>NW_005842277.1:286718-314867 GCF_000455745.1 Alligator sinensis
TTAAGTAATAGCACAAATCTTAATGTAGTGGCCTGTGTTCTAGCAAAAGGACTAAATGCTACATCTCGAGCGCTTTCAGCCCTGAATGCTGAACAAAAACAATTAAGGGACGCTGTCTTAGAGAATAGAGCCGCTATTGATTATCTCTTATTACGACACAATCTTGGGTGTGAAACTTTAAAAGGAATGCGTTCAATTCCTCCCATTTCCCTCCCGCTAAGCCTGGTATCTTTATTGGCCTTTGCATACCGGGCACGATCCCAGACTTGAGCTGGGGCTCAACAAACTCACTCAGGCCCCTCTCACATTTGCAGGAGATGTGTCCTGTCTGCCCACAGCGATAGCACACCACCCCTTTTGGTGGTCCTCGTCTTGGGCCCTTCCGCCTCTTCCCTTCACTCGGCTGTCCCTCTTTCAGGCCTTGGGAGCCTCACCTGTATCCTCTCTCCCTTTCTGAATTTGTAAAGGCCTCAGCCAAGCGAAGTGCCTCTTCACTAGTTTGTGGCTGGTGTCTCCTTACCCATCTCTGGGTGTCTTCCTCCAAATCCCATAGGAATTGTTTGAGTAGGATCTGGTCCATCACTCCTTCCTGGTCCAACTTGCCGGCTAGCAACCATTTATTGGGTGAATCTCTTAAAGCTTGCGACATACCCCTGGGTCACCTAGCCTCCTTGGTCTTTTGTGCTCTGAAGGCCTGCCAGTGACTTTATGGTGAAATCTCAAGCCTGTAGAGGATCGCTACCTTGACTGTTTTGTAGTCTCGGGCTTCCTCCCTTGATAGAGCTCGGTAGGTGGCTTGAGCCTGATCTATCACCAGTGCCCCTAGGTGATGGCCCCACTGACCACGGTCCAAACCCGTCTGGATAGCTGTCCTCTCGAATGCTTCAATATAAGCTTTGGGATCATCCTCCTTAGTCATCCAGGGCATTTTAAATAGAGCAGCATTTCACTGCATCCACTCTTGCTCGTGTGTGCCCTGTAGTTGCTGTACTTCCAGCACTTGCCCTATGGCCTGGATTGCCTACGTCAGCAGCTCTGTGTGTGCTAGTACTGGCTGCTGCATCCCTGTTTAATCCCAGGTCGGGAACAATGTCCCGTTAATGCCGTATACGAATGTTCCTAGCCAATGCACCACTGTGGAGCTTGCGCCCCTCTCACCTCCCAGTCTATCAGGGCTTGCCCCTCCCCTCAACTGACCTGCCACGACTTGGATGTTAAACGCACTTTAAGAGGGGTCTACAGTGGAGATCTTAGCACGGATGGGACCTCCCGATAGACGGTGGTACTCATGGTCGTTCAATGTGGTGTTCCACGGGGTTCCGCCTCCCCTACACCCCGTCCATATGCCAGCCGCTGGATGATGCATTACACATGTTTCCTGGCTTCATACGATGGCCTCGGACCGGTTCCCAGGGTTCCAGTCACTCTCCCTCCCATCTTGGGAAAGATCTCTTTTTTTATAGAAAATACTCCTCCGAATCAGGAGGAGCTGCAGGGTTATCCCTCTTACTCCAGCTCCCTCCTGGATTCTCAGCTGTTTCCTCTCCCTTACCACCAGCAGGGAGCTCCCTTGCCTCCTGAGTGTAAGCTCCTGCCGGTGGCTGCAAGAGTGCCTCTGCTTGCCCTCCTTGCCCGCCTCCTGCTCTGCCTCCCGCAGAAGGCTTAAAGCCCTTTCGTGGGCTGCCTGCTGAAGCTTCGCAGGCTGGATCATCCCCTTCTCGTGGTGGAGCTCGCCTCATGAGCTGCCAGCCTGTACTCTCTCCCTCCGGCTCTCTCCCCCTCCTCGCTCCGCTGGCATTTTTTAATCCTCCCTCAGCGGCTGATGCAGCCACTGGGATTGGCTCAGCTGTTCCCCTCATCGAAAACAGCTGATGCCACAGCTGGCATAATGCTGGTTCACATGGCTGTGGCCACAAACGTGGCTCCTGCCCCCACTGTTCTCTGGAAGGTACGTACGCCCCTCTCGGGGCTTGCTCTTGGGGTCTGGGGTCCGTGGGCTCTCCACTCTCTCCCTCGAGATCCTGTGGGGGCACCTCGCCGCCACAATCAGAGACATAATATTCAGTTGATCAGAGACATTATTGAGAAAGCCAAAGGACAGCAAAGAAGTGTAATGCTGAAGCAGCAAATGTTGCATGCCCATGATGCATATCCATGACTATAGTGAAACTGTATCTTACATAAGTAAGTGATTTTCTACTGACCCATCATGAGCTTCAAACTGACTGGGTCACATTCTAAATGTCAGGCTGCAAAGAATTATAATTTCATTCAGTCATTTTTCAATGACATTGGGGGAGGGGGGGGACAAAATATATTAACCAGTTTTCACTTTTAGTTCTAATGCTGCAGTAGGCCAGCATTACTTAATGGTCTGTTTCATTCTGGCAGTCCGCATATGTCAATAACATGCCTTTTATGTGCATGTCATGTGCATGACATGTTTATGTGCATGACATGCATGTCATGTTTATGTGCATGACATGCATGTCAATAACATGCCTTTTATGAATTAATGCTTCATGTTTGTTCTCTAAAGTAGCATCACTGATTATTAGCCCTTCATTTCAGACTTGAATTCATTATCATTCAAGTAAATGGATATCATTTACTTGTCATCGGTAGAGGTTGGGTCAGTATTTTTTAGGTGATATTAGGAGCAGGATATTTGAAATGAAACAGGAAATCTCTCAGAACCAGTTCTTTTACCTTGGTTTTCACTCTAAACCATGCAATGTTGAACAAGCCTCTATGTAGTCTGGTTTGAAGAGGAATGCCAACAGTGCTGTCCTTGACCCTATGATCGGTAAGGCCCCTTCCAGCCCCTAACAATGATGAAACTGTAAAACTATGTACAAGGTCTGTCCTTGGCATTGCCAGTCTTATGTAAGCTGGTATAAAGATTTCTACATGTGGATGTGCTCATCTTTTTGGTAGTGAACGTTGGCTTCTTCTTTCCTTTTATAGGTTATGTTTAGCATAACTGAGTGTTTTCTTTTCAAATTAATGTTTATTAAAGTATATCATGGCAATGATAGGCACTAGTTTGCCCAGCTGAAAGGAAAAAAATGGTCCCTATTCCCACCCACTGGGTAAATAGATTTTCATAGATTCATAGATGCTAGGGTCGGAAGGGACCTCAACAGATCATCGAGTCCGACCCCCTGCATAGGCAGGAAACAGTGCTGGGTTCAGATGACCCCAGCTAGATGCTTATCTAACCTCCTCTTGAAGACCCCCAGGGTAGGGGAGGGCACCACCTCCCTTGGGAGCCCATTCCAGACCTTGGCCACTCTAACTGTGAAGAAGTTCTTCCTAATGTCTAGTCTAAATCTGCTCTCTGCTAGCTTGTGACCATTATTTCTTGTAACCCCCGGGGGTGCCTTGGTGAATAAAACCTCACCAATTCCCTTCTGTGCCCCCGTGATGAACTTATAGGCAGCCACAAGGTCACCTCTCAACCTTCTCTTGTGGAGGCTGAAGAGGTCCAGGTGCCCCAGTCTTTCCTCATAGGGCTTGGCCTGCAAGCCCTTAACCATACGAGTGGCCCTACTCTGGACCCTCTCCAGGTTATCCACATCCCTCTTGAAGTGTGGCGCCCAAAACTGCAACTAGTATTCCAACTGTGGTCTGACCAGTGCCCGATAGAGGGGAAGTATCACCTCCTTGGATCTGTTCATCATGCATCTGCTGATGCACGATAAAGTGCCATTAGCTTTTCTGATGGCTTCGTCACACTGCTGACTCATGTTCATCTTGGAGTCCACTAGGGCTCCAAGATCCCTTTCCACTTCTGTTCCACCAAGCAGGTCATTTCCTAGGTAGTAGGAAAATTTGTTCCTATATAATTAATCTTCTTACAATTATTTTAGTTTTGGGAAGAATATAAACTAGGCCTTCATGACTCTCCATTCTGTTATTTTCAAACCTTCTATAATTCTACTAAAGAAGTGAATCATTATGTCTCTTTAATTTTAAAATCAGTGCCAGGACATATCAATATCAATAATATAGAGCAAGTACTTCTGAACAGGCCAAATCCCTTGTTTCCTCTCAGAGACCACACACAATTATTAATGACCCAAACCTCTCCAGTTTCTTCTTGGGCTTTTCTTTTGTTCCTACCTAAACAAACAAATTAGCCAACCCTGAGCTCAAGCATTCTATTGGCATTGAGAAACCATGTAGAGCAGTTGATCAGTATCATGATCCACTAACAAGAGTGTGTGCCTTACAAATTTCATTTATAGCTGGCAGAGAAAGTGGTACCAGTGGCCACCAGTTTCATAATAACCTAGCAGTTAAAGCAATTACCCAGGAAGTAGGAGGCTTGGGATCTAGGCCCATTTCAGCCTATGGGGTGGGAGATGTTCAAATCAACATCTCCTGTTTCCCAGGAGAATGCCTTAACCATCAAGTCTTGGCTTAGTAAGGTGGCAGCATTCCCCCACTCCATTCAAATTGCATAAAACTTCAGAAATGAGTGAAAGATTGTTGGGGCCAGAAAATGGAATTCAAGGACTCCTGACTATGTTGTCTATTTAGAGTGGTTTGCCATTTTAGATTCTGATCTGTATTGGCATCATTTTGCAATAAATATTCATTGGAGAAAAAAATGGAAATAATCCTGGTAGCATGGATCATAGGTCAGAACTATGGCTGATATAGGGTACATAGAAGCATTACATTTAAACTGACCTAACCAAAGTAGGGTGATCTAAATGTCTGGTTGTGCAGGCATTTACAGGGCTCAATACACCCCAAAAATGTTGTGCCTGATCTAAGTTAGTTCACAGATAGGGCATATTTTAAAATGTAGGTGTGAATGGTATTGTAGATATATTGAAAGCCATTGTTAATGCATTTTTCTTATTTTCATCAATACGGAGTTTATAAAAAAAATACTTCCTTGAATTACTCCTATTACAACCTTGTCAATCCCTATCTTTTTGCAAATGACTAATTTAAATGGTTTAAATATCTTACCTAGTCTCTCACACAATCTCACGGAACCAGAACCTAAACCCAGAGACAGCTCTCATTCCCAGTTCTACTGCTTTGCCCTCTGAAAATAAACAGGATATTTAGGAAAAACAAAGATTTGGGGAGACAGCAAATATTTTGGGAGACAACAAAGCAAGTATTCCATGACCTCCCTCAGCCTTACAAATCACTCCTCATATAAACTTCTCTGTGCTGGATTAATTCATATTTAAGTTTAAAGAAATCAATTATTTATGCTGGGCTCTTTCAGATCATTTTCCATTTCTTCCAAACTGAACCAGAATGCAAAAGAGGAATAATTTTAAGTTAAGAAGACTTAATGCTCCTCTCCTAGGATTCCCCAACTTTTTAAAAATTTTTTTTGCAGCCAATACACTTTAGCTTTGAAATAAATTCCCCTTTGGTGTCATCTTCTGTCTTTAGGGAGCCTTCAAGGCAGTTCTAAGTGGTTACACTCTGCATATTCAGTGTCAGTAGAAGGGGAAAAAATTAACAGTAAATTTACTAATACTGAGAAAAAATATCTCTAATATGGAAGGGACTATATATACACTAACCAGTAGGGCTGTGTGAAGCTTCAGTCCCTGATTCAATTTGGCAGAGATTCAGCCTGATACGGTGGCCAAATCTCCAAATCTGAATTGAATCAAAGGACCCTTTAATCTCTCCAAATTGAATCATAATCCTTTACATCAATTCAGAGAGATTTGGAAAGATTCAGAGATTCAGACATAGACATAGCTTTAAATGTTTTTTCTACATACCTCTGGGTAACAGGGGCTCATGAGTGCTGCTATGTTGGGGCGCATGGAGTGTCCCACAGAAGCATGGGGGGCTCCCCAGCACACTTGGCAGCAGACCCGGAAGTGGACCAGAACTAGTTCTGGTCTACTTCCACATACGCTGCCAAGCACATGGAGGGCCCCCCGTACTCTTGTGGGACACTCCATGCGCCACAGCATCACAGCGATCACAAGCTGTGCCTGCTACCTTAAGGTATGTAGAAAAAACTTTTAAAGCTGTGTCTGTGTCCAAATTGCTGATTCTCTGAATCAGCAATGAATCTCCAGATTTGGATTCAGCCAAATCGAATCAGGGACAGTGATCTGAATCAATGAATCGAACCACTGTCCCTGATTTGGGTTGAATCTAAATTGAATACAGCCCGCTTTGCACACCCCTACTAACCAGTCCACCAGAGGTGATTACAACTTCCAGTCTAGGCAGAGTAGATGAAGTGCTCTATATTAGTTAGGCAGAACAGCTTGGAATAATAATAGCATTTGCTAACAGAAGAAAGAGACTGGGAAATTTCTAACTTTCAACCTAAGCAACAAAGATCTTCCTGACATTTTAAAAGTTCAAAATAGAAATGACCTGAGAGTTCTGTAATTACAGTACAAAGTAAGTGGTTGTGAAGCCTCAATGTTGCTCTAAGTTCAAGAAGAGATAATATGGTTATAACCACAGGTGGAAAAAACATATAGTAAATGTAGGTGATTCTAGATTAATCTCCAGGACAAGGTTTTTTAGGGAAGTCAACAAAATATTTTGAGACAACTTATTAGTATTCATAGTCAGTGGATACTAATCACCTTTATTATCCAAAGATCAAACCCAGAAATGCTTAGTGATTTTTTTCTGATTCTTAAACAGAAGTGTATCAAGCTTTTTCAGTTGACCTAGAAAATAGGTAACTTTACATGATCCCATGTTCAAGACTATAGCCTTCAACACCATAATGTCAGAGTGATTTTTTTTTCCCCCAGTGATCAGTGACCAAAACTTGAATATACAAAATAACCTCTTTCTTTGTCAGTTTTTTAGTTGGACTCTAAGCATCCTCAAAAAGAAGGGACAGTCTCTCCTCTGTTGGACTTAAATTGATCAGTTAGTCAAAATAGTGTGAAGTGATTTAAACAACCACATTTATCTCCCTAGTCATTGGAGATAATAGTTTTCTCCATCATCATTATCTGTAATCATATATACATGTATATATATTAATATGTGTGTGTGTATGTAACTATTTATAGATAGATAGACAGATAGATAGATAGATATAGTTATAGCTATACAAAGTTAGATTTATATATATATAGATATAGATATAGATATAGAAAGTTAGAGATATAGAAATATCTATCTTTCTATCTATCTATCTAGGTCTCTATATAGATATATATATCTATACAGTAGTATCTATATAGTATCTATCATAGTACCTGGTACTGGTACTGGAACTGGAACTGGAACTGGTACTGGCAATGGGGGATGACTTAATCAGCAACCTAAGGATTGAAAGGAAGCTGGGAGACAACGACAATGAGCTGATCACTTTCACCATCCGCCGTAAAGCTGGCAAGTCAGTCAGCCATGCACAAGTCCTCGACTTCAGGAAAGCTGACTTTGAAAAGCTCAGGAGGCTTGTTGGCAAGGCCCTAAGGGACTGCAACCCGAAGGGGAAGGGAGTTCAGGATGAGTGGTTGCTCCTCAAGGGAGCGATCCTGGAAGCACAAGCAATGTCTATCCCATCTCAGAGGAAAGGCAGCAAAAGGGCACAGCAGCCCCCTTGGATCTGCAGGGAAGTAGTGGACCTCTTGCATCTAAAAAGAAAGACCTATAAAGGATGGAAGACTGGATTCACCTCAAAGGATGAGTATTCTGCACTGGTCTGGACCTGCAGGGAGTGAACCAAGAAAGCCAAAGACTGCGACTGAACTTCAACTGGCTACACGTATCAAGGGCAATAAAAAGTCCTTCTTTAGATATGTGGGGAGCTGGAGGAAAAGTAAGGGTAACATTGGACCCCTGCTAAACCATATGGAGCAACTGACAACTGACACCCAGGAAAAAGCCAACCTGCTTAATGGGTATTATGCATCGGTTTTTCACCAGCCCCAAGGGGCGGCCCTGCTCAATACGGTACAGGATGGCCAGCGTGAGGGAGAATTGTTACCCTTCACAGTGTAGACCGTGTGAAGGAACACCTTGAGAAGCTGGATTCCTTCAAGTCATTTGGCACAGACAGTTTACACCCCAGGGTACTTAAGGAGCTGGCAAACATCATAGCTCAGCCACTAGCACAGAACTTTGAGAACCTGTGTAGCTAAGGCAAAGTGCCCAAAGATTGGAAGAAGGCTACTGTGGTGCCTATCTTCAAGAAAGGGAGGAAAGTAGATCTGGGGAACTACAGGCCCATCAGCCTGACTTCTATTCCTGGAAAAAGCTTGGAAAAAAATTATCAAAGAGACCATTCTTGACAAACTGGATGATGGCAACATCCTGAGGGATAGCCAGCATGGGTTTGTTGTGGGTAGGTCTTGCCAGACCAATCTCATCTCCTTCTATGACCAGGAGACATATCACCTGGACAAGGGAGAAGAAATTGACGTCATAGATCTTGATTTAAAAAAAGCCTTTGATCTGTTATCCCATGATCACCTCATAGAATAACTGTCCAACTGCAGCCTCAGCTACATCACAGTCTGCTGGATGGGAAATTGGCTCTGAGGTCAGACCCAGAGGGTGGTAGTTGATGGAAGTCAATCATTGTGGTGCGCTGTGGCCAGTGGGGTCCTCCAAGGTTCCGTCCTTGGGCCTACACTCTTTAACATCTTCATTAATGATGTGGACATTGGTATCAGAAGCAGACTGGCCAAGTTCACCAATGACACCAAGCTTTGGGGTAAAGCGTCCACACCTGAGGACAGGATGCTGATCCAGGCTGACCTTGACAGGCTCAGAAAATGGGAGGACAAAAATCTGATGGCATTCAACACCAAAAAAGGCAAGGTACTCCACCTTGGGAAGAAAAACCAGCAGCATGCTTATAGGCTCAGCAGTGCTATGGTTGCTATGCTTGCTAGCACCACGGCCCAAAGGGACTTGGGGGTCGTGATTGACCACAAGATGAATATGAGCCATCAATGTGATGCTGCAGCTGGTAAAGCGAGCAAAACTCTGGATTGCATGTATAAATGCTTCTCAAGCAAATCCCAGGATGTCATCCTCCCACTGCACTCGGACTTGGTAAAGCCGCAGCTGGAGTACTGCATCCAATTCTGGGCTCCACAATTTTAAAAGGATGTGGAGAAGCTTGAGGGAGTCCAGAGGAGAGCCACGTGCATGATCAGAGGGCAGGAAAACAGGATTTATGAGAGGGTGAGAGCTATAGGACTCTTCAGCCTGGAAAAGCGCAGGCTCGAGAAGACCTGGTGGTTGTCTATAAGTATGCTATAAGTAAGGGGTATACATCAGGATCTAGAGGAATACCTATTCACCAAAGCACCCCAAGGGCTGACAAGGTCAAACTGTCACAAACTCCTCCAAGACCATTTCAGGCTGAACATAAGGAAGAACTTCTTTGCAGTCTGAGCCCCCAAGGCATGGAACACACTGCCTCCAAAGGTGGTGCAAGCACCTACTCTGGACTCCTTTAAGAGACATTTGGACATTTATCTTGCTGGGATCCTTTGACCCCAGCTGACTTCCTGCCTCTGGGGCAGGGGGCTGGACTCGATGATCTTCTGAGGTCCCTTCCAGCCTAATGTCTATGAAATCTATGAAATATATCTATATAGAGATATATCTCTATATAGATATCTATATAGCTATAGATACACACACACAAACACATATACACACAAGAAAGACATTCTGACTTTTTATCCAAATGGAATATTTTGATTAAAGTAGAAAATGAGTAAATGCTTTGTACTTCAAAGAGTTAGAGGGTAATAATCAGCACACCTGTATTCTATTTTCAGTTGTGTCAGATAATGTGGTTTAGTAGATGGAACACTTGAGTTAGGATTCAGCAGACTTTGTTAGTGACATGCTGGATGGTGTTGAGGAAATCACATGCCTCTCAGTACCTTTTTTTTCCTATGTGTAAAAAGCTCTTAGATCTAGAGTAATCACCTTTTTAAAATGTGAAGGCAGGACACTTGCCCACCTTCCCTTCTTCCCCCACCCTTGTTGGCATGGCAGGAGCAGAGCTGAATGGGGTGGAGGCAGGGGTGGATGCGGGCTGTCTGCTGCTTTTCCTGTGGGAGCCCTGTAACAGCTGCATGCCCTCCTTCTTCCTGGCAGCAGTTCATGGCATAACTCTATGCTGTCACACCAAGGAGATTTTACCACACCTTTAACTCTCCTATGAAATATGAACTTTAATATCTACCTGGTAGACTTTTACAATCTTTTCTCCTATGCCTAAATAAGGGTGCTTGTGCCTAAAAGCTTTCAATTAAAGATTTTTATTTTTTTGCCAAATTCTAGTTGGTCAGTAGTCGAATAAAAGTGACTACCACGAGTTCTGATTCCATTTGCCTCTAGGCAAATATGGCTGCAACCTGGACACCTGGAACAAAGGCAGTGTGTTGTGTTAATTTCTTATGAAATGTAAGAGTTAATAGATTAGCTAGGATTCTCCATTCAGATACTGATCTGATCAAGTGAATACCGTGTCCATGTGAAGCCCCATTAGTATCAGATGGCTTTTAGCATATGCAGAGGTCTACTCCAATTGTAGGATCAGGACCTTTCTATTCATGTTATTTATTCTTGTATTAAATTTATTACAATATTAAATAAAGTCTGATATAAAGTCTAATACAATACTAAATAAAGTCTGATATATGGCATACTTTACATGCGGTTTTATTTATATTGAATTAATTCTATTGCATAACAGGATGTTTTGTATTCCTGTGATATATTGGTTTGTTAATTAAACATTGACTTTCTGAAGTTTATAGGTTTGTAACAGATCAATTGTATGTGTTAAAAACATACAGTTCTATGGCAGCTTAATTATTTTGTGTATGAAATTTATTGATTTGTCATTAGAGTATATTGGTTTGCAAGTGTAGTAAACCATTTACAGTTTGTGTGCCGTCTGTTATAATCAGTCATCATCTGCGTTTAAAACAGATGGGACTGTATATAATGCAGTTTTATGTATATTATCATATGTTGTGGCAATTTATGAGTCAAACATTGGATGAAGTTACAGAACTGTATTAAATAAATGTTTGTACTATACACTGTAGTAATCAATCCTTTCTAGTGAAGGAGAAGTCAGGGTGAGTCAAGCTATTTAGAAATGTTTATTCATTATTCTTATTGTTTGTTTTATAATCTTATTATATAAAAATGATGGGACCAGTCCACCAGCTTTTACTGAATCAAAGCTCATTATAGGTGGTGAGAATTTTGTATGAGTAAATACTGCTTTACACATGCATGCTACTTTTCTTAATATCCGATATGCTTTATAGTCCTATGGAATAGTAGTCCAAAGTAATGCCTTCACCATAGTATAAGCAACTACACGAGATGAAGTTCAGTGGAGAATCAGAAGCACTGCATTAGTTTCCACTTCAAATTTCATGTGATTCAATTTCATTGAATTAACCTTGGGGTATGTGCAGACATTACACTTCAAATTGACCTAACTAGGTCTAGGTCAATCTAAGTGCCGAACTGCACATATATTCACAGAGTTTAGATGGAAAAAGAAGCCTACTATCAATTCCACCTTTGGTTTAATTTCAGGGTATGGAAAGGGCAGGGAAAATGTTAAAGCTCATGATTTGCAGGATTTTTTTGTCTGTGCAGAATAACAGTCTAGTTTCTAGAGTTTTGAATTCATGGGAGAGCATGCTTTCAGGCTGGAAGAGGGGTTCACTGTGTAATTAATTTGGTATTGACTAAATAGAATTTGAAGATAGCTGCCAGAACTATGTATTAATCTAGATTCCATACCCCAAAGTCACTGACAGGTAGATGAACAGGTGGACAGAGAGTATCACATAGCCACAAGAAGAGCAGGTCAGTTTGCCCTCTCAGCCATGGTCACAACTATTCTTATCAAAATAGAAAATTGAAACAGTAAAGTCTATGTTCTCTGGGTAGAAAGCATAAGAGATATTGAAGTGAAGCATGAGAAATGGATGAAATAACCTAGTTCATCCCCTATTCTAAAATGTCTCTGGGATGAGAAGATTGTTGTTTTCATTAATGCATTGTTCAGTTTGCTGTTAAATATGTTGTTACACGGCTAACAGGTCTCAGCGTCAGGAATTTTTTCTTGCTTCTTATCTTAAATATTCACAATTGTCTTGATTTTCATCTTATCACTGTTAGTTAAATGACCATGCACTGTACTGTGCAAAAAAAATTGCTCTCATTTTTTAAGTTTACCTCAGATATTTGTAGATTCCTCTATTTTGGCACCCCAAGCACATTAATAACCCATTTCTGTTGCAACCATTTTATTTTACATATCACTCAGTGGTTACAGATATCACTCAATGGTTAATTTAAACTTTCCTATTCTAATGTAATAGTTCCCTATTACTGAAAAGAGATATATTTGTGCATTTTAAGTACAGCAAAGGGGTGATTGCTTCCACTTTAAGGTGAAAGAGAGTTCTTCGTTTTGGAGTATTGTCTCAACCATTACCTTTGAAAGTTTTACTCTGCTGCAATAAAACATGAAAGAGAACATCTTAAAGAGGCTTTTATTACACCAACTCAAATAGCTGGAAAAATTCTTTTTTTCAGGCTTTCAGGTACAAATACCCTTTGTCAGGCTGAGGAAGCATCTGCAGTTAGCAGATGCTTCTTCAGTCTGATGAAGGGTATTTGTACCTGAAAACTTCGGGGGGGGGGCAGAGAAAGAAAAGAAAAGAATGTTTCCAAATATTTGAGTTGGTCTAATAAAAGATATAAGATTTACCCAAAAAACCCTGTCTGCCTATGTCCTTAGACCAACATGGCTACAACCTATACCTCTTAAAGAGGCTCACATTTGAAGCCTTCTACTGTGTCAAACTGTCAATTAGTTCCTTTGGTTTTGACTGGGTGTGCTTACATGTTCATTAATGTACCGTAGTTAATGAGCATTAAGTTTAATGCTTGGATAACAAAGCACTAAATCAATGCACAGTAACTGATGCTACTGCACAGTAGCACTGGTGCACAGGTTTTTACAGATGATAACCACACAGTAACCTAATACTACAGTGCAGTAACGTATTAGCATGGGTTTTGCACGCTACTGTGCAGTGTTATTAGGCAACTGCGCAGTTTGCATCTTGTGTAGATGCACCCACTGAGTCCAGCAGTTCAGAATATAAATCCATTATAAATACCAAGGAGGTTAGTTGAGCAAGATTGAAACATGCATAACTCATTTTGTAAGGTCCTTAAACTTAATTATGATATATACTGTCACTGACACATACAGCAGCACACTAGGCACAATTTTTAGTTGATGTATTGGGAGGCATTGAGGAAGTGGAGGATAATCCCTTTTCATTTAATTCTCAGATTTACCAACCAGTTCCAGACTTATGTCTGCATTTACTGTTTTAAAGCAGACACAAGAAGAATGGTGGGTTCCTAGAGAGAAATATGTCATGGGTGATAAACAGCCCCAAAAGTCAGTAGAGCAGATAATGCATTGCAGGTCAGAAACTACACCCCAGACAATACTGCACATGCAGGTAATACACCAAATGTCACATCTAAAGAGGGAAAAGCTTTTTCTATTGCTACATCCACAACAAAGTGTAATCATAGCATGAGTTACTTAATGATACAAAAGCATGAAGGATTTTTAGGAGGCAAAATAATTCATTTTCTGGCTGTATGAAACAGAGTACATTAACAACAACAACAACAAAAGGATCATTAGCCACCCAATGCTCATCAAGGATATTAGCCAAATAATAAATCATGTTAGAATGTAATTGTAATCTACAAACAGAAGTAATTGTTCTTTATACCTATACATTAAAGGATTAAGTCCTCTAGTCAGAAAAAACACCAGACCTTAATAAGGTTAAAAATTGTTTGTTTGGTTGTTTGTTTTTTAATCTTGACATATTTAATTCTTTATGTACAGAATTTTAAATGATGCATTCATCTTTAAGGCCTGCAGTTGAATTCATCTTTGTTAATAATAATTTCTAATGCTTATATACTATAGAGGCTTATATTTTCATAGAATCAATGTTAATTTGTTAATGTTTGCAGCACATTAGTAAACTAGGCAAGTACATATTTTCCCATTTTTAGAGGAAGAGAGAAAGAGACAGTATTAAGCTGCCTGCCTACAGTCATACGGTGGGTCAGTGCTAGAACTGGTTTTGAACTCAAGGGTTTAAACAACCAAGCTGCAATTGCATGTTCGTTCTCTATTCATAACCTTTCTTATCTTGAGGATTTTGCCTTAGTGTATCTTCAGAGTTCAGGGGAAGGATATATGCCTCAGTAGTACCTACAAACAAAACAAAGCAAAAAACATTGTGAGGTAAAAGTAATTAAATCACACTTCTTGGCCAAAAAAAGTACCCCAAGTACTGAGGTCAATGCTCTGAATATTCTATAAAATGTAAAAGAGAAAGCAGCAGCAAAAAACTAATAGTGGAGCTGAGGGGCAAGGCATTACTTCCAATTAAATAGACCCCCTAAAGCCATGATAGGGTCTCTTTAAAACTTTTAAAGGGAAGGATTATTAAAAGGCTTCCTTCTACTGTACATAGTGAATAGTCCAAAGATTAGCTACATAAAAATGCTAAATTCAGCAGTGCACTATCCAGAGGTGGTATCTAAAAATGTCAGAACAGTTTCACTTGGAAAGGATGGCAGTCCATTTGCTATAATGAGCTGCTATTTGACAATATGTGTGTGTCCCCATTAGGTCTGATGCCAAGGAAAAAACTGGAATGCTTCTGAGTCATCATTTTTCTTAGCCAGCAGGTACTTCTATTAATGACTTACAGACCTAGCTTTGTGCTCAGTGCTCTACAGATCAGACCATTTGCCTGATACAGCAACATAGTATGAGATCTACTATAGCCCAGTGTGACGTAGTGTCAGCATTTCCCTTTCCCAACATGTAATGAAATAAGTATGAGCTGCAAGTCCCAGTTGAAAAAAATATTATAGTTTAAATCAGTTTTGCTGACAAATCATATTTTCTCTGGTAGATATTTCACAGAAGCCTGGCTGTTGGCTTCATGAGGTATCATCACTTTAACTTGTATTTGTGGGTGTGGAATGAGCTAACACAGCGTGTGCTAATGCAATGTATATGTCATTAAATATTTAGAGAGGCAGTCAACAATGTGGTCGGCCAACTAACCAAGGACACAAGATGATATGCCTGCCTACTCACGGATTTCTTAACTTTGGATATTTTCCCACTGTTTCTTGCCTAACTTTCATGCCCAAGGACATAGCAACTATGAAGGCATCATCAAGCATTGATCTATGACCCATAAGAGTTAGTGATTGACAGTCAGAAAGAGAATTAGCAGGGATAAGCATCTTTCATTCTGACTATTTTTCCAACACACATCTGGAACTATTGGCAGCATTTAATACTATATTTTGTTTCATCATAAGCAATCCTTTGGTACTCACTCATATGATACATCTGAATTCCTGGAGGACGTGCGTATGAAATATTTTCAGAAATGAAGAAGCATTGCTTAACTGTTTAATATTACTGTAGTGCAAATCACTCCATTTTAAAAGCCTCATTTTCCAATGGCTCCTGCACCTGCCACTGGAGCAGCAAAGGGGGAGCAACCATGAGAGGGGCTGCAGTCCCTGTCATGGTGTCCCAGAACTCAACCCTCTTCCTGGAGCAGGGGCTGCGCTGTGGGGCAGAAAAAACTGCCACCAAATGTGCAGGGTTAGTGGTGTCCATGGTGCTGGGGGAGGCCTGGGGCATGATAGCCCAATCAGCAAAGGTGGCAGTCAGGGTGGGCAGCACCCTGGCTGTGGTCCCCCAGGGACAGAGAGGGTGGAGGGGGAAATAACCCCCCTGCCCCCTCTGCCTCAGGGGACATGTCAGTTGGCTTCTTGTCACATCCTCACGTCTGCTGCTGCAGCAATGAGTGGGGAGCATCAGGCAGACCCAGGCTTGGGTCTATGCCAGTGAGAGAGGGAGGAGGAAATTAAACCCCCTTCCTAGCCAGTTCACTCCAGACTACTGCCAAGGCTGGACAACCCCCCCAGCTAACCCCCCAGGACAGCTTCCCTGCAGCCAACAGCACACTCTTGAGCCCCTGGGCTCTTGCCCTGAGCAGCTGCAGGCATATGCCTGCATTTCCTCAGTCCAGAGGGAATGTCTGTCCACTCACAAATTGGTTCAATCTAGGCAGGTTAGACTAATCTGCAAAGATTGAATCAATTCAGGCTCCGGCTTTTTGAATGTCTGTCCCTAGCCTGAGTGGTAATGGATAGTTGTAGGAGTTGGAGTACTTCACTCATTCATGCCAAAGAGAAAGAAAATGCTAATGAAGGGAAGATATTTAGGGTTAACTTTCTATTTTATCTGTGGAAAATAGAGATGCATGGACAAACTCCACACACTGTGGAAAGTAAATTACTCTTACCCACATCTTTCTTAATAAATAGGTTTTGTCGTAAGTGGAGTGGGGCTATATGTAGCTTTATAGACCTCCATGTATCTAAAAAGACACAATGCAGGGGCACCATTAACCTGGTATATGCCAATTGAAGATAAGTCTTAGTTATTAGTATTTTTTTGTCCTTCTGTGAAACACTCTATTGTAATGAACTTAATGATAATTGTTAATAAAACTGTCACTTTTTAATGCCAATTGGGAATCATTAAGTGGTTTTCTGCAGGGGCAGTGTTCTTGGAGCAATGTGCAGTTCATACACCATTTTTTAGCTCTGAGTACTCATACATTTTTCATTACTGGAGGAACAATTCCTGTATTCTCTGAACAAATACTTAATTTATAGTTATAGAAATGCTGCAAAGTGCAGAACATGTCATATTTAAATACAAAATATATCAGATAACAATATCAGATTAAAACTGGAAACTCTGTATATGACAGCTGTCTGTAAGTCAAGTGTTGTCTTGTCAAGTGCAGTAGAGATGGCTACATGTAGATTCAGGGATCTGGTAACAAATCAGAACTACTGAAACAAAAATGGTTTAAAATACTTGACCTATGGATCCAATTCTGCCTTTGCTTCAATAACTATAACTCATATTGTCTTCAGTGATGAGTGCAAAACCCAAACCATATTTTTTGTAATGGTTAAAAATAGAGGATACCATTGAAGTACAATGTTTGCAAGGCCCAAATGAGTATCAAACTTGTTCAAGAGACCTAAGGAAAATCTTCATTTACAATGTAGTCACAGAGAAGCCAAGAAGTTGTATAAAATAGTCCAGTCTAAGTTATATGCTACTGTGTCTAGACTGCTACTGACCTATCCAGTTTAATATTAGCTTATGTATCTTTGTTACATTGCAGTCACTTTTGTTACTAAATTGTAGATATACCTAGAAAATACCTGAACAATTGCATTGTCATTTTAAGTCTTCCATTTCTAATTATAGTGCTTTCTGCATGAACCTTAGAGCATCAGAATTGTGCAAATATACCTGGACTACTTAAAAATAATTAGGACTTGAGCTAAGTGTGTTTTCTGTTCCTTGTATTTTCTCTTAGGTTAAGGAAAAAAATGTATCACCTGGCCTTTTAGGCTTGTTTGAAATTAGAGAAGTAATAACTTTCAAAAATATCTTTAAGGAAATGCAGTCACCCTATCCCTTTTGAAGTTCCCAATTCCTTTATAGGTTAATTGTTCAGGGTTGTTGTGTGGTGCAGATGTGAAGATAAGTTGTTGAAATCAAGAACTTGCCTCATATTCAATCCCAATGTTGTCTGGAGACTCACTAAAATCTATTAATGTTTAGTTAGTAAGAATGATCCCAGCTTCAAGTGACCTCACTGAATATTTTGCCCACAGAAACAACAATTAAAAAATGGTGCCCAGCTTTCTAAGACATTTGTCTTACTTTCATAGTAATAGGAATCCTTAGTGTTGTTATATGGGTGATGTCCTACTTGGATTCTGTATTCTTACTTTCACTGGGAACATCTACACAAGATGCTTTACTCAAGATTAGGTAAATTACTGTGCAGTAAGCATCACCATCTACACCTGCAGATGCTTACTGTGTAGTAATTTGCTCTAATCCTGAGTAAATTTGCTACCTGTAAATACAAATAGCAGCTGTCTCCTGGCCCTATGCTGTCTGCCAGCCTTTGTCCTAGCACCCAGGGGGAACCTAGATCTCTGCCTGGCTGCTGTAGAGGGACAGTGCAGGGCCAGATGGGGCAGGAGCAGACTGCTGCCAGAAGCAACAAATCTGCTTCTGCCTACCCACATGTATAGATGCCTGCCTAGGGTGGATTTACTCTAGTAATCTATATTAATAAAAGGGCCTCTGTGTGTGTGTGTGTGTCAGTGCCATTGCTCCAAGACCATGATACCCAGAGATCTAAAACTTTGCATGTATACAAAGTGAACCCTGGGGCCATGCAACTGGGTGCTATTTTTTTGATTTGGCTCAAAAAATCTTTCACTGATTTTTTTATCTATACTGCATAGATGCAGATATTTATACTGCATAGACCTGTGATAGGTCAGCCCCAGGAAGCAGAATAAATTTGCATGTGCAAAACATTCTTTACCAAAGCTCAAAGCTCCTGGCCAAGGTCAACCGGTACAGCTCCACATTTAGGAGTATTCCCCTAAGGGCTGTGATTGGGACTGATTAACAGGACCTGGGAGCACTCACAGGTAGAGTGAGGTCTTAGGGAAGGTCCAGGGAGAAAACCATACTGGGCCTTCTCAGGGACTGATTAGGGGGTTGTGAGAGGCATTCCCTGTAAGGCAATCTACAAGAAGAAAACTTGCCAAAAATTGACTTGCAAAAGCTGCAGCCAGAGCAGCTGAGACTCTAGAGCAGCAAGTTGCAAGATGACAAACAAACAGCAGCAATGTCTGCATCCAGAGCAACTGAGACCCTTGAACAGCAGGTTACAAGATGAGAAACAAACAGACTAGCAATGTCTGCATCCAGAGCAACTGAGACCCTTGAACAGCAGGTTACAAGATGAGAAACAAACAGACTAGCAATGTCTGCATCCAGAGCAACTGAGACCCTTGAACAGCAGGTTACAAGATGAGAAACAAACAGACTAGCAATGTCTGCATCCAGAGCAACTGAGACCCTTGAACAGCAGGTTACAAGATGAGAAACAAACAGACTAGCAATGTCTGCATCCAGAGCAACTGAGACCCTTGAACAGCAGGTTACAAGATGAGAAACAAACAGACTAGCAATGTCTGCATCCAGAGCAACTGAGACCCTTGAACAGCAGGTTACAAGATGAGAAACAAACAGACTAGCAATGTCTGCATCCAGAGCAACTGAGACCCTTGAACAGCAGGTTACAAGATGAGAAACAAACAGACTAGCAATGTCTGCATCCAGAGCAACTGAGACCCTTGAACAGCAGGTTACAAGATGAGAAACAAACAGACTAGCAATGACTGCATCCAGAGCAACTGAAACTCCTGCACAGTGAGTTGCAAACAGAGCAGCAATGGCTGCAGCCAGGAACTGGCCCTGGAGGGAAAAAGAAAACTCTGCATTCTTCTACCATCCAGCCTTGGATTACAGTTCTGATCCATTAGTTACAATTGGCTCAATGGTGACTTCTTGCAGCCACTGTCTTGCAATGCTATGGAAAGGAGAAGCTCCACCGATATGCTGCAACAATGGCAAGTTTCATATGCCTGTTGTGGGAGAAAACTCCCTGGAGTTTGTTGTCTAGCTGCATAGGAACCAGGCAACACGGGTAAAGGCTTTACTGCCGTTTATTTGCTCGAGCAATGACCATAAGCCAGCAAAGAGGCAAAATGCCACCCCCCAAGGGTGGGGCGTTCTTTTGTACTTTTTACAATAAGGCAAGACTACAGGGTTAACAAAAGTAATACTTGGGCGGTGCTTTACAAATCTTTATAACAGCATATTTCTGTTAAGCTAGCATTTTTTTAAAAGCTGAAGAAGTTAAGTAACAGTAATATTATGATACGTTAGCAAAAACTTGTACAGTAGTAGATATTTCTTAAGGACACGATCACTGTACTCAGAACAATGGCTTTTTTGTCTTATTTTGTTCCTTGCTGTATCTGGTTTATAGCACATAGACTTATATAAATTTACTTGCTGTATTTTACTCAGAAAATGGTTAACGTAGTTAAAATGATTACTTAATATAAATAAATGGCTGGCTTAGTTATTATTCTGCCTTGTGGTTAGCAGCATTGCTAGGCCACAGGTCATGCCTTATATTCAGCTGTAAATCTAATACTTCTTAATAATTTAAATTATTGTTAACTTAACAGTATGTTATCAGAAAACTATTTTATTTTAGGGTAATAATAAACTTGCCCACCACATGCCCCAAATGAATGATCCTCCTGAGCCCCTTCATACATTGTTGACAGGCAACACTCCAGATGCAAGTCACTTCACATGGCTCCTACCAAAGAAAAGGCAATCTACAAGAAGCAAAGTTGCCAAAAATCGCCTTGCAAAAGCTGCAGCCAGAGCAGCTGATACTCCAAAGCAGCAAGTTGCAAGACGACAAACAAACAGAGCAAATGGTTGCACCCAGAGCAACTGAAAATCCTGCACAGCGGGTGACAAGATGAGAGACAAACAGAGCAGCAATGACTGCATCCAGAGCACATGAAACTCCTGCACAGCTAGTTGCAAAGAGAGTGGCAATGGCTGCAGACAGGAACTGGTCCTGGAGGAAAAAAAGAAAACTATCCATTCTTCTACAATCCAACCTTGGATTACGGTTCTGATCCATTAATTGCAATTAGCTCAATGGCAACTTCTTGCAACCACTGCCTTGCAATGAGGTGGAAAGGAGAAGCTCCAGGGATATGCTGCAAAAGTGGCAAGGTTCAACTGCCCCAAATGAATGATCCTCCTGAGCCCCTTCATACATTGTTGACAGGCAACACTCCAATGCACATCATTTCCAAAGCAACATTAGAAGATATGACTCATGATTCCAAATTACATCTTTTGGCACCACAAAAGACATCAGAGAATCTGGCTACATGCCCACATTTAAAGTGCAGGGCCAGGTTTATCATCAGATTGGCAGTCTGATGCCACTCCCAAATGAAGAGCCCAAATTCCTGCAGATCTACTTCATGGGTGACGATACAAAGGGCTGAACAGTGTAGCAACAATGTAATTCAAACCAACCTGCAGGTGGTGTTGCAGTTGCAAAACATGCTCCACAAGGAAAACAACTATGTTCACAGTTTCAAGTGTGCCATGGAGAAGATGACTCCAGAGTACAATCTTGTCATTCATGCAGACAAAACTCCAGCTGGTGAGCATGAGTGGTGCTTCAATGCACCCACAACATCAGAAGTGGCTGTCATTCTGGCTGGTGCACAACATGGCAATCGAGACATTGTGTTGTAACTCAGGAACAACTCCCTCCAGAGAATTGCTGAGACACACCAATCATATGATGCACTTCAGTATCCACTAATTTTCTGACAGGGTGATTATGGCTACCATTTTGAACTGCGACAAACAAATCCAGCAATGGGGCTGCCACCTCAAAAGAAGATTTCTGCCATGGACTTTTATGCCTACAGGATGATGCTGTGAGCTAGAAGTTTCAATCACATCTTGCGATGCAAAGATCTCTTCCACCAATTTGCTGTGGACATGTATGCCAAAATTTAAGCAGAAAGGTTGAGATTCATTCGAATGAACCAAAAGAATGTTCACCTCAGGGATGCCATGAATAATAATGGAGATGCTGCCAATGTTGGCCAATTTGTCATCTTGTCTTCCAGTTTCACAGGTGGGCCTTGCTACATGCATGAGCACACTCAGGATGCCATGACAATTATGCGAAACTATGGCTGCCTTGATCTCTTCATTACCTTCACCTGCAACACAGCTTGGGCAGAAGTGGCTAATGAATTGATGCCAGGCCAAAAACCACAGGATCGGCATGATTTGCTGGCAAGAGTATTCTGACAAAAAGTGAAGGCATTAATGAATCTCACCAACAAGGGAAAGATTTTTGGAGCCATTCAGTGCTACATACACACAATTGAGTGGCAAAAGTGTGGCCTGCCACATGCCCACAGCTTATTAGTAGAGGGAAATAAGATAGAATGAAAATATTTTATTTATAAAACATTAAAATTTGATTACTGCAGCCTATGCAAAGCCAGGTACTTTGACTAGTTTACTTTAAAATAAACCCATCCTACAGCATTTGCATGTGTAGATTGCCCACTGTGCCATGAGATAGGAGATGATTTTGCCCCTGTTATTTCCAATACAAATAAAAGAGCCTGGCCTTGAGAATGAATGCTGAGAGCTGACAGAGTTTGCTTTGCCTTTGCTGTCCCTCTTTCATCCCTTTACTTGCCCCTACCATCAAGTCAAAGAGAATGCTTGTCTTCATTTTCAAAATGCTGCACAACCTTTCCCCAACTTACCTATAATCTCTCATTCAGTATCAATATAGTAAATCCTGTTTCTGATTACCCTATGAGCCCAGACTTCATTGCCCACTTGCAAAAAAAACAAAACAAAAAACTTCATGGGCTTTCTCTGACCCTGACACTGCCACTTAGAAAAAGCTTGCAGCTCCCTTATTGTCCTCCTTAAAATTCTCCTTTACTATGATGCCTAACAAGAACTCAACAATACTTAAACTGCTTATGTGCTGAGCTCCCTTCCTATTATGCTATCCAGTAGTTTCCTCGCTCTGTCCTATTTATCTGCATCCATCACTTGTCTCTATCTTATGTTTAGATTATAATCTCTTTGAAGATGGAACTATAACTGTTTTGCTTATGTCTGCAAGCAGCAGTTTTGTTTTGTGTTTGTATAGTGTGTGACACAATTGGCCATGACTATGTTTCCTAATAATAGTTAATAAATAAATAAAAAACCTAGCTTCAGCAATAGTTTCTTTGGTTTGGTTGTCTTATTATTACCCATGCCTTTTGTGCTGCCAAGATTAGATTACTGAAGCATTGTTTTACCTGGGTGCCAAAGGAATCTGCACATCTTTAAGCATTATCTCTGTCTGGGAGCAAGTGGTAATACTACTCTCTGATCTGCATTGCTGCTACATTTAGTTTTGGGCAAAGTTTAACTTGATCTCTAAATTAACAGGGATCTGCCTTTCTGACAGACTGGTCTTTGCATGCAGTGGAATTCCTTCAGTATAAGAGAGGGAACCAGCACCAGATCTAAAAGCCATTTTTTCACCTCCAAATAAACCTAAATCTGTTCTGCAGAGAATATTGCAAGGCTCATTCTTCCCCAGTTGTGGGGATGGAGCCAAGATCTGGTATTTTTGGCTTTATTAATTATGAAAGGTGGCACCCACACATTCCTTCAATACATATAGGGTGGTGCGGCTTAATGTGCCCTAGGGTTGCCATGGCACACCCTTGATGACTGCCTTAGGCCTGCTCAGCCTTCACTCCCATTTCTCAGGGTCTTTCCCTGATGTCTCACCTGCAACACCTTGATGATGTTAATGAAGAAGGGAGGCAACCCTTAGAAGCTGGCAAACTCTAGGTGCTCTTCCAAGTTCTTTTTGTTACTCCATGGGCTCACCCTGGCCTGCTTGGCTTGGAGCTCAGACCCCGACAATCAAAGTCTCTTTCTGTCCCAAGCTAGCACTGGGCCCCTCAAACTCCAACCCTTGTCCGGGCTTCAGCCTGTTTGGCTTTAGCCCATTTTCCCTCTAGCTGAGGCCCCTCAGCCCAGGTCCTCTGACTTGGATCCAGGCTTTTCAGGCCTCAGCCTAATAGGCTAGGGACAGAAGTTACATATACTGGTTTAAGTATTCAGAAAATGGTTTAAATGTGTAGCATAATGTAAGTCCAGTGCACAAAAACCAGTTTCAAAATGGCTGGAACTGGATTAAGATAAACTTGGTTGAATGTAGTATCAGACTTAACTGGTTTGGGTCAGACTGGCTTATGAAACTTCTGTCTCAGACCATAGTGGAGGGTGCCTGCCAAGTACCCCACTTGTGGCCTCCTCTGCCTCTACAGCCACTCCCAGTCCTCCAGTTCTCAACTAATATAAATAAACATAAATATGAATGCAACTGAAATATAATCAAACAGCTTCCACAAAATTTGTCCCCGTTCTCCATCAATATCCTATGACAATTATAATTCCTAAGGCAAGGTACACTGTGCCCCTTGTGAGTAGGGTGGGTATCCCTGGGCACTGCTTCCCACAGTAAGCTTCCTTGAAGGGAGCTTCTCCCCTTGCAGCCTACAGAGTCTGACTGCCTGCTCTGGTCAGGGCTTGGGTTTATATGCCTGGAAGCCCTGCCCCCTCTCTGTCATGTGCCTTCCCCAGCCACACACTGGTCTTTTTATCTCTTTATTAAGGGCCACCCTACACGCCCATGGCTGCAGACCCACATAGCTGGCCTCTGTCTCCCTTTCACAGGCCCCTCTCCTCCTGCACCATTGTGCCTGAGTAACAGGGTTTGGGTTCAATGGTACAGGGTAGTAGAGAGGAGCAAACAAATTTCCCCTCTGCTTTAGATCCCATAGTACAGTAATGATCCCATTCATGCAAATGTCAGTTTTTCCATGATTGCTGTTAATCATGAAATCATCTTTTCTTTATGTGAGATAGAAATAGGTCTGAATTTTTGGATTCCATTGGCATCTGACATTATATGTAAGGGTGATTGGGCATCTTGTCAGTCAGATTGATAGTAATGATGTGTAGCTGCCTTCAGTGGTGTCCTGAAAGCTGAATTCTTGTAGGTTTGATTGATTTAGCATGTGGTAGATGACAACAAAGATGGGATTTAAGAAGAAAAATTCTTTGTGACTAACTGCAAAGTAGGTGACAGAAGTAAACACACTTTGCTTTACAGGAGAAATTGTGTCCCTTCTAAAGGAAAAATGCTTTCAATTTGACAGCACAGCAGTCTGAAAATCCAGACTCTGAAAAGCACTTTTACCTCTAATAGAGCTCATTCTTAGTTTGGTAGAACATGTCTACTCCAGGTGGAGGTTTGTTCCATTAAGAATATTTATTTATGGACATACGAGACCAAAAAAAGCAAACTTAGACAATCAAGCTGTCCAGTAATCAATTCCCTAGGCCAGTCACTTCTGTATCTACCTCCTACAGGGAGTCCAAGGGAACTGGGCTTTTATTGCCTTCAGCAAAAATTACCAAAATGCCTAGCATTTCCTCACCCTACCATGCTCTTTCCCCAACATCAGAAAATCCTCTAGGGCAAGAATGTAGCTGGTAGCATGAATAGCATGAACTGTTTGTTCACTTTATGTTAAGTACTTGTGATGCTTCCTTCTTCATTCTTCCTGCCATCCTCAACCTAGTTTGAACTAGGTGATTGCTTTGAAAGCAGAATTTCAGCAGGACTACTGCAAAAGTGAATCTAAGCAGGAGGATGAGAAAGATTTGAAATATTTAGTGGTTATCAGCCTCTCTCATCACAGGCAGATTGGTCAGGAAGTGATTTAATTCATGTGAAGGAAGCCATGAAACTGCCAGGCCTCTTGCCCTTAAATACATCTGTTCCCTGACCATAAATATTTCCTAATTTTCCATCCAGTGAATGTACTTGTACCCTGCTCTCTGAATCACTTCTGCAGACCTGGTTGGGCTTCCTTTGCTTAACTATGTGTAGGTCTTGCATATTGAGCCCATCTGCTTTTAAGCTTCTCTTGTTCTGAGTAGGTTCTAACTTTCTCTTTTTAACCCCTCCCCAGCATCTACCCTCTTACTTTTATATTTATCACAGCATACATTTTAAGATAAAAAGTGAAACCAGTAACAGACTGGGCCAAGTAGAGACAGGTCACCAATGAAACAGCAAAAAGCATTTGGTTTTTATTTCCAAAATGCTGAAGAATCAATAAAATACTAGGTTCATCAGATTTGTGAAGTATTACTACTTTACTCTGTGGCAGGAACTGCTTTTTCAAGCTACACCCATTCCTCTATATTGAACTTTTGAGAGCTTTTGAGAGCAGGGCACCATAAGTCCATTTCTCTTTTTCACTTACCCCAGTTTAATTACTGAAAACACTGGAGTTATGCACATTTAAAAAAAATGTATGACACAGCTTGAAATCTCTGCCTGGATTTTACCATAATCAAAACTAATGATCTTCTTTCCCTCACTGTAAATGCAGTGAGACTTCCCTCTAAGACATCCTAGATATGGAAAGAGGCTTGGAAGCTTGAGTTATGAGGTGGTCCCTCACCTCATTTTTTTATCTATTAGGGAGAAAAGCTGGGACTTATACATGTTTGTTCCTTTTGAATAATCTCTAGGTACTTGATTAAGAAGCATGTTTTTGACATCATTGCTTTTGCTTTGTTGTTTTGTGTATTTTGATCCAAATAACCACAGTGCTTTGGGCTTACTAAAATAGAAAAAAAAAATGATAAGCATATTGGCACCACAGACTGATAAATTATGTGCACACACTATTTCATGGATTTAGAAAGCCCTCAGGAGCATTAACATGGTGGGCAAAAAGCAAGAACTGTATTGTCTTTGTATTAATTTTGGAGAAATTATTAAACTACAGCCTTAATTCTGGCAATATACATTAGAAGTGGTTTTCTTTTCAGTTACAGTGGCACAAGACCCTGAACCTGCATACACTTATTCATGTATAGAAGTATTTACCAAACCAGCTCAAAATTAGGAATAACGTTGCAAAAAGCAGTAAGGAGGTTATATCAGGATTTCCTATACTAATGTAGAAGAGTGAAGCAGGATAAGAGCCTGGTCTGGGTTATGCAGAACAAATAGCAAGTTCTAACAATGGCATTAGGTGACAGCATTTAGATATCAATTATGTCTGCAAGATGCTTTTTTTCTAAGCAGTATTTTATAATATACATTAAGTCCATGTATAATTGCTGTATATGTATAAAAATATTAACTTTGCTCTGAAGCAGGTTGTTTCACAGAATAAGCAATAAAAAGACAGGATCAGGATCTGCAGATAAAGCTCTGAATTATGAAACAATGTAAACATTCTTAAAGATTTTTTTTTATTTGCTTGGTAATTAAGATCTTGGCAACCAAGTTAACTTTATTACACAGGTAAATTCAGTATGACTAGTGTCTTATCAATACAGTTATGATAAGAATCAGCTTTTAATTTTTGTTGAAGTTGTTATTATACATGTCCTAGGCCTTGTAGCCTGGGTTTTTTAAAGTACATTACTCAAAAAGGTTGATGGCAGCTCTTAGGAAACAGTCCACTTTACTCAATGTGCAGGGACTTGTACATTCCAGAGCTATGAACTATGCTGATGAAAGTTATTCCATTTTGTAAACTTTCTTTGCAAAACATTAAATAATGTGAACCAGTGTAGCAACAATAGCTAGAAAAAAAGGTACAAACTGCCCCAGTCATTCTAGTAGCATGTTAACACCAGAACTCATGTTGACATTTAAAATTGTAATTTCTATAGAGAAATCTATGAAACTATGTAACATTCTCTTGATGTGCTAATAATCCCAAACTGCATATTCTCATTTCTAGATGATACAAGCTTTTATTGTTGTTGTTGTTGTTATTCTCTCTTCAGCTGCCCTTGACAACTTTTCAAATGTTGGATTGCAAAAGCTGTTGGCACAGTGAAAAACTGGGAAAGTGAGGAGAGCAGACAACAGGCCCTGTATTTATTTTTTTCCTATTCACATCTAACCCAGTAAACCTAAATTCTCCCATTTCTTTCAATTTGAAGAAAGCTAAATGTCCAGGCTGCTGTGTCAGGGAAAGCTGAACTGTGGACTGTCCTACAGAATTAAGGTCCTGGTTTCATCTGAGTATATGTGAGTTTGGCTGCAAAGTTCACCAGCTAGAATCAGCCTTGTTTTCTATTAATTACTGATAGCACAAATCCTACTACAAAACCCTAGTAAAATTAAAGCCCAGAGAAGCTATAGCAGTCCTTCACTGGCTGGGGCTAACACAGTTCATTCTTCTCGTGGGAGATACTGGATGCTTTGTGCTTCTCAATATTTGTACATAAGGGAAGCCAAATTCACCCCATGCCTTGGACCAGATCTGGACTGTGGGCTTATTTCAGACTGAATCCAGCCTGGGCCGCAGGGCAGTCAGTAGACGCAGGGGTGGGTGGCACAGACAATAGTGGAGATGATCTGAACAGTGGCAGGGGGGGGA
>NW_005842277.1:314904-323728 GCF_000455745.1 Alligator sinensis
TAGGGAAAGCAGTGGCAGGCTGGATTAAGTAGCTCTGTGGGCTGGATGAAGCCTTTGGGCCATATGTTGACATGTCTGTTCTACATCAATGATGACGATGAGGCAACTGTTTAAGAAAATGTCATCCTTAATGTTTGTCATAAGAAGAAAAGGATGAGCATCACCACTTCATCAAAGGAAATATGAATGTATAGGGTAGAAAAGGCTCAAAAAGCCCAAGCTGAAATTGATCTAAGTTACGCCATTTTCTGTAAGCAGCGTAGTTTAGAACAGTAGCAAACGGAACACACATTCATGCTTTGGTGAGGAGGGAAAATCTTAGACTGGGTTCCACCATTTTTAAATCATTCTGTGTGTGCTAAGTTTCTGTTCTGTTAAAGCTATAGAGCAGCTTTGTGTGCCAAACTTCTGTTATGGGTGTAGATCAATTTCTGATCACTTATACCTGTAAAAGTGTAATGCCTGTACTTGACGTAACTGCTCAGCCTATCTTCCTAAATGTCTGGAAGAATGGATAAATTTGCAATAGAATATGAAAGTCACCATATTTGAACATGTGCAAACTGAAGGCCAACTCAAAAAAGGTCTATGGAAATACTTGTGGAATTAAATGATTTTTCTTGAAATCAATGGGACTATTAACACACCCACCATACTAAAAAAGAAATAAATATGGAGATCATTACACTTTCAAACAAACACAATTCTATAAGCTCCGTAGGTTCTAAGTGTTCTATTTACTACTAATTTTACAGTCAAAATAATTCTTTTACCAGTGTTGTTCATTCCAGCGCTGAGAGAGAAGAAGAAAAGCCTGTGCTAAATCGGACCCCAGATTTGTCCCATTCCCAGTGAAACCTGCAAAATAGAAATTGTAACTAGATCTTCCATATTCATTGCTTTTTCTGTTGAAGGTACATGCTCTATAATAAGGGCATGTTTTAGTTTTTATGGAATATTAGGCCACACCCAGACAAGCAGAAATATGTGGTTTGTGGTGCCACAAGACACAAGCAGTGGATGTTAAAATGTATGTCACACTGCAAATTTGCTACTGGGATTTTTGCACAGTGGCAAGAGTTGCTACCGGAATTTCCTGATACCAACCCCCCGGGCAACAGAAGCAGCACAACAAACACACAACAAGTATGCACTAGCACAAATGGAGGCTGCACCATCTAGAGCAATGTTCTGGCTGCATGTCAGGCCTGTGTGATACATGACTTGTGCCTCTGCTGCTCCAGCATGCCACCAGGATCCGAGGTAGGACTGGTGGCAAGTGCTGGCCCTAGTCTCTAGTTTTCCCTTGCTGAAGAGCCAGGAGGAGCTGGGGACGGGCAGTTTGCCCCTTGCAGGACAAATTTTCCCTCAATGAAGTGCATGTGCAGAGGTATGCAGTCAGGCAATTTGTGCCATTGCAAGTGAACGCTTCTTCCCATCTGGACACAGCCTTAGTGTCTACTTCACTGGACCCGTTTTCCTTCTGCTTTCTCATTGCTTTCCTTTTCCTGTTTCTCCTCTGAAGAGTAGACTAATTCAAGAGTAGGAATGAGAACCCAATCTTGACTTTTTATTAGGTTCCTGCCTGCTTTTTTCCTTTTCATAAAGCAAGCATTGTGTTGTTGATATTTACATTAGCTTTAAAAAAAATAGTAACAACTATTATTTCCTATTGCCACTACAGATTATACTATTTTCTCTTTCTATACAACAGGAACAAAGTACATAGAAATTGTTAGCAAGCAATGACTTTGTTTTAATTATGTCAGCATAATTGATCTTATTGTCATAATATTCATGAGTCTCAATAAAGGAAGAACAGTACTTTAACCTACTTATACCTATTTGTGTCTTTCAGGAGGGGTAGTTAATCATGACCCATAATTTAACTCAATTCCTCATTGATCTAAATGTCCAGATATTTATTTTCATCATAGCAAAAATAACTCCTTCCTGTAATGCAGATGTTTCAGGGCAAAATGTGGTCTTAGCTTCACTTAAGTTTTTTTCCACTTAATTCTGAATCTGAAAAAGATCCAATAGGTCTTATTTGACTCATTTATGAATCAGATAGATATGTTAGTGTTTGAAACCTTAACAGAATGTTTTTCTTGTCTTTTTTTTTGTCTCCGTTATTTGTTTCTATGAAGATAAAACTTTTAAAAGAATTAGTTAAGATGGTTGGATAAATAATTTAATTTTTTAAATGGCAAAATTCATTGGACAGCTTGTTTGATTTTCAGCACTCATTTAGCAGGTTGGGCTAAAATAAATAATATGGAGTATTGTGGAGAACCTTGTCATGTTCTTATTTTATAAGCAAATATGGGATGCAAATATTGGGGCTGTGCAAAATGTATTTGGGTGTTTCATTTTGAAGTTATTTTGAAATGTTTTGAGCTTGAAACAGCAAAATCAAAATAATACAAAAGGCTTCAAAACAGCTTTGAAATGAAACAAGGGCACTCAAAATGTTTCAAAAGTTTTGAAATGTTTCAAGTTTCAAAGCCAGGTTTACTTGGCTTCAGCGCTGATCCCAGGTAGCAGTGGCAGCCTCCTGTCATCCAGTGCACAGATCCAGGGGCCTGTACCCCTGGGAAAAGTCTGTCATGGCCCTGCAGCCCTCCCAGGGGTGTGAGCCCCTGGACCTGTGCACCAGATGAGAGGAGGATGCCGCTGCTGCTTGAGGCAAGCAGCAGCAGTCTTCCTGGCGTTGGGTGCAGGCTGTGCCCAGTGCCAGTCCCAGGCAGCAGCGGCAGCCTCCTGTCTTCCAGCATGCAGATCCAGGGGCCCACACCACTGGGAGGAGTCTGGCATAACCCCACAGCCCTCCTGGAGGTGCAGGCCCCCAGATCTGCACACGGGATAAGAGGAGGCTGCCACTGCCGGCAAGTGTCACAAATTTGCTTTGAACAGTTTGAGGTGCAGTTTCCCAGAAACCTCTGTAACCTATCTCCTTGAAACTTGGCAGGCTTCATAACCTCAGAAGGGGCTACCATCTCTGCAATTGTCATCTGAATCAGGCATGAAATGAGAAGGTTTGGGACATTTTCATGATTTCCCATTATAGCCTAGGTGCAAAATGTCGAAACACAGTAAAACAGTGAAACAGTTTCAATGAAACAAAATGGAACAGTGTTGTGAAATGAAATAAAATGATGAAATGAAACACTGTCCCTTTGAAACGGCAAAATGGAAGTCAAAATGAAATGGTGCTGTTTTGCATAACCCTAGCAAATATCCTTCACAAGATGGAATCCATAAGATAATCCTATGATAGGCTTGTCCCAGTTACAAAGTCTTTTGCCCATCCAAAAACTTGTAATACATCAAACATACATGACCACATATCACTGTCAAATATCTTTTGGAGATAAAGGAAAAACCCATCAACATTTCATCCAACTTTTCTTTTATGTCTTTTTGGTAGTCATACACTATATGACACATTGATAAAATAAAGAAATCAAACATTTGACTACATTCTAGGGGAATTTAACCTGTGGTAACTGAGATATGAAAGTATCTACAGGTAGTGGGACATTACATCAATGCAATTACACAAAAATGCATTTTCACCCACTGGCAATACCAAATGTGCATTGCTGATTGGGATGACTATTGCTGTATATTCTGTTTTAATATGTATACATTTTTAAATATAAAGTATTATGCAAAACTGAATTTAAGCAATCTCTCAAATTGACTGGGAAAACAGAACTAGGTATACATAGAACAATGCTATGAGTCTGTAATTAGTCCATAAAAAAGTTCCACTAACTAGGCTCCAACATAATTATATCACAAGGGAGATTTAGCAAAAGACAAATGTTGTAGATGTTGTATAGTAAAGGCAATGTTCATACATATGTTCTGGGAATTCCCTCTGATAGCTCTCTTTTGGAAAGAAATTCAGAAAACATTGCAATTGTTGCTGAAAAGTGATATGGATACAGATGTTGCTGTTTTGTTGCTAAGATACACTAATCCTCTTTATACTCTTTCTGAGTGACAAAAACAAATTATTCTTGAGAAATATACTGGCTGGGAAACACATTAAAATAATGAATTGAGAAAATGAAACCATGCCAAACCCAAGGTATTGCATTCTGTCCTGCTCAACATGTAAGTCTCTTTTTGGAGTGCAAAAGAAAAGCAAATCTTGTTTACCTGTTATAGTAATCTGGGTCCTGATAAACTATGGCCTGTAAAACTTTTACCAGACCTATATCCAGTTTGGTTTATATGTTGTTTGCTTTTCCCCAACTGTCTGAAAGAGTATGTTTATGGGGATTAATAGATTAGGGATTTGGAGTACAAACAACTCTCTGCCTGTGTACACATGTTCAAATCATCCAGGAAAACTCTCTGAGGTTTGTTTTCCTAAGAGAAAAACTTACATGGAATGTTCTGTGCAGACGTTCAAACAGGGTGCATCTACACAAGATGTGTTACTGAGCATTAGCAGTGTCTACACGTGTGCACACTTACTGCACAGTAAAAACCCTTAATCCTGCTTAAATTTTCAAGAATTAGTTAATGTGCAGTAGCACATGTGTAGACGTGATGCAGGAGCAAGTTTGCTCCCGAATCTGCCCAGCCACTAGGGGGTCCTTGTCTGCCCAGTAAGGGTGTGTGAAGTGGGCCTTATTTGATTCAGATTCAGCCTAAATCAGGGACAGTGATTCGATTAATTGATTCAGATCACTGATTTGATTCAGGCAAATCTGAATCTGAAGATTCAATGCTGATTTGGAGAATCAGCTATTCATACATAGACACAATTTTAAATGATTTTTCTACATACCTCAAGGTACCAGTGAGGCTTGTGAATGCTGCAATGCTGGGGCTCATGAAGCATCCCACAGGAGCATGGGAGAAACCTCCACATGCTTGGTGGTGAACCTGGAACTGGACTAGAAGCACTTCTTGTCCACTTCCAGGTCTTCCAGGGAGCATGCAGCCCCCCCAACCCTGGTCCAACCCTGTGTGCCCCCCCCCACAGACCCAGGAGGCACCAGTCACCAAGCTGGGGGGGTGGGGGGTGCTGGAGGCAGGGACTCTGTGCACTCCTTGCTGGACCCAAAAGTGGACCAGAACTGCTTCTGGTCCACTTCCAGGTCTGATGCTGAGCATGCTGGGGAGCCCCCCGGACATCTGTGGGACTCTGCGAATGCGGTATTGCAGTCACTGATACCTAGAGGTATGTAGAAAAAAACATTTAAAGCTGTCTCTGTGTCCAGATCTCTGAAACTTTCTGAATCTCTCCAAATCAATTTGGAGGGTTCTGATTTAATTCAAAGATTAAAGGGTCCTCTGATTTGATTTGGATTCAGAGATTTGGCCACTGAAGTGGGCCAAATCTCCACTGAATTGAATCAGGGATTGAAGCTTCTCACAGCCCTAGTGCCCAACCACTAGGGGGCCAGCCTGAGGCCAGCTCCACAGCTGCAGTTAGAAGCCTCTCCTGCTCCAGGGCTGGGCTGCTTCTATGACTGCAGGCTGTAAATGCTTGCAGACATTTTGTGCCCTGGGGCACACACCACAGACAGTCTGAAGGCACTGCAAGCCCAGTGTGCCCCCTGGACAGTCCACAACTGAGCTGTGCTTGTCTGTCTGGACCCTTGCACTGCACCCTTGGCACTGCACTGCCACATAGCTCCAAGGGAGTGCTGTCAGAGCCACTTGCAGGCATGTTCTGACAGCACACTCTCAGCAGCCTGTTCTGTACCTGCAGGTGCTATGGAACAGCACCTTTGTTGTGTGGCTACCAGTCCTGTGCCATGCCTCAGGACCACATGTGTCCACACACCTATGCCCTCCACCTGGGGCCCCAACTGGAGCCAGGAAGTGACTGGTGACCTCATGGTGCTCTGGGGCAAGGTGGAGGTGCTACACTAGTTTGAGTAGGGCGGATGATCCAACACCCACATTTATGAGGCTCTGACAGGCCATATGTGGGAGCAAGGCCACGACTTGTTGGCACAGCAGTGCTGCATAAAGCTCAAGGCCTTGCAGGCACAGTGGGTCACCGTGACTAACCACAATCAGTGGTCTGGTCATGCCTACAAAACTATGCCTATATGTGGCAGCCAACTAAAGTTCTGGTGTCCTGGGACAGAAGCCACAGCCATGTGGTTTACACTAGCATGTGTGACTTGCCTGAGCCCCTGTCCCAGCCTGGCACTTCTGGTGACGTGTCACTGGAGCAGGAACCCTCAGGTGTTGCCCTGTGGCAGCAGGCCAACTCTCACAACCTCAATATTTTGCTGTTAGACAGGAGAGTGTGACACAATTGCACATATAAAAACACACAAATCAGTTAGGTGCATACACACGCACACTACCAGCTCAGGCACATACACATCCAAACCAGCCTAGGCACATGCATACCTATCACCAATTCAAGCACATACACTATACACCCCAAAAGTTAGACACAGATCACTAATTTGTATATCATGCACACAATGCCATACACACACACACACACAAACACACACACACAACCCACCTACACACCGGTAAGTTCCTAACTTGGATGGTACAGTGTGTATGTGTGTGCTTGGGGTAACTGGGGTAAGGTTAAGGTAAGAAAGTAGGAGTGTAGGGAGTGAAAGTTGCTGGGAGTGAAAGTCACTGGGACTGGGATTAGAACCAGTAGACTAGAGGGGCCTGGGCTGAAGAACTGAGGCTTGGGGGTAACTTTAGGTTAATTGATCTTAATTGATTAAAAGACAACGCCCAAAGCCTAAAGAACAGGGGAGCCATGCTGGCACAGAGGCTGGGACTGGAGCCAGAGCTATGGGGGAGCTGAAAAGGTAGGTGAGGAGAGGGAAAATTGGACTAAGGGAAAGTGTGGGTGTTAAAGAGGGATTCTGGGCATGGGGAGCCAGAGGATGGCTCCAGGGAAGCTAGAGAAGTTGCAGGCAGCGGCAGTAGGTGCTAGAAGCTGGAGAAAGGCTTCAGCTGCTGGAGAAAATTTCAGGACAGCCACGAGGAGCTGGGAAGCTTCAGGGTGGGGGGGGGATGACTTCAGAAGTTGTGGGGGAAGCCTGAAAACAGAGAGACAGACAGCAGAAAATCACAGGAACAGCAGCAGGAGAGACTGAAAGGCAGCAGGGCAGCAGGAAAGCAGAAAAAGGCAGCAGAAAGTCACAGAGAAAAGGCAGTAGTAGCAGGGGGAGAGCAGGAAATCAAAGGAAAAGTGGCAGGAGAGCCTGAAAAGTGGCAGTGAGCCAGAAGCAGGAGAGGGAGAAATGAAACAGAAGTTAGAGAGATGAGGAGCAGAGATTGGAGTGAGGCCAAACCATAGTAAAGTAAAGCCCAACTTAGGGGTCCAAATAACAGTTTTATTAAACAGGTAACACACTACACAGCCCCATGAAGTTATTGGTTCACACACACACACACACACACACACACACACAGCACTCACAATGGCAGCAGGAGAAAGAGACTCAGTAGAAGGGCTGGAGTCTAGGTAGGGAAGAGTAGCAGAGTCCAAGTCCTTGGTTGAAGAGGGGGTGGGGGGTGATAGCTATCCATCCAAGGATAGCTGGAATGTCGCCAGCAGGACCTGTGGGTGGATAGGTGGTGTGGCATGGTGCTGGTCAAGATGGAGAGGGTGTCCCCCTGGGTCTGTCTTCACTGCCCCTTTTTATAGGGGCAGACCTTGTATGGCCCTAGTGACAGGAGGCATGCCCAGGCAAGGGTCAGCCCCCGGCATACTGAGCATGTGTGCTCCATCAGGGACGTGCCATTTTGGGTGTCTGTAATGGTGGGGGACAATGGTAGAGTTGCTAGTTCTGCGGGGTCTTTTGTCTTTCAAATGATGGGTTCTTGTCTCTGTTCCTGGGTGAATCAATGCATGGTGATGGCCCAGTCATTACAGGCCATTCAGTAGAGGCCTGATACCATTGTATTTCAATCATTCTCAATCATTCTCATTCATTGGGGAACCAATTAATGTCCTCCCTCTGCCTCTCCCATCTTGTGTCATCCTGCAGGCAGAGGACACAAGATGGAGGCTTGACATACAAAATGGAAACTTGACATGATTTTGGTTCACTTAAAAATACAGGCTTAAACAATACAATATCAATATGAAACAATAAAAATCAATACGGAAATGATAATAATACAATATACAACAGTAATAATCAATACAAAGCTAATAATAATACAATATAAAACAGTGGATATCCAAAACCAAAATCTTGCTACCAAAATTGGAAGAAGGCCAATGTGGTGCCTATCTTCAAGAAAGGGAGGAAAGTGGATCCGGCTAACTATAGGCCCATCAGCCTGACTTCTATCCCGGGGAAGATCTTAGAAAAGTTTATTAAAGAGGCCATCCTTAATGGACTGGCCGACGCCAACATCTTAAAGGGATAGCCAGCACGGGTTTGTTGCGGGTAGGTCTTGCTTGACCAATCTCATTTCCTTCTACGACCAGGTGACCTATCACCTGGACAAGGGAGAAGAGATTGATGTCATATATCTTGACTTCAAAAAAGCCTTCGATCTGGTGTCCCATGATCGCCTCTTGGAGAAACTGGCCAATTGTCGCCTTGGGTCCTCCACGATCCACTGGCTGGAAAATTGGCTCCGGGGTCGGACCCAGAGGGTAGTAATCGATGGAAGTCACTCATCGTGGTGTCCTGTGACCAGTGGGGTCCCCCAAGGCTCTGACTTGGACCCATACTGTTCAACATGTTCATTAATGATGTGGACACTGGAGTCAGAAGCGATCAGAACTGGCCAAGTTCGCCGATGACACCAACCTCTGGGGCAAAGCATCCACACCAGAAGACAGACAGGT
>NW_005842277.1:323738-337162 GCF_000455745.1 Alligator sinensis
ATCCTTATAGGCTCGGCAGTGCTATGTTGGCTAGCACTAAGGAAGAAAGAGACTTGGGGGTCATCATTGACCACCAGATGAACATGAGCGTGCAATGCGATGCGGCGGCTAGTAAAGCGACCAAAACGCTGGCTTGCATCCATAGATGCTTCTCAAGCAAATCCTGGAACGTCATTCTCTCCCTGTACTCGGCCTTAGTGAGGCCGCAGCTGGAGTACTGCGTCCAGTTTTGGGCTCCACAATTCAAAAAGGATGTGGAGAAGCTTGAGAGAGTCCAGAGAAGAGCCACGCGCATGATCAGAGGTCAAGGAAGCAGACCCTAGAATGACAGGCTGAGAGCCCTGGGGCTCTTTAGCCTGAAAAAGCGCAGGCTCGGGTTGATCTGATGGCCACCTACAAGTTTATCAGGGGTGACCACCAGCATCTGGGGGAACGTTTGGTCACCAGAGCGCCCCAAGGGATAACGAGGTCAAATGGTCACAAACTACTTCAAGATCGTTTCAGGCTGGACATAAGGAAGAATTTCTTTACTGTCCGAGCCCCCAAGGTCTGGAACAACCTACCACCGGAGGTGGTTCGAGCGCCTTCATTGAACACCTTCAAGATGAAACTGGATGCTTATCTTGCTGGGATCCTATGAACCCAGCTGACTTCCTGCCCTTTGGGCAGGGGGCTGGACTCGATGATCTTCCGAGGTCCCTTCCAGCCCTAATGTCTATGAAATCTATGAAATCTATGAAAATAAAAATGTTAAAGTTTATCCCAAGTCTGAGCTCGCTTATGCTTGTCTATGGGGAATAGAGAGGGAGAGAAAGAAAAGTCAGAAATAATTGGGGAAAGGAAGGGAATGCATATCTATCATATAAATATATACATGTATTAGAAAAGAAAAACTTGGGTTTTTGCTGCAGAGGCATACAGTGCCCTATCCCACCCAGCTCCCCAGTTGCAGTTTCCACCCAGGGAGCCCTGAACAGTGTCTGCTTCCCTAGCTACACAGACACAGGGCCAGACATGAGGCATTGCCAGCCATAATTCTACCAGCAATGCCAGCTCCTCCCAGAGAGATGGGGGGGGGAGGGGCGGGGCCTGGCCAGGTGTCTTCATGGGCCAAGGACATTGCACATGGGACAAGGATACCAGGTGCAGCCACACACCATCACCATTGGGGAGACCATGATGAGCCACCAGCCTTGCAAGCCCCAGCCACATGATAAGCCCTGCAATGGGGGGGAAGGCCCTCTGTGCCTCAACTGCCACCCTTGCCCCCGGCCCCTGGCCCTTCCTTCCCCCCTGCCACACACTCCTATGGCCCTAGGTTCTCCCCAACAGCACTCAGAGAAGTGGGAGACAGTGCCAAACTTTACTGAGCAGCCCATGCCCCTGAAACTAGGTGTCTGTCACATGCCTCTCACAGGCCAAGGAATGCATCAATGCTGGTGGCAATGTCGTTCATGGCAGCAGGAGGTAGGGACATGTAGCATTGCCACAGGTAGTCCTCCAGGCAGTGGTGGAGGTTGCAGGGCAGCCCAGGCTTGCCCCCAAACCATCAAAGCTCAGGGTCCCAAACCAGGAGTACACATGTGCCTGGGACACCATGAGGAGCAGCAACAGCAAGGCATAATGGGTCAGGCACCCGTTGACTTGTGGAAACAGCTTATAGTGCACTGCTTGGGGTATGTGCAGCAGGGTCACTCTTGGGTCTCAGTGGCAACATGAAAGGGAGTTAGTCCCAGGTTGTCTCCCCAGAGAGGTCCCCTCCAGGGAGGGTGGGGGAATGGCTAGGTCCTCATCCAAGTTGTCTGGGATTCCCATGCCCCACCAACTCAGGTGCCATGGACTGGGTGGCAGTGCAGCACTGCGGTTGGCCTGTAGGGGCAAATGGGGGGCAGCACAGTGTGGAACCACAGCATCAGGTGCTGCTGGAAGCCTGGCTTGTCCCACCCTGGAGATGGGGTGGGGAAAAAGGCTTCTTATGGCCAACACCCAGCAGGCTGGTGGCCCAGAAGAGCATGTGGGGAGGGGACGGGTGGCTCACCCACAAGCCGTCTGTGCCCAGGCCAGCCCCTGGTACAGAGCATCTTATTTCTGAAATTTTGCAAACTCTTACAAAAAGGTTGTCTCATGGCTCTTCAGGTCCTGCATCTGTTTTCAGTGGAGATGCTAGCTCAGGGTCACCACCACCCACTGCCAGGGCCCTGCAGAAGTGCCAGATCTGCCAGAGGTGCATGATGGACCAGACCCTCCTCCAGTTGCTGGTGGAAGTCGTGGAGGAGTGGGAGGAAAATGCACAGGCCTGGCAGGTGGAGGACATTTCTGGGGAGGAGGCACAGGACTGGCACAGGGAGGAGTGGGACTGGACCAGCTAGGAGTTCCGTGCTGAGCTTCTGGCCCTGGAGTGTGAGCAGATCCAGGTCCTGCAGGAGCAAAACACCATCCTGGGCTAGGCAGTGCAGGCCACAGATGATGACTGTCAGGTGCTGGCCACCATCCTAGGCCTGGCAGTCTCATTCATGTTTGCCACCACCTGCCCCCATCCATAGCCTCACAGGCCCCCTGGCAGCCACTCCTGCCTGGGCCTGGGAGGAAGTCTTGAGGCACCTCCATCCAGCAGAAGCCCCTGGCCTGGCCCCCACCCCGGGTCTTACTGCCAACCAGGCCCCCACCTGCACCCAGGATGCCCACTCACCTCAGCTCCAGTGATTGTCCTTGGCAACCTTGAGGTGGGCAGTAAGGGTGCACCAGAGACCCCTGAGGCAGCCAAAGGTACATTCTATGAGGGTGCAGTTCTAGCCCAGACACTGGTTAAAGTGGGCCTGACTTGGGGCTGGTAAGGCTGTATGAGCCAGGGCAGGAGTGGGTAGGCAGGGTCCCTGGTGAGCAGGGGTGGGATCATGATGGTTCCCAACTGCAGGTTCATCACCCACAGTGCAGAGCGCCCACTCCTCATGAGTCCTGCCAGGGCAGAGTTGTGAAACACATGGGTATCATGGGCACTGCCTACCCAGCCAGCACTCAAATGCGTGAATGTGCCATAGTGGTCCACTATGGCCTGAAGGACCACAGAGTAAAATCCTCTACTGCTGTAGTAGGGGCAATCTCTGTGGGGCAAGCAGGTGATGGGGATGTGGGTTCTATCCAGGGTCCTGATACACAGGGGGCGGGGGGGAATCCCAGTGCACAGAACCCTGCCACCACCACCAAGGAGTCATTAATGTGGAGCAAAGTGGGCCCCAGCACATCATAGAGAACCTCACACAGCTCTAGAGCAGCCTCCCCAGCAGTGGCCTACCCGCACTGAGCAGGTATCTGACATACTAGAGGCTGACAGGTGTGCCCAACTTTGGCATAGTGAGGACCACCCAGGTGTCCTCAGGGAGGCCAGGTGCATGCCAGTGTCTTGTTGCTCCAGGTGGTGCTGGAGCTGCTGGAGAAGGTCTTAGAAGGTGGCCCAGGTTATGCAGAAGTTGTCCAACCACTGCTCATCATCCCAGGTTTGCTGAACAGCGTGCATTCACCAGTCCTGGCTGGCACAGTGAGCCCAGAGGCAGTGGGGCTGGAGGCCCAGGAGGGTGATGGTGGCCCTAGTGGTAGCATGTGAAGCCCCTCATTAGCGTCCCTGGTGGCCACCCTAGGAGAGTGCACTGCCGCTAGACAGGTGGTTGCTGGTCGTGGGGGAGCCGGGCGGGGCAAGACAGCCATGGGCCAGGTGGCATTCAGCATAGTGGGCTAGCAGCACCCAGAAGGAGCCCAGAGCACTGGTCATCACTGCCAGGGGAAAGGGCTGGAGCAGCCATAGCATGTGGAGGCAGAGTGGCCAAAGATAAAGCTGCTGCATGTTGCCCCTGTGCTTGGCATGCTGCTTGTAGGCAAGGAAGAGACTGGCCAGTGAGTAGCAAGCGGGGCTGGCTTTTAAAGAGGGCTGCTGGGTGCTGGTAACTGCAGCCAGAACCTAGAGCTCCTAGAGCACAGGGACCCATTGCAGGGCTTCAGGGACCTGGGTGCAAATCTGCTCTCTAATCCCTGCATGTGCAGACATCTGTCAAAAACCCTTACTCCATCTTAATTTACACCAGAGTAAACCTAGGCTAGAGGAAATGCACGTGTAGACACTCCCACAGAGAAGCAAAGATCTTGCAGTGCAGATGCTCACTAGCCAAGGGGCCCCAAAGCCCTCAAGTATAGCCTGGGGTGAGCAGGGAGAGAGGTCTGGGGAGGAGCAGGGTAGGATGATCTGTGTCTGTCCTGTACACAGAATCCTCCAGTCCTCTCCTCTCCCATTCTGTGTTTCATCCCAGCTATCACTGGACAGGGAGTATGCTTCCTGGCACCCAAGTGCTGCAGTGTGATTCAGGAAGGAAATAAGCCAGGAGCAGAACACACCCCCTATATGCTTCAGCACTAGGCTTTTCCAGCCAGAAGCACTGAGGAGCCATGTTCTGCTCCTCCTGGCCCTGAGGAAAGGGGAGAGAATAGAAGTAAAACTCACTGGTTGTGGAGGATGAATCCAACAGACTGTACAGATATTTTGTCTCCTAAGAGAGATTCCCCAGAGAACCACTTCACTCAGGTTGTTCCCAAGTTATGTTTCTCCCAGGGCCACTTGTACTCTGGGAGAAAAATTATGAATGTCTGTATACTGGTGATTTCTCTGGAGAGAACAGGGACTCTCCCTGGAGAAAATGAACATTTATCCAAGCCCTCCATTACTTTTCATCCTTCATGTCCACCATTCTATTGTATATTAAAGAACCCATATGATATATCCACATGAAAATTAAAGTATCTCCTGATATACTATAATCATTGCCATATTTGCTATAGTTTAGTTCAAGGATGGACAATATCACACAGATCCATGCTAACTTAAGCAATTTTGCCAAAGAATCTGAGTTTACAACCTTGCTACTTAGGGTATTTATACACGTACTCCTGGAGGCATGGGGGGTAGGGGGTGGGGGAACTTTAATTAGCACAGCTCCAAGATGTGCTAATTAAAAATGCCCAGAGCATCACATATATCAGCATCCTTGTGCTGAAAAATGGCAGTGGGGTGCTTTGAACTAAAGCTCATCAAAGGAACTTTAGTTTAGTTTAAAGAGCCCCGCCTCCATTTTTCAGTGCTGAGATGTTGTACACGTGATGCTGGAGGCTGCTGGAGCACATTAATTTCCATGCTCCAGCAGACTCGATTAACTGATTCTGCTCCAATGCATCGGAATAGAATTTTGTTGGAGCAGGTTCCCTGTATGTGTATAGGAGCCCTTAGTTTCCAGTATTGCAAATATATTCTTCAGTAAAAATATGTCTGTTAAATCTCTACATTGTTTAATTTATGTCCTTGACTGATAATATTGTCTGCATTAAAATAAGTTTGTAAGCACAAAAGTTAAGGTTTATTTTTAAAATAAGGCTCAGGGTATGTGCTCTTTATTATTTCTTCTCATATTCAGTATTTTGAAAATGACTTCAGGATAAACCAAAATAGAAGATCATTCTAGAGGCTTATAGGGAATAACTGCATTTTGACAAAACATACTTCATAATTTTTCAATATGACTGTGCTCTGGGGCTCATCATCATCTCTTACAATAGCTGTGTAGAAATATTTCCATTTGCCAAAAGGGTTCTTCTTTTCTTATATTAGTTGCAGCAATAGGATAGATGTTAAAGGATTTATAGTTTTTGAGAAGACAAGTATCTTGAAACACATGACTATTTTTGTACCAGTGCAGAGAAAAATGACTACAGGGACAGAAACAGGATAAATCTATTCATTCATATATGGCAAGTAATAAAAATGGACACAAAAGTGTGTGGGCCGGGAGCGGACCGAAGCCCTCGGGGGCGCGCAGCGGGCTGTGGCCAGCAGCCCTGGCGCGCGGGTCGGGGAATGCAGGCCGGCGGACTAGAATTAGGCACGGACGCGTAGCGGTTGATTAAAGATTATTTTACTTACACCATAGATGGTCACGGTGCAGGCAGGAAAACTTGCTTGAGTTGCAGTTACAGATAGGAAAGAAGAGCGGACAAGAGTTCTAATCTCACGAACACTAGCCCAATCCGGCTGAAGGCTCTAAAACGGTGAGCCCGTCATGTCAACCAAAGAAAACAACTCGGAGAAGAGCTCTGGATACACTCACACAAAGTTTGCTAGGCTCCGTGGAACTTGCGCGCAGGGAAGGGGTTCGTCGAGGGATCGCGCTCAGCGACGGGGAGAGGCCAGAGGTTGATCAGACCCCTATAGCCTTCTTAAGGTACACGCTGGGTCCGTTAGGCTCCGCAGCGCTTAGAGTGCTTCACGAGACGTGAAGTCCTCCTCCTCCAGATGGTTGTGGAGTCCTCCAACTTGGGCGGAAACCGCTCAAGCCTCTTATACGGCTAGCAAGCCAATCGCTAGCCGCCACGTGGGAATAATTTAGAACTGGCCAATAGTGGGACACAAATTTGCATGCGGGTGGCGGGAACTTCTTTGCACCGGGGTTTTCTGTTTGCAACTGAGAAATGCACCCTGCAAAGAAAGCTCCTCATGGTGGGAAATAATTTAGCAGTGCCGAAGCGCGCACACACAAAATCACACCCTTGAGTTGTGACAAAAAGTAGAGGTAAACAAAAATGATTCTCTTTATAAACTGCGAGGATGAAAAGGACAGTCAGGCCACATTGTAGGTGACATCTTGCTTAGTTACACATCCATTTAACATAAAGGAAAATTTAAGATAAAGATGGCATGGTACACACCCAGCAATTCACACAGGTTTTTAAGAAGCCTGCAGTGGAAGCACTATAACTTTTGAGCTTTAAGTGTCCTTGTTTAGGTTGGGAGAAAGCAGAACACTCATTAGTTCTGGGGCTGAAGGAAGAGTCTCAGAGCCTGCCTGAATACCTCAAGTCCACCATGCCCTGAGGGCTCCCCAAGCTGCTAAAGACTCCTAGGCAGAGCCAAATAGCTGAGCCAACCCTGACTCGCTGGCAGGAACATCGTGGCTGCCCATCTGGATCTGATGCAGTAGCAGATCATCATGGCAAGGAGCCATCAGCTGGCTGTCAGTGCTCCCTGTGCCCACCAAGTGTATGTGTGTGTCAGATGCCTGTAGGTACCAGAAACAGAAATATAGTTTACTTTTTGCGTATTATTTTTTCTTCACAAAAGCCTTCAGATGAAGAAGCTGGGGTGCTATTAAAATATTTCAGGCAAGATTTTGCTTCCTAATTTACACCCACATATATACCTAGCTGTTATTCATACTGTCTTTACAGGTGTATAGAACTGAGGAACTTCACCTGATAAGCCTTAGTTGGTTTCATTTGCCCCTGAATGAAATGTCTTCTATCTTTCCCTTCCACCAAACTGGAGAATTTTTCTATACCTATAACTGTGCTTAATGATTACCCAGCTGGGGATGTGATTTTCCTCAGCTCAGGCAATTTCTTTCATTCATTGCAAGGAGACAAAAGATGGGCAGGCTAGATATGTACCTTCATAAGTGACAGAAGGCTGGAACTAATGGGCTCAGCTCCCCACCCCCCACCTTCCCCCATGCAGGGCAGTGGGTAGGGCCACAAGGCAGCCTGGCCATGGGCTCTGGGTGGCTGCAGCAGGGGTGGGAAAGGTCCTGATTGCAGTCTGGTGTGGGTATCACTGGCTGCCCAGCATGGCAGGCAAGTATCAATCTACTCAGGGAAGGGGCTGGGGAGTGGGTAGGTAGATTGGGACCCCAGCAGTGGGGGAGGGTGTGGGGTGGGGGCTAGGGTGCGTGGGGCCTTGGCCAGGCCAGGTGGTGGAATGTTTGGGACCTGGGCAGCTCAGCTTGGGGTGCAAGACAGCTCCTACTGCTATACATGCCCCAGTAGGGTCCTGGGGAATGCATGCCTCCCCACCATCTGTGTGCAGGTTGGGGGCAGATGTTACTGCATGCTGCACTTTGCTCCCTGCTGCAGCTGCCCCAGCAGTGGCATGACATTATTTGCCTGTCATCGCTGGGTTATGCCATGCCTCCTGCCCACCTGGCAGCGGCAGCAGCAGGGAGTGGGGCACAGCGCATGATAGTGGGCACCTCTGCCCCATGTGCAGATGAAGGAGGCACGTGCCCCCCAGGCCTCTGCCAGGGAGCACATAGTGGCAGGAGCCCCACCACACTCTGAAGGAGCCACACAGGCTCTGGTTATCCAAGCAGCCGGCTTGGCCGGGGCCCCGTTTGGCCTGGCCGGGCCCTGGCCTGGCCAGGGCCCCACTTGCTCCAGCACCAAACCCCTGACTCTCACTTGTACCCATGACAATATGAAATAAGAGAAATTCAGCAATAAGCAGTTTTCTTTATGTGTATGGATCTATGATACCTGGAGGAAGGACATGGGTGGGCTTGGGGATACAGGCTTCACTGTCAGTGCAGCCCTGGGGGTTGGGCCAGTCTGACAGTAAGGCAGAGGAGTTGAACTCTGGCAATGGATAGAGCACTGCCCTGGGAGTGGAGGTAAGCAGAGTCCTTGAAAGCCCAATGGTTTGCTGGTGGAATGCAACCTACTATGAGTCAAAATGGGATGTGGTATAGATGTTTATTATGGCACTCTAACCTACACCAGTAAACTCTGATACCACATCCATCCAGGTTTATCTTAGAGTGGTATCCACCATTTTTGCAGCACTCTATGTGCTCTGACTGTTCAGTTATGGCTGTAGAATCCTTACTACATGCCTTCCATGCATGTAACAGGTCCCCTTCCCCTGCGCCATCTTCCCTGGTAATCCACACTTTATGTGGGGCGCCTTTGGATTCTTATTTGGAGTTCTTATATCCCGCCCTCTACTCACCTGCCACATTTTGATGGAAATTACTGTTGATGTTCTTGCGAGCGGGAGACTGCCTATTGTATTTTGTATGTTGGGGCCTTTCACCTACACAGGTCTGACCCCTGTCTTTCTCTAGCTAGGCCTCCCCATCTAAAACCCACCAAACAGGGTTTGACTCCAAGGCTCTAGCCTTTTCCAGTGTCTTGAGCTCCAATCTGAAGCCCAGGCCCCCCTGGCCCTGAGGCAAGGCCATCAGCCCCACAGCCAGGGGGGCTGCAAGTTCAAGGCCAGGGGATGGCCCTGAACTCACCCTTTCCCAGTCCAAAAAACAAAACAAAACAAAATTGCACCCTGGGTGCACCAGGCCTCCCCAGCCTTTCAAGATCATGCCTTTCAAGATCATGCTGGTGTCACCCCAAAGTCCTGTGCCCCCGACAGGCTCCAGGGCCTAGGTACCCCTCAAAAGCCATGCCTTCGCTGGCACCAGGGTCTGTGCCCCCAAAAGGCATGCCCTCACTGGTGCCAGGGTCCCCACTCCACAGTGGGCCCAAAAAATGAGGCCTCCTCCTTCCCTTAATAGCCTCACCCAAACTACCAATGTTATTCAATAATCAAAAAGGGAAAAATAATAACTGCCACCAGCAAATATGATCAAGCAGGTCATCTTACATTTGAAGGGTTTGTGTTTCAGCTCCCCACCATTGGCTACAGTCCTTCAGTGCTCCCAAATTTCCCCTCAGCCCTGTGAGCTGCACCCCCTCCCCAACCCCCATGTGTGGAGACAAGAAGCAGCAGCTGAAAGAGACTTCAGTGGCAGCAGCAGGAGAATTATGTGGGGTGTATCACCCAAACTAAGCACCTGAAGGGTTGCAGATTAACCTCTCAAGAGCTGCATGAGGGCTGCAGGCTGCCCATTGAACAACCCTGATGTAAGTTAGAATTCCCTTTATCCTACAGTCTTCCAGCCAGTTTTGAAAATGTCAGGCTCAATAACCTTATGTTTTGAAAATCTTACCTTAAAATCACTTCTGCCTTTTGAGAATAATAGCCAATGATTCTAAATTTGTGTCTAAAGAATTTGGCCCTATTTGTTTTATACACCTCCATTTCTGTAGAAACAAATTCTGCAGTTTTTAAAGGTAAAATTCCTATTGAATCAATACAGGGGTGTAGGTTGTAGCCGTGGTGGTCTAAGGACATAGGCAGACAAGGTTGTTTGGGTGAATCTGATATCTTTTATTAGACCAACTTAAATAGTTAGGAAACAATTATTAAGCAAGCTTTCGGGTTCAAAAACCCTTCATCAGGCTAAGGAAGTTTCAGCAGTTGGTGTGTGCTCTTCCTGGATGGAATGAAAAGTAAAGAAACCAGAGGCTGGTCTGGTATGCATACAAGACAGGTATTCAATGAAAATATAGATTGAGGAGTCAATGGGTGAGAAATAGGCTGGGTGCGGGGGGAAGAGAGAGAAGGGGGATGAATAGTGGAGAGATACCTGTGGAGTCAGAACCTTCTCTCGAACCTGTACGGAAAATCTTCAAACAGTTGCAACCCATACTAGAAAGAGACCCTATTCTTAAAAAGATCTTCCCAGAGCCACCCATCCTACCTTTCAAACAAGCACCGAACCTCACAATTACTACACCCCACAACAGAGCCATCAGCATTCCTGGATCTTACAGCCGCACCTCCAGAAATGTAATATATCTGATCCAATGCACCAAATGCCCTGATGGAAAATACGTAGGAGAGACCAAACAACAACTGCGCACCAGAATGAATGCACACCAGAAATCTATCAAAGACAGAAATACCCAATTACCGGTGGGGGCACAGTTCTCACAAGAAAACCACTCTCTCTCCAATCTCTCAGTCCTGATCCTCAAAGGAAACTTACAAAACACTTCCCAGAGACGAGCCTATGAACTCCACTTCATCAACCTCCTGGATACTAAAAATCATGGACTAAATATAAATATTGAATTTATGACACATTATAACCTGCCTGACATCTGACTCCCCAGGTATCTCTCCACTTTTCATCCCCCTTCTTGCTCTCTCTCCCCCCGCCCTCCCCTGCCCAGCCTGTTTCTCACCCATTGACTCCTCAATCTACATTTTCACTGACTACCTGTCTTGTATGCATACCAGACCAGCCTCTGGCTTCTTTACTTTTCATTCCATCCAGGAAGAGCACTCACCAACTGCAGACACTTCCTCAGCGTGATGAAGGGTTTTTGAACCGGAAAGCTTCCTTAATAATTGTTTTCCAACTATTTAAATTGGTCTAATAAAAGATATCAGATTCACCCAAAGAACCTTGTCTGCCTATTGAATCAATGGGACTTTAAACTCAGAGCAACTTGTATATTAGGGGAAATGTCCACTTTAAAGAATTTGCTAGGCTTAGAGTTTTTCATGCAGATTCCTAACTGTGCAGAAGCCAAATACATCACTCATCTATCATTAATAAAAAAGTCAATGGCAATTTAATGAATGGTTGGGGATGTTGTAGGGAGGAATTTGTTGACCTATTTGTCTCAATACCTTCGAATATCATAGTTATATATATTTTACCAAACATGAGCCCTTCTGAGCACTGTTATTTCCCTTTGGAAATGTAGGCTTTCACCTGTTACATATTTATGTTTTTATACCATGCTCATTAGTGTACTGCTATCTGAGTTCCTGATAGAAGAACCAGCTTGATTGCTTTATCTGAAACCGTTCTGTATTGATTCAACCTTTTTTGAGAGATCACCCACATAGACATGACACAAGACCCTTTATAATCACAAAATCATCTCTTCCATAGGTTCATGTAAACCCATGGTGCTCAGCTTTTTGGCTCTGCAGGTCAAATGAAAGTTGCAGGGCCAGTGTGCCAGACGGATGAAAGCCTACCCACCAGGATCAGGCCATCAAGACAAGCACTGCCCCCTCCCTGCCTTGAAAACTGGGATTGGGCCACAAGGGCCCAGAACCACCTGCTCGCACTGTGATTGGGCCCTGCATCTTGGCACTGTCCTTACTATACCTGTGCACTAGGATTGGGCTCTGGGGGCCTGACACCCCCCACCCATCCTCTACCAGGAATGGGCCTGGAAGTTTGGTTATGCCCCCTCCCACTGGAATCAGGCCCTGGATGCCTGGCACTACCATCTCCCACTCTCACACAATGAAATTTGGCACCAGGGGACTGGTGCCCTCCTACCCACATGCTCTGGGATTAGGCTCCAGAGGCTGGGCATGACTCACTGCCTACCCATTCATATATCTGGAATGGGTCCTGGGACCCAGTGCTGGTCCCACCCAGCCCTGCACACTGGGATGGGGTGCTAATCCAGCACAAAGGGCCCAGGGCTCTACATACGTCTCCAATTTGGCAGCAGGGCAGAGGTGTCACTGCTTCCTCACTGCCAAACTTCTGGACCCATGGGGAGTCCCATGGGCTGGATAGCATAAGTCCACAGGCCAGATGTGATCCATGGGCCAGGGGCCTGATACAAACAATTTAAAGTGGCATACAAATTATTGAGAAGGGAACAAACTGCATTTCAAGAATTTACATCTGTCAAAAAATATATTACAGATGTTAACAAACTGATCACCAACAGCTGACAGACTGAACATATAAAAATAGTAAGCTCCTGGTTACTACAAACTTGCAAAAGAAAGGAAATACAGAAATATATTCTATATTGAGTTTAGTGGTATTTAATCCTTGTTAAGAGTCTAATTACTCTAAGGTGCGAGTCAGTGACTTGCTGGACAAGGAGTTGTATCAATAACACAAGATGCAACTTTTTGTTATTTGTTGCCATTAAGAGATGTTGTAACACTCTTGAGTTATCCATAGCCTGCTAATCAAAGATGTGTCCTATAGTAATGTGTTTATGAAGCTTCTCAAATACAGATAAGAGTATCCTGACAGCTGGTATCCTACTTGGTTCCATTACCAGCTAAACAGTTAACTGATAGATGAAAGTGTTTAATTAAAAATAATTGAAAAATATGCGATATAATTGTTTCCAGTGATTTTCTTACATAGCTCTAAGCCTCTTGATTTTATGTACCAGAAGTTGAACCTGCACCTGTCTTCAAATGATCTGTTTAATAATGTTTCCTGGTTGTGAATTCCACAAGTTACTTGTTTGCTGCATGGAACTGCATTCAGTGTATTTACTGAAATAACACTGCTAAACACTTCAGTCATTTTGACAGCCTTCTAAATATCACTTGCCATTTCTATCATAACAGAAAAGCAACATCTTTATCCATAAAATGTGATGATACACGTTAAATGCAGCCTTTCCTAAGTTTTCATGTTCTCGTGGCTTTGTCTTACACAGTACATGCTGCGGTGAACCAATGTTATGATCAAATTTGTCCTTGTTTTCATTGCCTCACTATAGTTAGATCCTTGGACTCAGGAATAGTCAGCTGTCCACCATATAAGGCATTGTAGATGTGAGGGTAGGGTGGCATTTTAGAAATTAACTGGTAGAGTTGGGTTAGTGAGGAGCTAGCAGAAGCAAAGCAACACGTATTATTCTTATGGGTCTCTCTCTGTCTCTCAGCAAGCTTTTAGGGGATCACATTTTCAGGAGAATAAATCTAATAATCTCTTTCC
>NW_005842277.1:337172-371358 GCF_000455745.1 Alligator sinensis
CTGGATATGCCATTCTTCCTCTAATAATCTCAGATGCATCATGTACAGGGCTCCTTCTGGAGATTGTTGTAATTCTTGATGCAAAAAAGTGACATGGTAAAAATATTAAGAAGTTGTAAACTCTAAGTAGCTTATCATATTGATTTGAAGACAAAGTCAAAATACTTACCTCCAAGCTTTAGACTGAGAGAGTCAGCAGATTTGGTTTGTTTGAATAAACATGGCCTCAGACAAATCCTTATTCCATACACACATGATCAGTCACACAAAGGGTAATGTTTTATAACTAAATGCAAAGACCTCTTTAAAGCTCAGTAACACTTAATAGGAAACTCACATAAGTAAACAGGTGCTGAAGAGCCTCAACATCTAAATTGAAAGAAATTCAGTATGACACTTGTTCACTGAGACAATTACATAATTCACTTTGCATACTTGAGACAAGTATATTTACAAGGATGAATTAATCCATAACACCTGTCCCAAAACTTGCTTGAGATACTGGCTTACTCTTAGAGTGTATTACAGTTAAATTACCTTAAAACTGCTTTATTTCATTTCCCTCTTCTCTCAAACACAGGCTATATTATCTTAATTATGATAGCTTATCAAACTTATTTTTCTTAGGAGATCATATTGAATAGTTTCATTTCTCATCTGCAAAATAACTAGGGATTAGATCTTAGTCCTGCAGCTGTAGTACAAATGCTTTGACTTCAATAACACTAAAATGTGTAAGATATAAAAAATCATATATGTTAAGCAAATCATGGTAACATCTTGAAAAAAAGACAAATATAGTATTTACTTTTTATGCTGTATAAAGTGTTTTCAGGGTAAACAATCTCTGAGTTTTGTCTTGAGGATTGTTTACAGACATACTATACCCTTGAAAACTGATACAAATTTAGTACCTGGGGGTTGGATTAGATGATCTGCTGAGGTCCCTTCCAACCTCAATTTTCTATGATTCTATGTTGTATAAGCATAGGTAAAAGTGCTACACAAAGCCATTCAGAGTACAGGAAATTCTGTTGAGCCAGGACCAGTCCTTAGCCTCCCTTCCTGCTTCCTGCATCCCACTGTGAACCTGAGGGATTCTCTATTCTCACCTGCCTAATCTAACAGGTCCCTTGTGGAAAGAAAAGATTAGATCTAAAGTTGGGGAAGTAAGATAGAAGATGGAGAACTGTACTGTGCTCTAGAGTCTATGAAATGGAAGGAGGCAATGGGTAAACCATAGATACATAAATTCCATTTTTTTAAGTGGATTAACTTTAATTTTAATCCAGTGCACTGACGTTCCTTGGGCATAACATTCTTAAATCAATTAGATGTTTTTGAAATTTTTTCTTCAGAGTTTGTGTCAGGGTGTAGAGTGGAGAGTTTATTATCATGCTGGAATTCACAGTGCAATTTTCAGGAGTTGCTGCATAATCTAGTTTTTATAATGGATGGTAGGGGTGTGTGAACTGGGCCCTATTCAATTTGGATTCAGATTTGGCCTGAATCAGGGACAGTGATTTGATTTGTTAATTCAGATCACTGTCCCTGATTTGATTCAGCTGAATCCAAATCTGAAGATTTGATGCTGATTCAGAGAATCAGTGATTTGGATATAAACACAGCTTTAAAGGTTTTTTCTACATACCTTGAGGTAGCAGGCATAGCTCATGAATGCTGAGATGCTGGGGCACATGGAGAATCCCACAGGAGTGAGGTGGGCCCTCTGCATGCTCGTCGGTGAATCCAGAAGTGGACTGGCTTGGCGATCAGCCAAAGTGGGAATTTGTCCCCTCCCCCCACACCCCGACCCTAGGAGGCGCCAGTCGCCAAGCTGTGGGCGGCACAAGGGGCCCCCCTGCATGCTCCCTGGTGGACCCAGAAATGGATGGGAAGTGCTTCAGGTCCACTTCCAGGTCTGCTGCCAAGTGCACTGAGGAGCCCCCCATGCTTCTGTGGAACACTCTATGTACCCCAGCATTGCAGCACTCATGAGTCACCTGCTGCCTAGAGGTATGTAGAAAAAAAACATTTAAAGCTGTGTCCATGTCTGAATCACCAAATCTTTCCAAATCTCTCCAAATTGATTTGTAGGGTTCCAATTCGATTCAGACAGATTGAAGGGTCCTCTGATTCAATTTGGATTAGAAGATTCAGCCACCAAAGCAGACCGAATCTCCACCAAATCAAATCAGGGACCGAAGCTTCACACCACCCTATTGGATAGCACCTTCCTCACCCAGACAAATCAACATTAACTCTAGAGCAATTGATGTAAGGGCTTGTTTACTCAGGGTGGTTAATTGATATAGCTGTAGTGATATAATTATACCACTGTAGCTATGCTGGTATAACTCCCCATGTGAACATTCTCTTTTGAGATTTAGAGGGCTTTTTTTTGTTTGGTTTAGCTTGAATCACCTCCAAAGAGATATAAATTAATCCAAAAAGGCACTCTAAATCCCAGAAGAATGTCTACATGGGGAGTTATATCACTATAGCTATGATAGTAAATTTTCCCATGTAGACAAGGCCTAAGTAATGCTTCAGCTGATGTTACAGCTTGGAGTATGGCTTTTTTTAGACAAGTTCCTACTGATTATTGTTCCCATTTACTTCAGTAAGAGCTATGGGTATTCAGTGTTTTGGAACCAAGGGCCCTAATGTAATGAGATATTTGTTAAACTGTGTTATTGGGTATCCTCATTTAATTGGAAAATGGATTAATTTGGGGGTTAAGGTACACCACAGATTAGTGCCTTCTGTCAGTATCTGCCCTGACAGAACACGTATTGCAGACTGTAGAATCTTGGAAAATATACCTGCGACCATAATATGTTGCAGTCCAAAACCCCAGTCATTAAGACAATGCACTCTAATATAATACAGATTGTGCTACATGATTTGTTTAGGAGGACATTGATTTACTGTAAAGTTCATTGATTTATTATGAGAAGCTGACAAAAAGTCCTAACAATGAATTAAAGGTCAAGTCTGTATTGAGGTACACTGTGTACACTCCATTTGTTGACACTGGTTGAATATTGTTATCATGATATATTCTCTACAGGAAATCATTTTGCAATATCTTTTGTGGAAAAAAAAGCCTTTTAAAAGTAAATTATTTGTGCAGGATGGTACCATCAAGTGTTTTTAGTGAGAGATTCTGGGGAAGTTGCTGCACATTTCTGCTCATTTACTTTAGTTCTTGAAATCCTCTGTCAAGGAAAGAGCAAAGGCTTTTTCTGACAGGAATAAGATATACATGAAGAAAAAGAGCAAAAATAAAAGCGGAGAGTTCAGAAAGTTCAGCTTAACTCACTAGCTGAACCTTTCACAAACAGCTCTTTGTATCAGTCACATTTCTAAGAATTGCTTTCAGTTGTCATTGACTTGTCATTGATTTCTTACTGATTTCTTTCTCTCATTAATTTTACAGCCCTGGATTTACTTTTTCATTATGCAGAGAGTATCTCCACAAATTAGAGTTCCTAACCTCCTGTTAGAACTATTAAAGCTTGGAGACAGTCTAGTTTTCTACTAAGCACTTTAATAGCACTCATTTGATTATAGCTTTTGAGAAAACAGAATTATTTGTGGATGTGAAATAAAACTACAGTTTTAATAATCAGACTTTAAAAAATGTGCATTTTCACATTAAATGCATTTTTTTTATCTGTAAATGCTCAAATGGGCCTCATCATCTAATTTGCTTATCTTTGCCAATTAAAGAAGAGAGGTAAGGCTTTGTTTTTTGTTTTTTGGGGTTTTTTTTATTCATTTTGGCTTTTGGGGGGGGTTTTGGTAATGTCTTCTTATTGAACAAACTGTTTAGTTGGGAAAGACATTAGACAGGCTTGTGGGCACACAGTGTCCTTCTTCAGGTCTGGGAAGGAAGCAGATACAGACTAAGCTAAATGCCAGGTCAAATAATGACTTTTATTTAAACCCATTATGCAAATGAAAATAACAGAAGAGCAAAATTATCAACAAAAGCCTGGACCACAACAACCTCACTCCCTCAGAGAGAAAAGCCATTCAGCCCCAAAGATCCAACAACAAAATAGTAACCAAACCAGCAGACAAAGGTGAAGCTATACAGTCATCCTCAACCATCAAGCCTTCATCAACCAGGCCAAAAAACAACTCTGACAGCAAATACTATAAAGAACTTGGGAAGGACCCCACACCAGCATTCACTTTGGAATTGGAAAATATTATCAAATCATTCTCACAGGAACTTGTTGTGCTCCCAAAGATTCACAAACAAGATATCTCTTGTAGACTTGTTATGTCTAAGGGTAGCAAAGCACTGGAACAGGTTGCCCAAAGACATTGTGGAATCTCCATCCTTGGAGGTTTTTAAGATCCAGCTAGATGAACCTTTGCCTGGGATGGTATCATTGGGGATGGTCCTGCTTTGAGAAGGGGGTTGGAGTAGATGACCTCCTGAAGTCCCTTCCAACCCTAATTTTCTATAATTCTATGATTCTATTACTTCCACCACAGGTTTAAAAACCATCAATCCCTTGACAAAACTTTCTCTGAAATACTTCTAGATACTAGAACAGTATCTTAAAAACCACTCTAATTCAAAAAAGCCACAAACCACCATACATATATCCACAAGACCAGCAATCATCCTAAACACACCAAAAAATCTGTAATCTATCCTCAGACCCTCAGATACCACTACATCTGCTCTGAAGAGAACATTCATGATGCCCACTGGGCTAGCCTAAAATCTGCCTTTAGACAAAAACACTCCAGTAGCAAAATAGGCCACATCTTTGAAGGATATGGCTACCGAAATATCTCACTTTAACCTACTACAATACAAAATCATATGTCCCTGTAACCACATACCCCTGGTGGTCCCCTATCATCACACTGTAACCAATTAGAATAATCATCAAACTACAGCCTAAGATCAACAAAGATCAGACTGTGAGAGAAATATTCCCAGCTCTGGCTTTCAGACAATGCCCCACATCCACCCAACTTTGCCCAAATCATCAGTAGAAGCAAACTCTCCACTGCTCAGCAAACATCAAAGGGGACACACCTGTACACGTTCATTAATACACAGTGCCTACTTGCAAAAGTAAGTAGTAAACAGTTTTCCAGGGTGGAAAGAGAGAACTTTAATTCAGCTGATAAATTTCTAGTGGAATGAGTAGCGTTATAATTAATGAGAAGTAATTAATACAAAAGCAGAACAACCAAAGCAAAATCCCATGGTTCATTAAATCAAACACTGACTAGAAATGCAATGAGATCACGTTTCAGGATAATTTTATATTGCGAATAAATCTTAAATGAAAGGCAAAGTCATGAAATGTCTTTTAAAAACAAAGGAGTCACAGACAGCAACAGGTTTCAGTGAAAGATTAATCCAGTAAACTACTGATTTCAACTTTCTGAGCATGGACACTTGGAATGGTTTGAAAAAATAAGGAGGGGGGCAGACCTGTTGCTTGGAAGCAAACGGACACTGTTACATTTTAACAGTTATATATGCACAAGCCTGGAGAAGAAGCCCTGGATGAAACAGAGTTGCTATCAGAGCTATTTTGCTATATTTGTATCATTTCCAACCTCTGCACAGGTAACCATTAGAATGTAACAGCTCCCTCTCCCCTTTTGACATTGCTCCAAATATACATTTGTCCATACTCTATGAAGCTTTATCCTCACTAGGGCTTATTGCTGTAGCTGCAATGTATAAATCTATAGTATACATAAGCCTGAGACTGATGCAATATAATGTGATTCTATACTGTTTTGTGAAGTGAGAATAGGCTGTGAAGTGAGCACTGGGTGCCATGAGCAGGGAGGCTGTTCCAATGCACTGTAATTAATTGAGTCTGCTGGAGTGCAGCAATTACTAGAGTCCAGCAGCTTCCCATGTCTCATGTTTCAGTGTCCCCATGTTTCAAAATGGCAGTGCGAGAGCTTTATCTAAAGCTCATTGAACATTTGATGAGCTTTAGATAAGCTGTATCACCATTTTGAAGCACGGGGACAGTGATACACAAGATGTTCTGGGTACCTTAATTAGAGTAGTTCTTGGCAACACTTAATTTTAAATTTAATTAAAGCACCCCCTCCCACACACACACACACACTCCCAGAGCACGTTTATAAATGCCCAATAAGACCAGACTCAAGTACTTTCAGTAGAAAACTAAAGAATTGCCACCTATTCAAGTGTTGCAACTTACCCTGGCTAGTTCTGCTTAATGAAGAACTAAGAACAAATTTTTTGTGCACACTTTGATATTTTCAAGTTCAACTCAGTTTCTCAAATACAACTGTGCTAGTTTTTAAAACTAAAGTGTACATGAGCCTGAGGCTCAGGCTAAAAGTCTTTCCTGCACTAGCTCCAGGACAGGGATAACAATGAAAGCAACCCTGGGGAAAGTGAGGAAGGCATAATTTGGGATTAGGCCAGATAATTGCTTTTCTACTTAAGGCTCCATGGCTCTATTTCATAAAAGAGAGAGCCAGCTTCTTGGAGAGAGTGAATTGCTTTTATATCCTGGAAAAAATTAAATTTCATAATTATTCTCCTCCACTCTCTCTTCTTAGTAAATTCACATTCTGTTTGGTGACTCCTTTCCCTGTCTAGGTACAATCTCTCCCCCTGTCACCTGAGCATATGAAAGTGTTTCTTTTTTTCTTTTTTTTGTGAAACTGTAAACTTAATCAGCCAAAAATGTTTAATCACTTTTGAAGGAACTTACTTGTCATTTTATGAATCATTCTTCCACCTTCTCCTGTTCTCAGACACCAGCATAAACTCTCCAATCTCTACTTTTCTGAATCTAAATGTTGAATTCTGTGCACTGATCATGGAAATGAGATTCAGATAGTTAAAATATGTTGCAGTAAGAAAAATGTACACTCTTAACTTTAGCTCTGCATCTCTGCTCCAGTGCACAACTGCTTTTATAACAAGATTTTCATTGGCTAAAACTGGTTTTTGCCTCTGGCAAGAACTTTCAAAAGTATCTCTTTGGAAAACTGGCAAAAAAGTCAACCTTAAGTTGCTTTACTTTGCATGCTAAACACAGAGGACAAAAGTAACTGATTGAAGTTGACTAGTGTTCACCGTTTCATGTGCTACATGTTAACTAATAACAGGAAAGTACTCCATGCTTTTACAGACACCCCAGCTCTTTATTGAAAGCTAGTTTTCTTGTCGTGTGTATAAAGACTAACTTACTTGATGCCTCCAATACACATTTTTTTGTATTTTGCAGCACCCTCTTTTCACCCCTTTGAAGTCTTTCACGCAGTTGCAGCTAATGCCTATAAAAGTAACAGCAGCACAATATAGCCCAATACAGTTGGTCATCTATAATAAACTGTGTGATTTATATAATTTAGCGGACCAAATTCATCACAATACAAAATGGACCGTTTTGTTCTATCATTTTACTGCTGTACTTAGTGTATTTTTCTGTTTAGGTCAATACTAACAACAATGGTTGATATTAGGAAATCAGGTTATCATTTTTAAAGAGAAATCTTTGCCAATGAAAATGCAGCTTTTGTACTATGTCAAGTATTAGGGGAAAAAATGGTGTGGCAAGAAGGGAGAGTATCAAATGAAAATGTTTACCACAGACAGCAAAGCTGGTATCAAAGGAAGATTTTAGGACTGTTTTCACTGTAAAAATAGTCATCCCTCTAGACCTTCTTGATTTATATGAACTAAAAATTGTTTTTCTGTATCAATTTGAAACAATATCTTTTTCATGTAATGTCACTGTGTTTTTGAATGAAAACAAAAATAGCTTTTTAAATTTGAAAAAAAATTAAATCATTTCAGAATGTTGGATTGAAGTGAAAGTTTATTTTTTGAAAATACTGATGAAAAAAATCAAGAATGTTTGATGGATTTTTTTTATAAGCCTTTTATTCAAAATGTCTTATGAGAAAGTATGTTTGATTTCTGATCAGTTCAGTCTCACTGATTCAGAGATGATGCCAAGAATGTATCAAGAGGTATAGGAGGCAAGATGTGGATGCAGAAGTGTTCTAATTAAACTCCCAAAGCCTGCTCTTCTACTGCCTTGCTTTTTATGCTGTCACACGGGGCCCCTCTACATGTGCAGTTAAAGGCACAATGGGATCCAATACACAAGCCACACAATCATACCTTCTTTCATGCCACATATGGGTTCATTCCCATGAGTGCGCAAATGCATTTTCCTTGGGACAAACAGCAGTGGTACATAGTTGTTCCACTGTTACTTGTCCCAGGGGAATGTTCCTGCATACATGCTTAATCAGCACATGCTCTGGTGTGCAGCAAGTCGCCCTGGGTGGGTAAGGAAGGCTAGCCCCAACAGCTTTACCTGGGGTTCTGGGGGCCTTTCGGGGCTGTAGCAGTGACAATCTGTACACATGGAGCCTGGCCAGCAGCTGGAGTATGGCTCTGGCCAGCCAGGCTCCAGTTTTGGGTGGTGCATGCTGCAGCCATGTACACTGCCCTGCTTTTGTTAAGTGTTATTTTTTGTAGATACCGAGATTTCCTGGTATCTAATTTTGGCCCTGTGCTACAAATATGCAGCACAGAAAACCATTTCACAGATGTCGTGTGGATTTTGCAGCGCCTCAAAAGCCTTTGAGGCACCACAAAGCACACATTCCTGTTCATGGGGATGCAGCCCATGAATTCAACATAAGATATATGCCTTATTCCCAGTACAGGGGAGCCCAGGATGACTATGCTGGGCCTCCCCCCATACCAGTGAATAACAAGCTCCTTCAGCTTTGGGACTTTCAGCCCCCATGGCTGGGAAATCACAAGAGCTGTGGGGGAACAGGCTACATGTGTAAATTAAAGCTGGATAGAAATCAGCTATAAAGCTATTACACATCTTCAAACAATAACTTCATAGTTGGCTGGACCTTTTTAAGGTGACATAGTACATTTGCATGAGTAGTCAGTCTAAATTAATTGTGCAGTTAACCAGGTCATATAGATATACATAGATCTGTACAATAGATATAATATGTAGGAGGGACCTCACAGATGTACAATATGTTACCAAATCAGAATTATTTGTGTTTTCAGTGCATGAAAATAAAGGAATTCTATGTAGTATATAGGGATAATCATTGACTTTTTTCTGCCATTTCTTATTCCTAAACCTACTGCCATGTACGTTAAATATGATATAACATAGATTACATGCTATCAGTAGACAATAACAGAATTCTGTGGTCACTAACTGTGGCATTGATACTTGATGCTGTGACTAAGCTCTGTGACAGAATCATGCTTTGACTTGATAGTACAGAAAGGAAGGGAAAACTAGACATTTGTGCAAAACTGTCTCTAAGGAGATATTTGTCCCCCCCCATAATTTGCCATGAGATGTAAACGACACTTCAAGAAACATTTCCTTTGTGCCTGGAACCTGCCTATTTGCACTTTCAGATATAGAGGCAGATCACGGAATGTAGGTGTTCTGCAGTGAGCTCAGATCACAGAAGGTTGGGAATAAAAGTCTTCCTTTAAATCTCACAGTTATATTGTTCTAATTTCATTGCGGTCCTGTGCAAGGCCAGTTACCTTGTGGCATGTTATAGCATTTTGAAGGGTGCTCTAATTTATACGATAATGGCCAACAGAACACCGCTGAGAATTGAGATGTGGAAGGGACATCCTACTCAGGCCCCTTTCCTGTGCTTTGTAGGAGTGCTGTAAGAAACCATGTAATGGCCCTATGCTACCAGGACTGGAAGGGACCTCCAGAGGTCAATACCTGCAGAGGATGTTCCTGAAAATTGTATTTATTTCAAATAAAACCATGGTTCATTTAAAACAGCTTTATACATGATACTAAAAATAGTATTAAAAACAAATTGGATATAAAGCAGTAAGAGCATGTATTAGTAAAACAGTATTGTTGCTCAATGTGAACATTTACAACAGGCATAAGGCTAATATTTTATGTGTGTGTGTGAGTGCACAGAATATTTCAGAAGTTTTGTTTCTGTTTGTTTTTATTTCTGCTTGTTTCTGTTATCTTTCTGTTCTGTTGGGAACAGAATGCACAGTACAGGACATTTATTTGTATTCATGCTGGAAAGGAAGTTTTAATTTTAATTTATTCTAAATTTCTCCAAGATGCAAATTGGATGCAAACAAACATTTCTTCTCCATTTCTGGTGTTTTGTTAAGGATTCAGTGGCATTGTCTTCAGGCTCATTTTAGAAGGAACTTCAGAGGTTTGTTGATTTACCAAAATACTCACTGTTTGCTCTCTGCTGAATAATAATAGGCAAAGTATTTGGAGGGCAGGGGATTGCTATATTGTTATTTAAACAATGAGATTAAGGTAGGCAGTCCTGGCTTTCAAGTGCTTAACCTATCAACAGCCTGTTGCTATCTTATTTCTTTTACATATTTGCATGTAAGTGTAGATGAACGAGTTCAAACTTACAGTTAGAGACTACTTGAACCAATGCAGGGTAATGTAATTCAAACTGAAGTAAACTGCACTAGTGCAAAAATAGAAATTTTCATTGCTGCAACTACCTCACTTTCTAAAAATCCAGGTGCAGACAAGATCTCAGCCATTTGTTTTAGGGACAATTATTTTAGCCACACTGCCTAAACTACTATTAAATAATGAGTGAAAAAGTGTATATATATATATATACAGCACTATTTGCACAGCATCAGTTCACCATAGCCACAAGTTGGTGCACTGAAGCTGTGGTATTTTTTTCTTGTGTATCAAAACATTTATACTTTCAAGGGGCTTTGCCATAATACTTAGTTGTAATGCACAAACATCTCACCAACCTGCTCCTCAAATATTTAAAAAAATTATATCAGAAAGCCTCATATTTCATTAGCAAGTTTTTCAAACCTATGGTGTCTTAGTTTCAATTGATTCAAACCTAAATGGACCCACAGAAATCAAAAGTTGAAGTGCTGGCAAGCTTTTGGTTCACTAAATCTGCAGCTTTTAGTCTTTGTGCAGTGTGGTACTTTGGCATGATACATTTTATGGGATCAACATTATAAGTAAAATAATTAAAAGTTGAAACGGACTGTTAAAACAATTGTGTCACCTAGAAGCTGGAAAGGATTTTTTTGTGAACTACAATTGCAATAGTTGAATTCACAAATGTCCTGCCAAATGCCATGCATTTATTAACGAACTGGAAATTGAAAGCTAGTTTCCAACATAGAACAATACAAAACAAAACAAATATCCTCCAAGAGTACAAACCAAAAGAGATTTTGATTGTGAACTCTTAACTAAGCAAGGTAGAAAAATGCTATAAAAGCATTATTTTTCTTTTATGTTTTGAATACTGACAAACAGTTACTTAAAAAATGAGTTTTACAATCTGAAGGAAACCATAAGCAATCCATAATTTTTGTATAATATCCTCGTAACATTAAAGGAACTTTGTGAGGAATGAAATAGAATTCATTGTTTTAAGCAAAGGAGCAGTGAAAAGATGTCCTCTGGTCCTCTGACAGAAATGCCTTGGCTCTTTGCAATGAACTTCAAGTTCTTGGCAGGTGTCTGAACCCTGGATCATAGCCAAAAAATTGACATTCCTCTGCAAAAATAAGTTCCTGTCCTTGTTTCCAAACATAGCTCTCATACTCAGGATTCTGTTAACCTTTCCTGTACCTCTTACAAATGAAGAATGCCATTGTTCAAAACTGAAGATAATGAAGTCATATTTACAGTCTACAATGAGTCTGTCTCTGTTGGTAGTCTTGATTTAATTTCAGTTGAAAGCCAAATTGCAGGGAATATTGATTGGAAAGATGCCATTCACAGGTTTGTGTGTATTAAAACAAGAAAAGTAACATTTGATGAAGATGCTAACTGCTAGTCAAAAATCATTGGAAAAAAAAAGAAAGTCTCTACGGGATTGACTGTATGTTTGATTTTCAAGCTCTTCCCTTTGTTTCATTTTTGCATTGTCATCAATAAACAACATTGACTAATCTAAATCACAGTTTGTTTGTTTTTCTGGGGAGATTGCAAATTAATAAGACCAGTAAATAGTACTTCTGACTCCCCTGGAATATCAATAAAAGCCTGTGCAAACTACTTGTATACAATTTATAGGACCACTCTTTAGGGCTAGGTACTGACATTCAAAAAGCCTGAGGTGGAATCAATTTAAGTTATGTGGTTTTTATCAGGAGCATAATTTAGAACAGTGTGGGAGGACACATCTTAGATCTGCTTCCACCATTTTTAAATCAGCCTGCAGGCACTGAACTGCCATTCTATTATGAGTATAGACTGGTTTCCAATCACTTATACTGGTAAAAGTATAATGTCTATACCTGGCCTAGAAGTATGACTGGACCAGCATTTTCTATACTCCAAATGTGAAAAAAAAAATCCAGATGCTCATAGATTGGTGACCTTACTTATACCTTGTTCAGATTTATCTCGCTGTTAAAATGTACTGGAAACAGATTGCGTAATTGGTTTATTTTGGAATTTTTTTTTTTAATTAAGAAACTCTACTGTGAAAAGAAGAACTAGTTTAAATGTAGTGATAACAGAGTAAGTAACAGAGTATAAATGTAGGTATACAGGAAAGAGTTTAATCACCTAGTTTTGATATGCAGAATATTTTGTACTTCCCTTAAATCTGCCATATGTTAGTCTTTTACTGCTATAAAATGACTTTGACTCATTTAGACCCCAATTCAAAACCCACCAAATTCAAAGATTTTTTTTAATTGATTGATTGACTTCAGTTGGTTTTGAATTAGTTCCTAGTACCTGAATGCCTTCAAAGTTCACTCAACAGCAGAAATCCTGCATTAATGGAAAAAAAAAATTAAAAGGAAGGATTTATGTGCTACTCTGAGCTGTATTAAAAACAAAATCATATGGATAAAAATGTGTCTAACCTTTTATTTGTAGGATGTTGCCATATCAATTGTTCAGTTATCTGGAATGTTTGAAACAAAAGACTGTTTTGTTAGATAATACTCAGAAACTGCAGCGAAGTTTTATCATGGGACTGAAATGGAAAGTAATACTGCTGTTAAATTCTAGTCTTGCTACAGATTAAATCTATTGACATTACTGAGGTTATCCTTCCAGTGTACTGTGATGTATTTTACTAGATTTATGATGAATTTGTGTTGATGCAAAAATAGATTACATTGGTTGGAAGATGTGACAGACTAATATATTCCTTTTGACTGTGCTTTGAGTTACTGTGACTACGCTGGAGTGAGTGCTTGTATATATACATTATATTACTTCCTCTAGACTGAGAAGATATTAATATATTTTTCCACACAATTGAAAAACTTAAAATGATTGTATTTAAATTTTATGGAAAACATTATAGAAAGAACACAATATATAGATCATGCAAATAAACTTAAATGTGTATCTGTAGGAAATTTACATATAGTCAGGACATAAAAGAGTTTTTTTCTTGAACATATTCCAGCTTCTTCAGAATGTTTTTTGACACATAAGCAAGATGTTTACCCCAGAGTAGTAGAACATAACAGCTAAGGATAATCTTCCTTTATGTGTTTCTTTCTTTATAGATAGGATATATCCACACTGGGTGAGATTTAAGTTTCTTTGGGACTGTATATTGGGGAGGCTGTAAAATATCATTACTCCATCTTGCAGTTATCTTCTTGGGAAAACTATATCTGAGGGAGAAAGTCCCTGATCTCTTTCTCTCTGTCAAAAAATACAAAGCTAATTTGTTCTGAACTGAAACATTCAATTCAGTGTAAAGAATCTCATTTGGTTCAGTGGGAATGAAATAGGTCCTTAGGGTCTGATCCTCCTGTTACAAAGGTCAATGGGAATTTTGCCTTTGATAACATTAGGAGTCGACTTAAGGCCCAAACTACAAATCAAGGAAATGGGAAATGTAAGCTTCAGTTTTAAAGACTATGTACGAGTAGGGAAATTCAGTGTGTTGGCCATTTAAACTTTCATCACACATCTCTTAATAAATTCTGTGTAATGTGGACACTATATATCTGCCTCCCAGATATGTGGATAGTGTTTGTTGAGTGATCATACACTATGTGAAATAATTTTCTCCTTTATTACTGATAAACTGACCTGTTTCATTGATCCACAACCTTGTTTGCTTCCAATCCTCTAATGGAGCCCCACTGGCTTTTTACCTACCACTATCTCATCTCTCTCCCATTCCACCATGCCCTGATGAAACTGTGAAGATACTTTCAGTCTCTTTGTCTGTATGTAGCTTTTCTTTCTCTGCTCATTGTTATTTCAGAAATGGATTATCAACAGTGTTGGGGATAAATCTGAGCTTGTCATCTCCTTGCTTCCTTCACTTACCTTTACAATAAACAGACACCTTTATGGGGCACCAGATCTGCCACTACTTGAAAATCTATTTGAGCAAAGCAAGCATGGGTTAATACAAAAATTTTGTAGTAGTGGTAAATTATAGGTGAACTTTGCATGCTTGCAAGTTCCAGAGAAGTAATTCTTTTTTTAGAATAGATACGGATATTTGAACATAAGCAGTATAGGTTGATCAAGATAGCTTCAGGTTACTATCTGCAGTACAACACATTATTCAGCTGGTGGTCCAGCCTTTGCCAGAGGTCACTTTGGCCCTTCTACTCTCTGGGTCTTTATGAAGCACTCTTCAGCCAGAAAGTTTCATTACACTATGATTGGTAAATTTTCAATATTTATGTACTTTATTCTCCACACTGGAACTACGCAAATAAGATGAACTGCTTCTCCAATCATCAGAGACATATTTACAATTCTTTGGGTAAAAATGTATAGTAAAATTGCTTTGTCTGATGAAGTAAACTATATTACAATGGAAACTTCTTTGCTTGGCTGCAAATCTCAGGTTTTGATCAACTGAACTTCAGCTTTCTTAAATCAATGTATATTCTGACCTTTAGAGAAGTCTTAAACATGACACACATAAAGAGTGAAATAACAAAATACTGTTCTCTGTTTAGAAATAATTCTGGCCTGCCACAGAGAAAATTGGATCAGTCCTCTATTCAGTCCATAATTCAAAGAGGTAATATTTATCCAGGACTAAATTTGAATGCCTCTGTATGGCTGTAGAAAGCTTAAAAACAACTACAATGAATTCTGGAGACTGCTATATACTATATAGCTGCACTTAAGAGTGCTTCCCTGAGAGGGAACACAGAAAGAAGTGTAAGGAGCTTGAGGGCATCATTACAAGGGTTGTATAGATTAACTGTCTTTGTAAGTTGTAGGATTTAAACCAGTAAGCTATAAAAAACTGGTTCTATGTTTTGCACTTTGGATTTTGTTTGGGGAAACCTCATATCTCTTCCTCCCTCTCCCCCCCTCCCCTTATTTTCATATAACCTCTATAGTAAATAAGCTAGATTTGCCCTCTTTATGCAGATTGGAAAGCCTGCTAAACTGGTGACATTATCTGGAAGAGTAAATTCTGTACTATGTCAAGTCTATATTATAGATATTTATATTAAGCTTATCATTGGAGTGTTGAGTGCCATCCAGCATTAAGTGCATTAAATTATATTTGTCATAGTTTTGTTCTTTCATCCTTAACTTGGCAGACAGCTGTGCTCAATGAAGAGTTTTGTTCTTACAGAATGTTTTGCTTTTTTTGTGTTTAATATTCAAGTTGCTATCTATGTTAGAGACAGTAAGACCAAATAAATTACCTCTCACTTGGGACAGAGCGTACTGAATTTTGTGATGAACCTTACTGCCTAAAATAATTCACCCCAGTCTGCACTAGATCCTGAGAAAATGCTATTTACTGCAAAAACAAGTTTAATTCTTTTTGTAAGAAGTTCCATTTTGCTAGAGAAGTAAGAGTTATTTTTGTTTGTTTGTTTGTTTGTTTTTTACATAGTCTTCATCTTGAAGCTTTAGGTATTCTTTTAGATAACCAGTGCCCATGGAACTGCTTAAAGATAAAGACTGAGACCTTACACTTGATTCAGTAGTCTATGTAGTGTAGAGTGCACTAGGGAGGTTTGATGTGCTCATGGTAGCTTGTGTTGCTGAGGAAACATAACTCAGTGTTCTGTTTTAGATGGAGTTTTTTAGGTGCTGGGGAGGTTACATTTCTCTGTTGTGTCTGAGAAGTAACAAAGGCATGAATAATTAAGGCCAAATTATTCTTTGCTAGAATGTGACAAAATATCTTAACCAACTGGAAATGAAAATAGTTCCTTGACTTCCTTGTGGATGCTGCTATGTGAGAATCCAAAATAACTTTTAAACTATGTATTTAATTGACCAGTTGTGAGGAAGATGCATTACTGGCCATTAGGGCTGTGCAAAATTTCTCCCGGCATTTCATTTTGAAGCTGTTCTGATGCGTTTCGAGCTTGAAACAGTGAAATCAAAAGGAAACAAAAGCCTTCGAAACAGCTTTGAAATGAAACAAGAGAACTCGAAACATTGCAAAAGTTTCAAAACATTTTGAGTTTTGAAGGCTTACTGGTTTACTGGCTTCAGCACCAGTCCCAGGGGGCCGCACCCGCCTTCTGTCATCTGGCAGGCAGATTGGGGGCTCACTTGCATGCCAGGGAGGGCTGTGGGGGCTGTGCTGGAGTCCTCCCAGGGGTGTGGGCCCCCAATCTGTCTGCCAGATGAGAGAAGCTAGGTGCTGCCACCTGGGACCAGCACTGGGAACATCGCTGCTGCTGCTAGTCCCAGGTGGCAGCACACTGCTCCTCTCATCCAGCAGACAGATTGGGAGCCCACCCACACCCCCTGGGAGGGCTGCAGGGTCTGTGTCGGAATCCTCCCGGGGGTGCAGGCCCCTGATCTGCCTGCCAGATAACAGACCAGTGCTAGGCACAGCCCACACCCAGCACCAGGAATATCGCTGCTGCTTCTGGCCCCAGGCGGCAGCACCCAGCTCCTGCCACTTTGCAGGCAGATCAGGAGCACACACCCCTGGAAGAACTCCAGGACAGCCCCTACAGTCCTCCCGGGGGTGCCGGTGGTCCCCCAATCTGCCTGCTGGCTGACAGAAGCCAGGTGCTGCTGCCTGGGGCCAGCAAGTCTGGAGCAGATCAGCTTGTGCAGGGGCACTTCCCACCTCGGGATCAGGGCAGCAGGTCCCTGCATGAACTGATATGCCCCGGCCCATATTGGAGCCTGCTGGAGGAGGGTGCGGGGCCCAGGGCAGATGAGCTCATCCAGGGACTCACCCCTGCCTTGGGATCAGTGTGGCAGGTCCCCGCAAAAGCTGATCTGTCCTGGCCCCGTACCAGAGATGGCTCAAGGAGAGTGCTGGGCCTGTGACAGATCAGCTCATATGGGGACCCTCTCCTGCCCTGGGATCCGGGCGGCGGGTCCCCACATAAGCTGATCTGCTCCAGCCCCATACTGGAGCTGGCTCGAGGAGGGGGCAGGGCCTGGGGATGATCAGATCATGTGGGAACCCTCTCCCACCCCGAGATCAGGGCAGCAGGTCCCCACACAAGCTGATCTGCCCCAGCCCTGTTGGGTCCAGGTGACAGCACCTAGCTCCTGTCAGTTGGCAAGCAGATTGGGGGCCCACCAGCACCCCCAGGAGGGCTGCAGGGCTGTGCCAGACTCCTCGCATAATAACGTATGGGTGAAACATTGAAATACCATCAAAACAGCAAAACAGTTTAGATGAAACAAAACAAAACAGTGCTTTCGAAACCAAATGAAACACAAAATGAAACACTGTTCCATCAAATCATGAAAATGGAAGTCGAATCAGAATGGTGCTGTTTCTCACAGCCATACTGTTCATCACTTTTGCTGCAAACTTTTCAAAATAACTACTGTCAATTCAATTTTTTGCTCAAGTTGAACTTCAGTCAGCATTTCCCCATCCATAAGTAATCTGATCCAAATCAAAACTGTGTTGTGCAGTATAGATTCATAGATGTTAGGGTCGGAAGGGACCTCAATAGATCATCGAGTCCGACCCCCTGCATAAGCAGGAAAGAGTCGAGTCTGACCCCCTGCATAGGCAGGACAGAGTGCTGGGTCTAGATGACCCCAGCTAGATACTCATCTAACCTCCTCTTGAAGACCCCCAGGGTAGGGGAGAGCACCACCTCCCTTGGGAGCCCGTTCCAGACCTTGGCCACTCTAACTGTGAAGAAGTTCTTCCTAATGTCCAATCTAAATCTGCTCTCTGCTATCTTGTGGCCATTGTTTCTTGTAACCCCTGGGGGCGCCTTGGTGAATAAATACTCACCAATTCCCTTCTGTGCCCCCGTGATGAACTTATATGCAGCCACAAGGTCACCTCTCAACCTTCTCTTGTGGAGGCTGAAAAGGTCCAGTTTCTCTAGTCTCTCCTCGTACGTATACAATGAAGGACATGTAGAGTTATGTGTTGTCTGTCTATTGCTAGAACTTGAGTCTGTTTTGTCTAATCATCTCTCCTAGTGACCACACTGGATGCTGAAAAGGACTGAAGAGAAAAATGGAATCTAAGAGTGAGGGGTGTGCTCATTAAAAAACAAAACAAAACTCATTAGCACATTATCTTTAACCTTTATCATTTCTCAGCAAAATATCATGGTCTCTAGATTCAGATGATGTAGTATAGGAGATGGCTATAAGGATGAAAATAGTTATTTTCCCTTTATCCAATGACTGGAAGAGAGAGTTCAGTAGTGCCATTGAACCATGCCCTGTAGCAGACCTAGATATTACCATAAAATTGGCTTAAAACTTGTTCATCCAAGGGCTAGTTCAGGAATCAAAGCTTGGAAAATAGGAATTCGCTGTCTTTGACCTATTTCATAGGGCTGTGCACAATTTCTCTGGCCATTTCATTTCATAGTTTCATAGTGCTTAGGGTCTGAAGGGATCTAAACAGATCATCAGGTCCAACCCCCTGCCTCAGGCAGGAATGGGTGCTGTGGTCATATCACCCTAGCAAAATATCTGTCCAGCTTCCTCTTGAAGACCCCCAAGGTAGGAGAGAGTACCACCTCACTTGGGAGCCCATTCCATAGCCTGGCAGCCCTAACTGTAAAGTAATGTCTCCTGATGTCCAGCCTGAACCTTCTCTCTAACAATTTGTCACTGTTATTCCTAGTAACACCGGGTGGTGCCTGGGGCAACAGAGCCTCCCCCAATTCTCACTGGTCCCCCTTGGTGAGTTTGTAAACAGCCACCAGATCCCCTCTCAGCCTTCTCTTGTGGAGGCTAAATAGGTTCAAGCCCTTTAGCCTCTCCTCGTAGGGCCTGCCCTGCTGCCCCTTGACCATGTGAGTGGCTCTCCTCTGGACCCTCTCAGTGCTCGCCACATCTCTCTTGAAGTGCAGCACCCAGAACTTGACACAGTATTCCAACTATGGCCTGACCAATGTTTCATATAGGGGAAGGATCACCTCCCTGTACCTGCCTGTGATGCATCTGTGTCTAGCCTTACTAACTGCTTCCTTGCATTGCTGGTTCATGTTCATCCTGGAGTCAACAATGACTCCAAGATCCCTTTCTGCCACCATGTGGACAAGAAGAGTTTTTCCCATTCTATAGGTGTGTTGCTGGTTCCTTCTCCCTATATGCAGTACCTTTCACTTGTCTGCATTGAATTCTATCCTATTCTCATCCACCCACCTCTGTAACCTGTCTAGATCTAGTTGGATTCTCTCCTTCCCCTCCAGTATGCCCACCTCTCCCCACATCTTTGTGTCATCAGTTGGCCAGCTTGCTTTCCACACCCATCTCTAATTACCATCTAGAAAGTTTTCCACCCATCTGACTGTGTAGGCATTAGTGCCACAGTCACCAAGTTCTTTTTTAAGAGAATGTGGTGGGAAACTGTGTCAAAGGCCTTTTTAAAGTCCAAGAAGATGACATCCACCCCAATACCCTCGTCCAGGGACTTTGTGACCTGATCATAAAAAGAAACCAGGTTAGTCAGGCAGGACCTCCCCTCATGAAACCATGTTGCTTGCCCCTAAGCATTACCTTCCCTGCTGGACCCTTGCAGATGTGATCTTTGATAATTTTCTCAAAGGTCTTCCCAAGGACCAAGGTAAGACTGACTGGCCTATAATTGCTGGGGTCCTCCTTTCTCCCCTTTTTGTAAATGGGGACCACATTGGCTCTTTTCCAGTCCTCTGGTACCTGGCCAGTGCCCCATGAGTGCTCAAAGAGTCATGCCAATGGCCCCCACTATGACCCCCGCCAATTCCCTCAGCACCCTCCAGTGAAGAGCATCTGGATCTACTGATTTAAATATATCCAGCCACTCCAAAAGTTCCCTAACTAGGTCATTCCTGACCCTAGGCATGGCAGTGGCTCCCCTGGGTCTGTCCACAATTCTAGTGGGGAAAATGTCCTGGTCCCTGTTCAGGACTCTGAAGGCAAAGAATTCATTAAAGAGGTCAGTTTTTTCATGTGCTGGAATCACCAGATTGCCAAGTCTATCCTGTTGGGGCCCCACATTACCTGGTGCCTTCTTCTTACTTCCTATGGATTTGAAAAGGGCTTTTTATTATCCTTAATTCTGGTCACTAGCCCTAGGTCCATCTCAGCCTTGGCCTTCCTAACAGCCTCCCTGCAGTCCTGAGCAATGGAGGTGTAATCCTCCTTGGTGATAGCCCCTTGCTTCCACTGTTTGTATGCCTCCTTTTTTGCCCTCAGACATCCCTGGATGCCTTTTATGATCCATGGGGGCTTCCTAGCACTCCTTCCCCCCTTGGTGTGCATTGGGACTGACTCCCTTTGAGCTCAGAGGATCATCTCCTGGAGGAACAACCACCCATCTTGGACTCCCATCTCATTAAAGCTCTGAGACCCCAACAGCTCTCCTACTAACCTTCTTAGTTTACAGAAGTCAGCCCTACTGCAGTCAAGGACCTCTCCCTTGCTGCTTGCTTTCATCACCCTCCACTGGATAGTAAATTCCAGCAGGCAATGATCACTGTCACCCAGGAGCTTGAGTACCCGCAGACCCCTCACCAGGTCATTGCCTGTGGCAAGAACCAAGTCCAGAAGGCATTTCCCCTGGAAGGACTATGCACCTCCTGGGTTAGGTGGAGGTCCTGTATCCTAGCTACAAACCTACATGAGTGATCGGACCTGGCTGACTGCTCCTCCCAGCAGATGTCTGGGTAGTTTAGGTCACCCATGACAACCATATCCCTTGACTTTAAAGCCTCCATGAGTTGACCTGAGAATTCCAGGTCTAGCTCATCCCCCTGGTGAGACGGTCTGTAGTAGATGCCCACTATCAAGTCCCTTTCCCCATGCACCCCTTGAATTCTTACACAGAGAGCCTCAGTTTGCCCCTCCTCTGATCCTTTCCTGATCATTGAGGATGTGTATTGTTCTTTGATGTATAGCACTGCACCCCGCCCCTTTTCCCTGTTCTGTCTCACCTGTACAGCTTGCATCCCTGGATATCCACTGCCCAGTCATGGGTAGAATCCCACCCAGTTTCCATGAGCCCCACGAGGTCTGGATTTTTGCTAGCTAGCAGGAGGGCAGGTTCCTTTTGCTTATTCCCCATGTTTTGACACTCTTTTGATTCATTTTCAGGTCAAAACAGCAAAATCAAAACAAAACTAAGGTCTTCAAAACAGCCTTGAAACAAAACAAGGCTAGTCAGAACGTTTCGAAAGTTGAACTATTTCAACCATAGCACTGGGGATGGGAAGTCAGTCCAGCTGGGCTGACTCCCCATCCCTGGCGCTAGACTGGACCAGGGCTGGGGTGTCAGCTTTGCTCGACTGACTCTCCATCCCCAGTTTTAGATTGGGTGGGAAGTCAACCCAACTGGGCTGACTTCCCATCCCTGGTGCTAGTTCAGGCCAGGGCCGGGGAGTCAGTGCAGCTGAGCTGACTTCCCATTCCCGATGCTAGATTGAGCCAGGGCCAGGACCAGGGCCAAGGCCAGGGCCGGGGAGTCAGCTGAGCTGGGCTGACTACCCATCCCCAGAGCTAGATCAGGTGGGGGGCAGGGAGTCAGTCCAGCTGATGTAGCACTGGAGATGAGAAGTTGGTCCAGCTGGGCTGGCTTCCCAGTCCCGGCCTGATCTAGCACTGAGGATGGGAAGTCAGCCCAGCTAGGCTGACTTCCCACCCCCTGCCTGATCTAGTGAAACATTGAAATAGCCTCACTGTTTTGATGAAGCAAAATGGAACAGTTGTTTTGAATCAAAATGAAATTTGAAACAGAACGCTGTTCCATCAAAACCTCAAAACTCAAGGCAAAATGGAACGGTGCTGTTTTGCACAGCCCTACTATTTACCTAGGTAGGAATCCTCACTCTTGGTTGAACTATTTTACATCTGAAAAGGACAGGAAGATTTTTTTTTCTCTGAATGATACATTTTCTGTTTCTGAAAGAGTAGTACCACTATAAGTTGCTTGTGACAGCCATGTCACATGAGCCAGCAGTATGCCCTTGTTGCCAAGAAGGCTAACGGCATACTGGGCTACATCGGTAGGTGTGTTGCCAGTAGGTCAAGGGAAATGATTATTCCTCTCTCTTCATATCTGGAGTACTGTGTTCAGTTTTGGTTCCTCCACTACAAAAATAAGTGGATAAATTGGAGAGAGTCCAGCAGAGGGCAACAAAAATGGTGAGGGGGTGGGGCACATGACTTATGAGGACAGGCTGAGAAAACTGGGCTTATTTAGTCTAGAGAAGAGGAGACTGCGAAGGGATTTAATAGCAGCCTTCAACTACCTGAAGGGGGATTCAAAAGAGAATGGAGCTAGACTGTTTTCAGTGGTGACAGATGGAGCAATGGTTTCAAGTTGCAGCAAGGGAAGTGCAAGTTAGTTCAGGGGTAGGCAACATTTTTTGGCTGGAGTGCCGAAAAAACCCACAATGCTTACCTTGGAAGCTGCCGGAGTGCCAGCATGCCAGAAAAACAAAATGAGGAAAGGGGGTATGTGGCAGGACACACTGCATGCTAGTATAGTTAATAATCATAAATGTTGCCCTTTTTTATGGTAAATACCAGATTGTCTAAAAATTGTAAATCTGGTGACAATAAAACTTGATACTCGTTTTGATCTTGTGTATTTGTTTTGTGTGGGTCCCCCCACGACCGGGGTCCATGGCTATCAGCAGCTACCCAGAACCTGGGCCACGTGCAGTCGTGAGTCTGCAAACAGCTACTGCCTCCCCTTAAAAGAAAGAAAAGAAAGATCTAATAAAGAGTCTGCAGGACCTTAAAAAACTAAGTAATCTAGCAGTCCCAAAAAGGGGAACAGGAAGAAAAAATCATTGTTAGAGCTGACAGAGCTGACACCCTTCAATCTCGACTGACCCAAGTGGGAGCCAGGAAGCCCAGAAATAAGAGTCTGTGCTCATAAGAAGTAAAAAAAAAAAAAGACCAAAGCAGGAGAGTAAAAAGTTTAATCGTAAGTATAACCTAAAACTGCCACCCTCCTAGGTGTGGTTAATTTAGTAGAGCTACCTGTAGCAGGGTAGGCTCTGCAAAATGCTGCATTATAACCACCCTGAGGAATAAGCAGAGGCAAATATAAAGTGCCTTAAAACCCTACCTCCCACCTCCACATGAGTTATCCTTTATTAACAAAAGGCCTAAGGGATCATACTCCAAAAGGAAAACCCTTGGTACAAACCAAGGAGCAGAAATGTGTGGCATAAAATGCCCACCACTTTAAAAAAAAAAAGAACACTGCTGTAAAAGCAGCTTCTGCAAGGTGCAAGGAGGGGAAATTTTTAAAGGAGTGCCAACCTGGCTATAAGCCAAGCAAAGCCAGCCACAGCATATAAATAAACTAACCAAAAGGGGTGAGCCCCTTTCTTTTTGTCTTTGTGTTTACAGGATGAAAATAGCTTTGAAATATCATGAAGTTTGCTGAATACAAGAAAAAATCAAGCTTACCTGTTATGTGTAATAATTGTGTTTTACTAAGTCTGTAAAATGCTGTTATTATGTAATTGTAATGTCAGCTATGTTGGACTATGAAATGTAAAGCAAAACTTCTTGACCACAAGATGAACATGAGCGTGCAATGCGATGCGGCGGCTAGTAAAGCGACCAAAACGCTGGCTTGCATCCATAGATGCTTCTCAAGCAAATCCCGGGACGTCATTCTCCCCCTGTACTCGGCCTTAGTGAGGCCACAGCTGGAGTACTGCGTCCAGTTTTGGGCTCCACAATTCAAAAAGGATGTGGAGAAGCTTGAGAGAGTCCAGAGAAGAGCCACGCACATGATCAGAGGTCGGGGAAGCAGACCCTACGATGACAGGCTGAGAGCCCTGGGGCTCTTTAGCCTGAAAAAGCGCAGGCTCAGGGGTGATCTGATGGCCACCTACAAGTTTATCAGGGGTGACCACCAGCATCTGGGGGAACGTTTGTTCACCAGAGCACCCCAAGGGATGACGAGGTCGAATGGTCACAAACTACTTCAAGATCGTTTCAGGCTGGACATAAGGAAGAACTTCTTTACTGTCCGAGCCCCCAAGGTCTGGAACAGCCTGCCACCGGAGGTGGTTCAAGCGCCTTCATTGAACACCTTCAAGATGAAACTGGATGCTTATCTTGCTGGGATCCTATGACGCCAGCTGACTTCCTGCCCTTTGGGCGGGGGGCTGGACTCGATGATCTTCCGAGGTCCCTTCCAGCCCTGATGTCTATGAAATCTATGAAATCTATGACATACTGGAAAGTGAAATACTGGAGAGTGGCTACAAAAATGATACATCAAGCACAGTATCGCCTCCATGACTTTGCAGCGTTCAGCCATGCCAAACATCAAGAAGGCTACTGAATTGTTTGTTTTATTGTCATCCTTTGTTTCCTTTTTTCCCCCTTGAATTTGTTTTGTTTGTGTTAAAATTAATGTATTTTAGTTTGTATAGGAGAAATAGTAATGTGATGTGGTTTTATTAATTCCCCAAATTTATGAAAAGATTAGGAACACAAAGTAAAATGATAAAATCCTGAGGAAAACCAGGGCCTTCCTGTGCAAACAGCATACCTAGTTTCCATAACAAGTTAAAAGGTCCTAGCCCTTGACACTTATCCACACTTTTATAAAATGCAAAGTCACTAGAAGTATTACCATAACACTAAGCATCCAGTTAATGTTCAGCTGCATATTCATGCAAATAACAAAGCATAAAAATATCCCTTTGGTACCATCGTCCCAGTTCCTGGCTCTATCCCAGGCTGAAAAGTAAGGAGCCTAAGCACTCTCTCACCCATTGCCAGTGATAGGCAAACAGGTCAGTCCTCCGTCCAAGTAACACAAAAGCACCATCTACATTGCCAGGCTCAAGGGGTGTACTGTGCAGGGAGAGTGATGACCTCTGGAGAATCAGCTGGGTTTCTCTTTTGCTGCCGATACTAATTCTGTGAGGGAGTGTTAGGGTAACAATATGGGTTTTGGATGTTGGGGTAACGATATGGAATTTGGGGAGTACTGTGTTTGCAGCTAAATGAAGGCTTTTTCTTGCGTCACAGAAAAAGCTTCTGGTCACAAGCCTGGATGATATATTAAAAGGTAATCTCAGCAAAAGCTGTTAGTCACAAGGCTAGCTGATATATTAAAAGCAACTAACTTGGCTAATGCTTAAGTAGGCGGATTCTTAACAAAAGGATAGGGTGCAAAGTGCATGATGTGTTAAGTAAAAATAGAATAGCCCACCAACTAGTGTCAGGAGACAAAAGTAGAGATACAGCCTTGGAAATGGGGAAGTCAGAAAGAAAACCAGCAAGAACCAGCGAGAAGATAGGGCTCAAAGTCTTACGCATGCGCTCTTAGCAGAGAGGCATGTAAATGAATGAAATGCATAGGCAATACCATGCTAAGGAAGCAAACAATAAACAGAGGAGGAGCTTGAGATAGGAGTAGAAATGGATGGAACCAAAGGTGGGATGAGGGAGGAATAAATGTTAATATGCATGAACCAAGGTGTATAAATATTGGAAAGAACTGTTGTTCAGGGCGGCTCCCCGGTTTCTTGTTTTTGGGAGCTAGTCCAAAGCTGTCTCCATTCTGAATAAAACTGTTGTGAGCAATGTGTGTTGATGTTTGTTCCCTGTCTGCTCTGGCTAATGAGTACCAGGATCCATTAGCAATTGGACCATCATCTTCCTAGTCATTGGGCACCGCATGAAGTCAGGGTCTAACATCCACCTTTTGTCAGACTGCTCCATAGAGATGATACTAGCAATTTGAGGTTTGAGCAATTTGAGCAATTTGAGGTCTTCAGCCAGCCACAACATCAGCCAGGGCCCCGAACCAAGTCTCCAGATGGGATGTGGAAAGCCACCAGTATCAGGAGGAAGGATCCTGGATCTTTCACTTATCAGGTTCATCCAGGATCAAGTTGAAAGCAGAGTGCCTGGAACCTTGGAGGGTCCCAGGAATGGGGTTGACAATCAGCTGATTGTCAATCCCAGCACAGTACTGAAGCCAGTTCAAGACTTCAGTATGGTACTGGGGCTGTGACCAACAACCAGTAAGCTGTGCATGTTAGAAATCATAGTAAACATTACCATTCAGCTGCACAGAACATGTTCTAACTTTAATAACTCACATATTAAATATGGATTTAGCATCCCATGTGACAAGATGCTAATTCTCTTTGATCAACCTAGAAGTACATGGAACAGATATAAAATTCTACGGGTTTTCCAGAATTTCTTGATTAATAAATGTACCAAACTGTTATGTACATATACAAATGTTCAGCTGTTATGTTAAAGAGTGTTTCATTGATCCTTGGTTTGCAAGTTTGTCCTGTCAAACTTCTGTCGCAGTTTTGTAGAAAGACTGGTACCTCCCCACCTCCTTGACATGCACTGAAAGTTGGAAATACATAGAACATGATGTTAGTTTGCAAATACCAATAAATAATTTGCATATACCTTCCTACAAAAATTTAATGGTAGCCCTCCTTTTTATTATGAAGTTCAGTTATGGCAAGATACCAAAGGAAGGGAAGTATAATAGTCGTCATGGAGATAGTGAAGCAGAAGCAACATATTGGCAGAGCAATGAAGCTCCTGATCTATAATCCAATATAATATTCACTGGACTATGTACTTTCCTATTGAAATCCATTACTTTTTATCAATCTGATGTTCAAAAATAGCACTTCTGAAGCAGGTCAGATGAATCTAGATGACTGTTTTAAAGATGTAAATCATAATAAAGATTACATGTACTTATAGTTCTCTGACAGAAACCCTTTCACAGTTTTGTGTTATTCTAGCTAGATTCTTATCTCATATCTTCTGTTATGTCTCTGAACACCAAAGCAGTGTTCCAAAGAGGTTGTTTAGTAAAGAGTATTTCCACAACCAGTGCCAGGAAATTTTGCTGCAAATAGGTTATAAGGTGTATGAAGAAATGTAGGAAGCAAATGCAGAAGTTTTTAAATTAAACTCCCAAGGCCTGATTTTTTTTAAATGCCTTGCCTTTTATGTTGTCACTCAAAGATACACAATATGTTATGAAATCAGAATTACTTATTCTCTCACAGCATGGCAGTATTTTTATGCCTCCTTTGCACAACTGTATATGGTCACACAATTGGCAGGAGAGGGAAAAATAAGATGCTCTGCAACAGCTGGGGTAGAATTCTGTTGCACGGTAGCACACTTGTTCAGTGTGTCTTGAGGCTGGGACTGTCCTTTCACCAGTGTTTCATTCAGAATCCTTTAGGATTCTGTAGCATTCTGATAACAGGTTACAGCAAAAAGAAGCCTGTTCTGCCTTTCTGCTTCTGGAAGGCGTAAAAAATATTTATTCCTAAATTTTCCATATAAAAAACTCATAACCCACTAGGAAAATGGAGTGATTAATGTAACTAGGGATTTCTTTTGTTGCACTGTGAATAGAAAATTCAAAATATTCAATTTGAGTACAATTTGAACGATTTGAGTTTTGAATAATTCAGTTGGATTCATTTGCTCTTGATTAGTGGATCAGGTTCTTCAAAAAGTGAGTTTTTATTTTATTTTATGACATGTAGCATTAATAATGCATTGCTTTTCTCACAAGCTGCTTTTTAAAGAAAGCAATAAAAATATGCAGAAAGACAAGACTTGTGAATAGAGATTAAGGAACCATGGAGTTACATAAGCTGTCACCGGAAAGAGGTCTATTGTAACTGCTATCTCACAGACAGTGGGATGAGAGAAATGTAAGTTTGATAATCACGAGAACGTAAGCACATTGGGATGAACAGGTTCTACAAAATTAGATTGTTACAACTGTGGTTTTGATACACAGCTGAAAAATAAGTAATGGAGAGGAGGATGTGTTTCATGTGATCGCAATGAGAGCCCTGTATATTCTTATAAATTGTCTTTGGGGTGAGCAAAAACAGTAATGGATAATAATTAAATAATTTACCAGCATCATTGGCACTAAGAATCATTGTAAGTGAGGAATATATCACAAAACAGGAGAGTGAGGATTTCTAATGTGTTTTATGATTTCTACACATTCATTCAAAGAAGAAAAAAAGTCTCCAAACCATCATCTGCTTATGAAGATATCCTTTTGAATAAGGACTATTTTTGCAAGTCTGTTAAAGCAATAGCTGTCAAGAGACATGGTTAGTCTGAGTTATTTGTTAGCATTGTTGATGGTTCAGTTGTCCTCAGTAGGCTTCATGGTTAATATTTTCAGTATTGAAAACATCTGCCTAACATGCTTATAATATATAGCTGCATTTTTGTGAAAGTGCGTGTTAAAGGAATACATTAAGTTTTGAAGATTCTATGAGAGACTAAGTAAATCTCATTGAGGAAGGTATCTATAAAGGCATCTATGGATTATGTGTAGACTCTTTCATTTAGTTTGAAGAAACTACCATTACCCAATTTCAGAAATAATTTAAAGCATAAAAGCTTTAGCCAAGAGTTATGACTATAGCCAGACTTCTGCTGTCTTCAGCCAGGACTGTTCTTTACATGCTGACCAACTCATTAATGAATTGAATTTATACATTTTTCACTTAAGGGAACTGCGGTTTCTCCATTTCCATTTTCTCCTTTTTTTTCTGCAAACACCCTGAGTGCATCAGGCTTTAATTTTTCCATGCCACACTATAGCTGTATTTTATAAGCTTTTTCTCTCATCTCCACCTTGTCCTTTGCTACATTCCACAATGAAGTAAGTATCCTGTCATCAAAGCTGATGCCATATAAATCAATGACATTATACAATAGAGCATTGACTTCTCTGTAGGGCAGGGTTTTCACTGTATTCATTGTTAAGATTTTATGTAGTACCATGACCTTTCATGGCACTTTATAGAGATTAAAAAGACATGGCTTTTGCCCTCTGGAGTTAGTGTCAGGCCTTGATCCTTCAGCTGTATATACATGCATGAGGACTAGAGCTGTGCATAATTTCACCAGCTGTTTCATTTCAATGCTGTTTCAACTCATTTCAAGCTCAAAACAATGAAATTGAAATGAAACAAAGGGCTTTGAAACAGCCTCAAAATGAAACAAGGGCAGTCAAAATGTTTCAAAAATTTCAAAACGTTTCAAGTTTCAAAGCTGAAGCTGGGCTTCCTGCAGGGAAATAGAAAGTAAGGAGAGGGAGGGGGAAGAGGGGGGAAGGACATAGTGAGGGTGTGCCTGAACACACACGCTGGAGAAGAAGCTCCTGCAGGAGAGGAAAGAATGGTTCTGTCACAATTTGGCTACCTGAGATGCTGCTGGTGATACTGCACTGCTCCTCATTAAGTTATTATTTTACCTGTTGTTATTTAAAGTGATGGACCAGCCTGAGGCTGTAGGGGATGAGGCACCTCATTGGGGCACACTACAGTGTTGTGTAGAGGCCCCACCTCCAGTGAGGGCTCACATTAACACACACGCAGTCACACGTTACGAGTTTTGCTTGTCAGCAGCTTCAGGTGCAGTTTCCCAGAAACCCCTGCACCTGTCTCCTTGAAACTTGGCAGGCTTTGTGGACTCAGCAGGGGCTACTGTCCCTGCCATTTTTATCTGTCTGTGCCTTCACACTTAGAAGTGACATGAGATTTACTTTCAAGATTTGAAGTGCAATTTCCCAAATACCCCTGCATCTATCTCCTTGAAACTTGGCAGGCTTCATGTCCTCAGAAGGGACTAGTATTATAGCTATTTTAATCTAAATCTGCCAAAAAATGACATAGTTATAGGCAGTTTTGTGCTTTCCCATTATAGCCTATGGGCAAAATGTCAAAACAGCAAAACATTTTGGGCAAAACAAAATGGAACAGTTCTTTCAAAACAAAATGAAACTTGAAATGAAACATTGTCCCATCAAAATGGGGAAACAGAAGTCAAAAAGAAATTGTGCTGTTTCGCACAGCCTTAATGTGGACCTCTGTGCTCATGAGGAGCCCAGGTGGCATCCATGAAGCCCTGTATAAAAGCAGCATCTGCCACATTGTTCAGCTTACTGGATCATACCTTAAATGCAAAGACTAAATCATGTGAGCAACTCTGCTTATGTGAGTAATCCCACTGAATTAAATGGCTATAGGTTGTACAGACTGGACAGAGTAGGGAGGAAAGGAGGGGGGGAGGGTTGCTCTCTGTTAAGGAGCATTATACATCTACCCTAATCAAAATAGGATCAGAGGAAGAGAAAGTTGAGGCATTGTGGGTTAGGGTACATGGAGGTTGAGGGGAAAGGGACTTGGTGGTGGGGGTCTGCTACAGACCACCACATCAAGAGGAAGAGCTAGACTTGGAATTCTTGAGGCAGCTCTCAGAGACTATACGGTCCAGGGACATGGTTGTCATGTGGGACCTAAACTACCCTGACATTTTCTGGGAGGAGCAGCCAGCCAAATCCAACCACTCATGTAGGTTTTTAACCTGCTCACAGGACCTTCACCTAACAGGAGGTATACGGTCCCACTAGGGGGAATGCCTCACTGGACTTGGTGTTGGCTACAGGGGATGACCTGGTAGGGGAGCTGCAGATTCGTGGTCACCTTGGAGACAGTGATCACCAATCAATCGAATTCACCATACGGGGTAGAGTGGTTAAGGTAACTAGTAAGGTGGAAGTGCTTTACTTTAGGAAGGCTAACTTCAGTGTGCTCAGGAATTTAGTCAATGATGCACTGCAGGATAAGAGTATTGGTGAGATAGGAGTCCAGGAAGGGTGGTCATTCCTAAAGGAAGCGATTCTTTGGGCACAGAGGGAGACAATCCCAGTACAAGGGAAAGGGGGGAAAGGGGCCAAAAAACTTCCTTGGCTAAACAGAGAAATCCAGGGGAGCCTAAGGGCAAAAATAGAGGCATATAGGCAGTGGAAGCAGGGGGAAACTACCAAGGAGGAGTATACCTACTTGGCCCGCATTTGCAGGGAGGCTGGTAGAAAGACCAAAGCAACTACAGAGCTGAGGCTGGCAACACAAATTAAAGACAACAACAAGTCTTTTTGTAGGTATGTATGGAGTAAAAGGAAGGCACGGGGCAGAATTTGACCCCTACAGAACAAGCAGGAACAATTAGTGACAGACAGGGGAGACAAGGCTGAGCTATTCAATGAGTTTTTTGCCTCAGTGTTCTTGAACAAGGGTCAAGATAAATCTCCTAATGGGTTCTTAGATGGGCATCAGAGGGACACCAGCCCACCAACTGTTGATGCTGACTTGGTGCAGAGTCACTTGGATGGACTGGATGTGTTCAAGTCAGCATACCTGGATGTGCTGAATCTGAGAGTACTGAAGGAATTGGCTGGTGTCATATCAGAACCACTGGCAGGGGTGTTTGAGCACTCATGGCACTCGGATCAGATCCCAGAGGACTGGAAAAGGGCCAATGTGGTCCCTATTTTCTAGAAGGAGAGGAAGGAGGATCTGAGTAATTATAGGCTAGTGAGTCTCACCTCTATCTTGGAAAAGTCTTTGAAAAGATTATTAAAGATCATATTTGGGGTAGTCCAGTGGGAAAATAGTGCAGGAGAGCAAGCAGCATGGATTTGTAGCAGGTAGATCATGCCTGACTAATCTGGTTTTGTTTCATGACCACGTCACAAAATGCTTAGACGCAGGAGTAGAGGTAGATGTCATTTTCTTGGATTTTAGGAAGGTCTTTGATATGGTATCTCATCCCATTCCCATAAATAAATTAAGAGGCTGTGACTTAGATGTTTACATGGTCCAGTGGGTGGCAAATTGGCTTGGGGGTGGCACCCAGACAGTGGTAGTTGGGTTAGTGTAACAGGGGACCCTAGCCCTGTTGCCAGAAGGCACGTCCGCCCCTTTAAGGCCAGAACTTTCTGGGCATGGAGTGCTGGGAAAGAAGGGGTTAAATGCTGAGACTGGCCAGCTAGTCAGCTGACTAGAAAGGGCAGAACTATAAAAACCCTGGGCAGAGCTGCAGTTTAGGGGGAGTTGCTGAAGGGGAAGGAGTGCCTCAGAGAGCTCCTTGGAGGAGTGGTCCAAAGGTGGGAAAAGGGGAGCCCCAGAGAGACAGCAACTGCATCACAGCAAGGACATGAGCTGACGGTGGGGATCCGAATTATGGACCCTGTGAATGTAAGCTGATATGCTGCTTTTCTTTATCACATTAGCGGGTGGCAGCTATTACCCATGGATGGGACTGTTTTGGGGTTTTTTTTCTTTTTAATTAATGAATAACATCGGTGGCTTGGCTGAGGCTATTAGGGGATGGAGGAGACCTCATAAGGGACCCACAGCAGCGTGGTGACCTCAGTGCCAGAGAGGCCACAGCATTTGGGGGTGCACCGATCCAGTTCCCAGAGAAGGCACAGCATTTTGCAGGGCTGTGGACAGCCCAGGTACCAGTGAAGGTGCAGTGCGAGACAGGGCTATGGAGAGCCCGAGTGCCAGTGAAGGCTCAGTGCAAGACAGGGCCACAGAGAGCCAGAGCGCCAGTGAAGGTGCAGTGCGAGACAGGACTGTGGAGAGCCCGAGAAGGACCAGGGGGCCAAATTGTAACAAGGCCCGACACCGGAAAAGGCTAGAACCTCAGAGTCAAACCCTGTTTAGTGGGTTTAGACAGGGAGGCCTAGCTAGAGAAAAGCAGGGGTAAGGCCCATGTAGGTGAAAGCCCCCAACTTACCCAAAACAATAGGCAGTCTCCTGCTTGCAAGAACATCATCATACTAATTTCCACCAAGACATGGCAGAAAAGTATAGGGCGGGACATAAGAACCCCAAAGAAGGCCCCAAGGGTGCCCCATGTAAGGCGCGGATTACCAGGAAGATGGCAGTGGGGAGGGCAACCTGTTACAGTTGATATCAACCTAGAAGGATGTGGATACTGGGGCCCTGCAGGGCTCAGTCCTTGGACCTGTACTCTTCAATGTCTTCATCAGTGATTTGGATGTCAGTGTGAACCACACTCTGTCCAGTTTTGTGGATAATACTAAATTGTGGAGTGAAGTGAACACTCCAGAGGGCAAAGAACAATTGCAGGCAGACCTGGACAGGTTGGAAAAGTTGGCAGGACACAATAGGATGCAGTATAGCAAGGACAAATGCAGAGTGCTGCTCCTAGGGCATAATAATGTCCAACACACCTGCTAGCTAGGAAATGACCCTCTCAGCAGCACAGAAGCAGAAAGGGATATCAGTGGACTCCAAGATGAACATGAATCATCAGTGTGATGAAATCATCAGCAAAGGTAACCACACTTTATCATGCATTGGCAGATGCATGACAAATAGAACAAGGAGGTGAAACTTCCCCTGTATGCAGCATTGGTCAGGCTGTAGCTGGAGTACTGCATCCAGTTTTGGGTGCTGTACTTTAAGAAGGATGTGGATCGCCTCAAGAGGGTCCAGAGGAGGGCCACTCATATGGTTAAGGGTTTGCAAGCCAAGCCCTATGAGGAGAGCCTGGACCTGTTCAGACTCCACAAGAGAAGGCTGAGAGGTGATCTTGTGGCCACCTACAAATTCATTAGGAGGGCACAGCAAGGAATCGGAGATGTTCTGTTCACCAGGGCTCCTCTTGGGGTAACAAGGAACAATGGTCACAAACTGACAGAGAGCAGATTTAGGCTAGACATCAGGAAAAACTTCTTCACAGTAAGGGTGGCCAAAATTTGAAATGGACATCCAAGGAAGCTGGTGCTCTACCCTGCCTTGGGGGTCTTTAAGAGAAGGCTGCATAGGCATATGGCTGGGGTCATCTGACCCCAGCACTCTTTTTTTTTTTCCTGCCTAGGGAAGGGGGCGGAC
>NW_005842277.1:371437-394746 GCF_000455745.1 Alligator sinensis
TATGATCTTTTGAGGTTCTTTCTGACCCTATCACCTAGCAGCTATGACTCCTCACTGGGAACGTCTATATGTGTGGCTAATTTGCAGCAAAAAACTCTGGTGCTTATGTTTATGTCATTTAAATGTGTGCCTGGGAACACAGCATATTGAGCCAGGTAGGAACAGCCCCAACTGGCAGGAGGCCTCAGGGGTCAGTTTACCAACCTGGGGCTGCTTTGACCTGGATCAACATGTGGGGGTGGGGTGGGGTGGGCTGGGGAGGGGCCTGGCTGGGGCACAAGAGTGCTCCAGTGCAGGAGCAGGCAGTACTACCCTAGTGCAGAGTTTATTAGTTTACTCCAGCCAAATAGGGGTGCAAATGTAGATGCCAAGATGTTTATTGTGGAGCTAATTAGTCTACTTCACAGTTAGCATCTTGTGTAGATGCATCCACTGTGAGTAAAATTATATCTATGTTTATGTCTTTGTAGGATTCAGTCCCAAGATAGACAGGCCTAAAATACTGAGGCACAGAAAGCAAGAGTTAAAATAAATTATTCATAAGGCCTGTTTCCTGTCAAAGGAAAACAATGCCATATCTGTTAACACTCATTTGTTGAGTCAATCTGTGCTTATTCAAGGGGTGTGTGTGTGTGTGTGTGTGTGTGTGTGTGTGAGACAGTTCACTTAGTAGGACAGAGACTGCACCACTTTGTTTCAACTCATGTCTTTTGAGATCCCGAACAATTCCTGAGTCACTAGGCCTTATCTGATGAATCAATAATGTTTTGCAGCCAGTCACTGCCACATTAAGCTGTCATCTTTGTCATTTGCAGGTAGTGTACCTTCTGTGAATATCATGATTAAACTTTATGCAAAATGTCACTTATAGAAGCAATAACTATAAGTTTATGCATAAGTTTATACAGGACTGACTAGTGACTTCAGTGAAACCTGATGCACATAGCTACGTGAGAAGGTACATCACTGCCCAAAGAAGAGCATTGGACATTTATAGATATGCTCTGGGAGGCAAGGGTGCTTTAATTAGTGCAGCTCTGAAAGCCACACTAATTAAAAGCGCCTGGAACATCATGTGTATCAGCATCCCTGTGCTGAAAAATGGCAGCGGGGAGCTTTGAACTAAAGCTTGTTGAATGAGCTTTAGTTTAAAGCACCCTGCCAGCATTTTTCAGCATGGGGATGCTGATACACATGACACTGGAGTCTTCTGGAGTGCAGTAATTACCACGCTCCAGCAGACTCAATTAATTGAGTCTGCTCCATCATGATAGAATTACAGCATGTTGGAGAAGCCTCCCTGCACATGTATAACAGCCTATTATGAATGAGTTAACTATCTTGAAATGTAGTTATGAGTCAAAGGAAAACTAATATATAATATCCTTTGTAAGACAGACATTTTGTGGCATTTTTAGACAAAAACTTAGAGAGCTGTCTTGTGATTCCTTAAAAAACAACACTTCAGTCACTGTAGCTGCTGTAAACTCTCCGTGTAATGCCAAAGGCCGTTCTGCCAACTTTGGAAACTATTATTTGCTCATGTGATTGTGTCTAGGTCTAGTATTATATAAATATTATAATTGCAGAAATAATTTGCTTCTAAATTCCCCTACAGCACCGTCCAAGCCAATAGGACTTTTTCAGTTGTACTAATTAAGTTATTACATAACAAACTTTCTGTGATCGTAACTAGGTAAATCTAAAGAGTAACTGGGGAAAATCTGAAGAAAGATGAAAATGCTCATTTGTAGAGGTCATACAAGAGGGAATATTTTCTCAGAAGTAAACAGCTGTTGTTATAATGGCAATAGTAGAGAATAGTGATAGGAAAGAAAAGGAACATAGAAGTCCACAAATCCTTCTCTAGAATATTTTAACATAGGGATAATGCTGCCTTGAGCAGGAGGTCAGACTATATAAGGTCCCTCCTACTTTTCTATGGTTCTATGCTTGTTCCTATATTAGTTTGAAACAAGAAAGACTTCCTCAAAGTGCCAGCAATATACTGCTATGCATGAGGTATATTCACACATCTATGCCTAACGCGGATATATCCTAATTTCACACAGAATAGAGTCTTTTCAGGAATTGACTTGTAGTACATTGTGGTACATCATTCCTTCATGGAGCCAAGGATGGAAATATTTAGTTGAATAAACCCTTCAAGTGAGACTTGTTGGCCTTTTTGAAACATGGATGATGGCTGAACTTGGCTGGCAAACGTTATGCATCCTTGCCGTATTAGACGGATGTGATGAACGCAGCAGTGGATGACAGGGTATAGAGTATTAGACCACGTGAAGCTATGTAGTGTAGGCGTATACATCTGCAGGAGGAGATGGAACTGGGACTAGCTACCCAGATCAAGGACAACAAGAAGTCCTTTTTAAATACATAGGGGGTAAAAAGAAGGTAGCGGGTAATGTGGGGCCTTTGCAAGACACGCTAGGAAATGTGGTCATCACACCAGATGAAAAAACGAACCTATTTAACAATTTCTTTGCCTCCGTTTTCCTGAGCAGGGACCGGGTCATCCCCCCCCCTCCACCACCAGGACCTCCGTAGGCCCCAGGGGAGGCACACCCAGACCTAGGGTCAGTGAGGATCTAGTCAGGGAACTTCTGGAGGGACTGGACATATTTAAATCAGCTGGTCCTGACGATCTCCACCTCAGAGTGCTGAGGGAATTAGCAGAGGTTATTGAGGGATCCCTGGCACGGCTTTGAGCACTCATGGTGCTCTGGTGTGGTGCCAGAGGACTGGAAAAGGGCCAAAGTGGTTCCCATTTTCAAAAAAGGGAAGAAGGAGGACCCAGGAAACTATAGGCCTGTTAGTCTTACCTCGATCCTGGGTAAGCTTTTTGAGAGAATTATCATAGTGCATGTCCACAAAAGGCCAGCAGGGGAGGTTATGCTTAGGGGCAACCAACATGCATTCATTAGAGGCAGGTCCTGTCAGACCAACCTGGTGGCCTTCTATGACCAGGTCACAAAATCCTTAGATGCAGGGGTAGCAGTGGACGTAGTCTTTCTAGACTTTAGGAAGATCTTCAACACTGTCTCTCACCCCATTCTCATTAAAAAACTAGGGGACTGTGGCATCGACACCTACACAGTCAAATGGGTCACTAGTTGGCTGGAGGGTCGCACCCAGAGAGTGGTGGTGGACAAGTCATTTTTGACCTGGAGGGATGTGGGCAGTGGGGTTCCACAGGGCTCGGTCCTCAGGCCTGCACTGTTCAACATCTTCATCAGCGACTTGGACGAGGGGGTAAAAAGCACCCTGTTCAAATTCACAGATGACACTAAGATGTGGGGAGAGGTGGGCCCTACAAACTATGAAACACCCACATGTAAGAAGTGAACCGAGTGTAGGCAGTGACAAGAGACTCTCAGAGCAGAAGTACAAATAGGAGTAGATTTGTGTAAAGCTTCCAAAGGAGGATGACATATTGGAACAAATCAGTGACAGAAGGAAAAAGAAGTGAATTTGTGAATTTTTATCTCTATATAAACTGTTCTCTTTTTTGTGTGTGTGCGCGCGCCATTATTTGAGGTGGATAATGTCATTGCAAGAACAGCTAGAGAAAAAAGCAGCTGTCAGGAAGACGACCAAATTTCCTGGTTCCAGGAGGCCCTTTGTTGTTTTTTTTTCCTGCTGCCCTTTATTGCCCACGTCTCTCAAACTTCCCTCAAAATAGAGCTGGCTGTTTGGCTGATGATGATTGGTGACTGTTTCTTTGATATAGCTATTTCCTGGGTTGGTTGTAATCCAGGCTTGTTCAGACCCAAAAGCATAAAGCACTTTACAAGCAGGTTAACTGTTATAAAATTAAGACACTGTTTCCAGTGTATGATTTTTCCTTTTCATAAAAAAGACTATTTACCAACTTGTCTTTATACTGTGGCAACCCACCTCCCAGCATTTCTCTTTTGTTTAGTTTCTTCTGCACAAGAGGAAACATTATTTAACATTTTTTTTTGGTTCCTTTATGCTACAGGTGCATGTTTGTAAGCACAGCTGGCTCCTGTGCCCTTTCAGAAAGACTTGTCACAGAAAATAAAGCTATTTGCCAATGCGGCATTTAACAAGGGGGTGACGAAGGAAGCGGAAACACGGGAACTGTAGCTCCTACATTGTTACTTTCTAAAATATATTCTGTTTTACACTACAGGTGCACACTTCTGTGTATGGCTGGCTCTTGTACTAGTTAAGCAAAACTTGTCATGGGGAATGAAAATATTTGCCAACTTGGCTATAATGAAAAGCATATTCTTAGTTCTTTTACATGCATCAAATGTCGGTCTCCCAATAGCCTTCTGACAGGAGCCTGGCACAAAAGGAAAAACATGACCAGGTGCATGCTGGCAATCAAGATCCTTTGTATAGGTTAGCAAACGCAACAGTAGTCATTCTTTTTTCTTTCAAGCAATGATTCTGCTCTCAGTTGAGTTGGTCTAGCCATTAGTCACCAGTCAGCTCGCAATCAATTATTTCCATACTGTCATACTTGATGCATGACAAGGTACGGTTGGCCTTCCTGATCACATTCCCATGCTGTCGGCCCATGTTCATTTTGGCATCAATAATGATTCCAAGATCCTTTTCTGTCCCTGCACTGACAAGAAGGGAGTTCCCCAGGCTGTAGGTATGCTGCTGGTTCTTCCTCCCCAGGTGCAGTACTTTGCACTTGTCAGTGTTGAAACCCATCCCGTTCTCATCCGCCCACCCCTGTAACCTGTCTAGGTCCAATTGCAGCATATTCCTCCCTTCTAGCGTGCCCACATCCCCCCACATCTTAGTGTTATCAGCAAACTTGAATAGGGTGCTTTTTACCCCCTCATCCAAGTAACTGATGAAGATGTTGAACAGTGCAGGTCCAAGGACAGAGCCCTGGGGGACCCCACTGCCTACATCCCGCCAGGTCGAAAATGACCCGTCCACCACCACTCTCTGGGTGCGGCCCTCCGGCCAACTAGTGACCATTTGACTGTGTAGGTGTTGATGCCACAGTCCCCTAGTTTTTTAATGAGAATGGGGTGAGAGACAGTGTCAAAAGCCTTCCTGAAGCCCTGAAGTATAAGTAATCTCAGATGTATGATAAGCTTTAACATTTTATTTCAGGTAGTAAGTTTTATTTTTCTCTCCCCTCTTTGCAAATAAGCTCCCTGCAATTTTGATACAGATATCCAGTGTTTTATACGTGATAATTATTATGTTTGTATTGATTTTTTTTTTTTTTTTTTACTGCTTTTATATTGTGTGATTACTGTTTTATGCCTATATATGTAAGTTAGCATAAGTCATGTCAAGTTTCCATCTTGTAATGTCAAGCCTCCATTTTAGCCCCATGCCTGGTTGTGTAATCTATAACTCATACTACCACTCCTATGTAACTTGGTTCCTGAATGAATGGGGATGAATGAGGGTGCTTGAGAGACAATGGCAGTAGTTCTAAAAATAGCTCCCTCTGAATGACCAAACCATCAACACTAATACCTGGACCAACGACCCAGCCCTTGGAACCACCCTCAGCACTCAAGAAAGAAAAGATGAGGCAACCCACCATTGTGCCAGGCTGCACATGCTCATTAAGAACACCTGGAGCCCTCTGGAACAGGACTGACATTGCCTGGACAGACCCTCCCCATAGGAGATCAGAGGTAGTCTGCCTCATAAAAGGGGGTAGTGAAGACTGACTCCTTGACACACCCTCTCCATCTAAACCAGCACCATGCCACACCACCTATCCACCCACAGGCCCTGCCAGCGACGCCCCCCCACACCCCCTGGACAACACATACTGGACAAAGAACGCTTTCCAGCCTGGATAGGTAGCTATCACCCCCCACCCCCTCTTCAACCAAGAACTTGGACCCTGTTTCTATTCCCTACCTGGACTCCAACCCTTCCACTGAGTCTCTTTCTCCTGCTGCCATTTTGTGTGTGTGTGTGTGTGTGTGTGTGTGAACCAATAACTTCATGGGGCTATGTAGTGTGTTGTCTGTTTAATAAACCTGTTATTTTGAAACCCTGAGTTGGGTTTTTGTCTGTTTCCTGACTATTTCCTCCTTGTCACCACATATCTGTTCCCACAATCTCTAAGCTGCCAGCCTCAGTTTCCAGCCCCAAGCTCCCAGGTTTCTGCCTCTCTCTCTTTCCTGGCTGTCTCCTCCTTGCCACCACTTATCTACCCCACCCCCAATATCTTAGCTGTCTGCCTCAGTCTACCTTAAGTAAACCCAAGCCTCAGTTCCGGAGCTAGCTTCTCTCTAGTTCATTGTTTCTAATCCCAGTTCTGGCAACTCTAACTCTCTCTCTCTCTCTCTCTCACCTGAACCTTCCCCCAGGTATCCCAAGCACACACATACAACACACTGTACCATCCAAGTTAGGAACATAGCTGTGTGTGTGTAGGTGGGTTGTATGTGTGTGAACAGGTAATTATGTGCATGTGTATATATATGTCATTGTGGGCATGATATATGAATTAGTGATCTGTGTATGTGTACTGAGTGTGCGGGTATGGACAATTGATTTTTGTCTAACTTTTGGGGTGCACAGTGTATGTGCTTGAATTGATGATAGGTATGCATGTGTCTAGGCTGGATTGGGTGTGTGTGTGTGTGTGTGTGTGTGTGTGGCGCACCTAATTGATTTCTATGTTTGTATATGTGCAATTAAGTCACACCCTCCTGTCTAACAGCACAATATTGAGATCCTGAGAATTGGCCTGACCCCACAGGGCTACATGCCCATATTCTCATTCCTTGACTAAGTCTCACTAAGCCCACTAAGTCAACCTACTACTTGTGCTTTGCCTATAGATACCATTGAGTAACATATAGATCAAATATACTGCTTGTTAGTCATGTTTAAACCTTGTGTTTTGTCTTTCTTGAATGTACATTTGTGTTGGTTAACACAGTTTGGGAGTCAACCAAATATTTGTCTCTAGGGCTTAAAAGGCTGCTTGAAAGTATGAAAACATGCTCAAAACACTAGGAGAGAAAGAGAGAGAGATACAGTGCACAAGTGAGCTCAGCTCCATCAGTGTAACATGCATTAGTGTCTATACTTCCTTGTCTAACCAGCATTGTTAAGATTGTTATCTACAATCCAGTTGTAGATGTACCCCACAAAAGTGAGAGAACACATTCTTTCCAGGAGTCTATTAGTGTTGTAACAGAGTTAAATCAGGCTCTCTTACTGGTTGGGCTTATGATCTCTGTCTGTTTGGGCTTATGCTTCAGCCTGTTGCAACAAAGGATGTTTGTTGTTATTGGAACATTCAACCTGCACATCTGATTGGACTGTCCATGATCCATGGATGTGGCTCAAGGTGATTGGAGAATTCACTCCAAGCTCCTGATTGGATGAGCTGCTATCTAAGGGCATGGCCCCCTGAGGGGATAAAAGAAGGCACATGCTGCCCTGATGGGGAGAGGCATGTGGGCATTGAAGAGTTGGGGTGAGTGAAGAGTGGGGTGGTCAAATGAGCCCCAGAAAAGCCTGAAGTCAGCAGGACAAAGCTGGAGTGAGAGCAGGATGGCAGAGACCAAGGTGCTGCTTTGAGGGCCAGCAGGTTTCGTGAGACAGAGCAAGACAATGCCTCTCAAATCCAGATTAGCCTGTCAGCATATCCTTTATTTATTATAGATTTGGGAATTGTACTACCAGAGGAACCTTCCCTGAGTGTTCACAGCAAGCCTGTGAGGAGGAGGTGGGGAGAGTTACCCATCCTATACAGGGGAGTGTGCCCCATTGAATTCTGAGCACTTAAGAGAGAATCACAGGTTTTCAGTGAGCCATGAAACAGGACATAAACCCTTCCCAGGGTTGCAGGAGCCTGGTGGTAAGCTGCACAGTGGTTGCCAGAGCCCCTGCTGAGGGGGAGGGTCTGGGATCTGGCTGAAGGAGGTTGGCTCCACCCATACTGCAGGAGGGGTGATTAGTATGAAACTGATCCAGGGAGGATCTATGACTGTTACACTATAGAGTATAAAACCCTGAAGGGGCTTACCCATGTGAGTGAGTCAAAACTTTGCTGCCTCTCCTGTCGGGGTGGAGAGCGTGTGTAAAAGACTGGGTTGCTACTCTCATCCAGGACCAGTGTGACATTCATCACCAGGAGTTGTACAATGTCACTAGAAGCAACATAGGATGAAACTCATCTAGGAACCAATCTGAGGGTCCAGTGTACAGGATTCTCACGCCCCCCCGCCCCCCTGAGAATGCTCCCAAATTTCCAAAAGAAGAGGCTGTTTGGGGGTTTCATACTGTTGTAGCATATGTATAATAATTATTAGTATATAATAGTTATTAGTATCTTTGTTGGTGTGTATATTGATCCTTATGATCTTTTCTACCTCTCCTTTTCTCCCTGTGTAGATACATTTTATATAGTTAAATATTGAGTGTTTTCTGATCAAAGGTTTCGAGGCTCCAGGTGTCCTTTTGTAGGCAGACTCCCTGGTCTAGGAAGGGGGGCTCAAAGGCAGAGCCCCCAGGGATCCATAACTGGCCACAGCTGGTGGGCAGCTCTGCTACCTGGGTTACAGTGTCCTTCTCAAAGAAGCACTACTGACTAACATGAGGAGCATTTTTCTCCCAGTGGCAAAACCCTATATCTGTGTTGCTCTTGGTAACATGCTTACCTAGACAGCAAAGACTGGATCCTGAAAAAAAAATGTGACAATGTGAATTATTGGATTAATTGCACAATTAATTTAGACCAGCTAAATTAACTATCACACCATGAAAAAGGTCTAACTCATTGTTAGGATAACGATATGGATTTTGAGTGTTGGGGTAATGATATGGAATCTGGAGTGTGCTGGGTGTGCAGATGAATACAAGTTTGATTTTTTTTTTTTCCCTATGTCTCAGCAGAAGCTGCTGGTCACAAGGCTGGCATATATATTTTAATATATATTAAAAATAACTAACTTGGCTAATGCTTAAGTAAGTGGATTCTTAACAAAAGGATAGAGTGCAAAGTGCATGATGTGTTGGGTAAAAATAGAATGTAGCCCACCAGCGTCAGGAGACAAAGCAGAAATATGGCCTTGGAGATGGTGCTGAAGTCAGCAAGAAAACCAGAAAGAACCAGCGAGAAACCACAGGTGACCAAAAGAAGAGGGGGGTCAAAGTCGTACTCGTGTGCTCTTAACAGAGAAGCACATAAATCAATGAAATGCATAGGCAATACCATGCTAGGGAAGCAAACAGTAAACAGAGGTGGAGCTTGAGATGGGAGCAGAAATGGGTGGAACTGGAGGGACATAGGCGGGGTGAATGTTAATATGTATGAACCAAGGTGTATAAAATGTGAAAAGAACTTATGTTCAATGCGCTTCCTGTCTTGTTGTTTTTTGGTAGCTAGTCCGAAGCTGTCTCCATTCTGAATAAAGCTGTTGCAAGCAATGTGTGCTGGTGTTTGTTCCCTGCTTGCTCTAGCTAATGAGTAACAGGATCCATGAGCAATTGGACCGTCATCTTCCTAGTCATTGGGCACTGCATGGAGTCAGGGTCTAACACCTGTTATAAAGTTAAAGGTGGAAAATGTATGTTGACTTTATATCTGGTTTCTATCCAGCTTTAATTTGCAGGTATAACAGGGTCTCTGCCCCTGAGGCTGGAAGCCCCATCAGTTGACCTGGTTTACAGCCACAGGGGTGAATGATGCATAGCTGGGGCTGGCAGTTATGCAGCTCACAGGACTCTCCTCCCACCAGTGCCTCATAGCTGCTAAAATGGAGAGTCCCACAACTGCTGGGATTTTCCCTTCTAGTAGTGCCCTGTAGCTGTGAGATTCTCAGTTACCAGCATCACCCTATGGCTGCTGGGACCAAGAGTCTGCAGCTGTGAGACTCTCAGTCCAGGAACCTGCAGGGCACTGCCATGGCTGTGAGTCCCATCAGCTATGGGCCTTGCAGCTGCAGGAGCTTTCTAACTGCTGATGCAGGGGGATGGAGATCCTGGGCTCCCCCTGTACAAGCAATAAGACATGATACGATCTGATGTTGGATCCCACAGTCATGTCTCCTGCCATGCACCTGTGGCTTGGCAAGAACCAAAACTGTGTAAATCATGCATCAGATCCTATAACACTTTTTCCTGAATGTCTAGAGGGGTCTTCAGGGTGCAGACAGAAGTGATAATTTTTGCCTGATCTGGCACCCAGAAAATGGTCCACAGTCATGACCAAACAGAAGTGCATGGCTAAAGACTGAGCTAAAAGGATCCAATCCCATGAAAATCGGAACCATTATTGCATAGTTGTTCAGGTGAACACACTCCAAAATGGAGCACATTCTGTAACTTGTGTCTGTGGAGCTCCCAGCCTGTCACTGTTTTCAGAATTGGGGGGAAAGGGTGTGGAGGGAGTTAGGGCTGTAGTTTTTTTTAGCTGGTACTTGAGGGTGGGGTGGGTGGATTAGAGCACACCCCCAAGGTGGTGGGGTCCAATCTACCCAAACCAACCTCCAGCACCAGCTGGAGAACCTCTAAAACAAACTTCCTTTGCTCTGTTTCCCCCTCCCATTCTGAAATTGGCATCCAGGCTAGATAAGGGGAGTGGCATTGCCTTGGGAATCAGGCTACAGGCTCACAGCAAGCAGCTGGCATACCCAACTCCCAGTCCTTCTGTCTGCACCCTTAGGGTGCATCCACACATGCAGGCATGTGTGCTTGCAGAAGATCAAATAGAAGTGGCACAAATTTGAGCCAGGGATTTTTGCCTCAGTGCACGTGCCCAGACATGCACTTTGGTGTGGGGCAAGTTGTGCCACTTAGGGCAAACTAACCTTGCCCAGATCCTCTGCAGCCAGGGGGAGCTAGAGCTTGGAACCAACACCTGTGCTGGCCCCAGCAGTCTAAAAAGCTGCCCTGGCAAGCAGCTCAGGGCTACTTGCCCTCAACGGCTTCTGAGGGAGGAGCCTCTGGAAGGAAGTTGACCACACCCCTTCCTGTCTCAGGTGGTTGCTGCTGCTACTGCTAGCTTGGTCTCAGGAGCTTCTGGGGAGAAGATGGCCACACCCCTTTTTGCCGCTGGCTACTGCTAGTTACTGTCTTGTTCTCAGAGCTTTTGGGGACAAGTTGGCTACATCCCTTCCTGCCTTGGACTGTTGCTGCCCCTGCCCCCCCACCATGGGGGGAGGTCTTCTGCTGCACAGAGCTTCCCCCCCTCAGGGAGGGGACCACCACACTTAACTGCACCCCAGCATAGCACCCCAGCACTGCACTCCAGCTTCTGCACCCCTGTTCTGACCTGCTGCCCAGCCCATCTCCAAGCTGTGGTCATGGAACAGCCTGGGGAAGGAGCCTGCACTGCCTGTGGACCTCTCCCGCAAAATCACTGCAAGAACCTAAAGGTTCCTTGCCCACCACAGTTACCTTGGCAGGCCAACCCCCACCTTCACCTCCACTGTCACTTGAAGCACACCCTGAGTGGCTGAACTGGACGGCTCCTACCATTGCTGCTGCTGCTGTTATTATCTGTTCTGCTTCTGCCCCCTCTCAGGAGAGAGGGAGATTCCCTGCTGCACCATCTTGCACCACTCAACAACACACCTGCACTGGATTACTCCCTAATTGAATGATTGTTCTTGCACTCCCCCACAACTACCTCACTGCATCTGATCCTGATTTGTTTTTCTGCCTATTGCTCTAATGCTGATTGACTGGCTGGAGGGCTAAGGGGCTCCTGGACTGATCTTTGACAAACTAAGCCCCTTCCACCACTCCAGCCATCTTTTACATCTGTCTCAGCAGCCTTCCCTGTGTGTTTTTGCCCTTGTGTGGTAAGTCCTGTGGTCCGCTCCTTCTGCCCTGGTGTTTGTTGCGTGTCTGAGTAAGCCAGCTCAAGTCTCCCCACCCCTTGTGTGTGTGTTCCCCCTCCCCCACATTCCCCAAGCATAGCCCTCCCAGTTTGTTTGTTTGATTTCATGTGGGGCTGTAGTTCAGTGAGCTTCAGCCCCCTTCCCCCCATTTCCCCCACAACCCCAGCCTGTCCCTATTAGCTTCACCAGCCCCACTGTATATTTTGGTTTCTTCATTGTTTTCTCCTCCCTCATGTGAAGCAATGACAGGGCAGGAACCTTCTGGTGGGTAGATGCTCCTACAGAGCTTCCTGCAGCCCCCACTATGGGAGCAGATACAAGCCAAACCCCCAAGGGGATGCATGCCCCTGCAGTCCCCACCCTAGAGGCAGAGTCCAAACAACCTCCTCCAGGGGTGAAGAGGCCTGAGATCTCTGCTACCATGGCAGGCGAGACACTGGAAGGGAGCCAGCAGGTCCAGGGGGTCTCCCCTGACCATGTCCCTCCTGAAGGGGTTTTCAAGCCCCCTTCCCTACCATCAGGGACCAAGGGAAAGGGCAGTGGGAAGGGATCCTCTTCCACCTCCTAGGGGTGGGAAGGGCAAAGGCCCTGCCTCTAAGTCTAGACCACCAGTGCCTGAAGGGCCAAGTGCGGTACACCAGCCAGCACACCCACTCAACCTGTCCCTGGACCTAGCCCCAGACCTACAAACAGGTGAGAGAGGCAGTGGTCTGCTGGGAAGAGATGGCCTCCACCTCACTTCACTGGGGAGGAGGCTCCTCTCAGTCAGACTAGCTGACCTACTCGACCGGGCTTTAAACTAAGCCCACCGGGATTTGGGGGGATTATCACCACCTGGGCAACCTTTGTAAATTCAGCAGGCTAAGGCACTTAAGGGAACCTACCCCTAACCTAGCCCTGGAAGATCTGTGGGGAAGGCAAGGGCCCCCTTGAGACACTTGCCTACCTATACACCAATGGCAGGAGCTTGGGGAATAAACAGGAGGAACTCATCCTCCTCCTAAACAAGAATGACTACAACCTCATAGGGATAATGGAGACCTGGTGGGACTCCACCTATGACTGGGCCACAGGTATAGATGGCTATACCCTGTACAGGTGAGATTTTACAGATAAAAGGGGTGGGGGTTTAGCTCTCTGTCAAGGACAGCTACACATCCCTGCAAATTGACATTGGCACCCAGGAAGGATAACTGGAGTCTCTCTGGGTTAAAATACATGGGTAACGTGGCACAGGGGACATGATGGTAGGAGTCTACTACAGACCTCCTAACCAGAAACAAGAGCTGGACCAGGAATTCACCAGGGAACTACATGAGACTGCATGCTCTCAGTGCATGGTTATCATGGGATACTTTAACTACCTGCACATCTCATGGGAAGAGCATTCAGCCAAATCCGATCAGTTGCAAAGCTTCCTCATTAACGTGGCACAGGGGACATGATGGTAGGAGTCTACTACAGACCTCCTAACCAGAAACAAGAGCTGGACCAGGAATTCACCAGGGAACTACATGAGACTGCATGCTCTCAGTGCATGGTTATCATGGGATACTTTAACTACCTGCACATCTCATGGGAAGAGCATTCAGCCAAATCCGATCAGTTGCAAAGCTTCCTCATGTGCACGGATGAGCTCTACCTGACTCAAGAAATCTATGGGCCAACAAGAGGTAAAGCGTTGCTGGACCTGTTACTGGCCAAAGGGGATGAGATAGTCAGTGACCTAAGAATCAATGGGGAGCTGGGTGATAATGACCATGAGCTGATCACCTTTACTATCCATCACAAAGCTGGCAAGTCAGTCAGCAATACAGAAGTCCTCAACTTCAGGGAAGTTGACTTTGACAAGCTCAGGAGGCTCATTGTCAAGGCCCTAAGGGACTATGACTCCACAGAAAGAGGAGCCCAAGAGGAGTGGTTGCTTCTCAAGGGATCAATCCTGAAAGCACAAGGGATGGCCATCCCATCTCAGAGGAAGGGTAGCAAAAGGGCAAAACAAATCCCTTGGCTCAGCAGGGAACTGGAGGACCTCCTATGCCTCAAAAGAGAGACTTATAAAGGATGGAAGGCTGGAATTACTACCAAGGAGGAGTACTCAGCACTGGTCCGTAACTGCAGGTAGTGGATCAGGATAGCCAAGGCTGCAACTGAGCTTCACCTGGCTTCACATATCAAGGACAACAAAAAGTTCTTTTTCAGATATGTAGGAAGTCAGGAAAAAGCAAGCATAACATTGGACCCCTGCTGAAACAAATGGGACAGCTGATGACCGACACCCAGGAAAAGGCCAATCTACTTAATGGGTACTTTGTGTCAGTCTTTCATCAGTCCAGTGGGACCACCCTGCCTAGCATGACATGGAATGGCCAGGGTGAGGGTATATTTATACCCAGCATCAGAGTTAATCTAGTAAAGGATCACCTTGAGAGGCTGGATACCTTCAAGTCAGCTGGTCCTGACAGGATACACCCTAGAGTACTCAAGGAGCTGGCAGGTGTAATAGCTCACCCATTGGCAAAAATATTTGAAAACTCATGACACTCAGGTGAAGTACCTGAAGACTGGAAGAAGGCCAATGTGTTACCCATCTTCAAGAAAGGGCAGAAAGTAGATCCCAGGAATTATGAGCCAATCCGCTTGACCTCAATCCCCAGTAAGATTCTGAAGAAAATTATAGGCTCGGCTGTGCTATGCTTGCTAGTACCACTGCTGAAAGAAACTTGGGGGTCATGATTGACCACAAGATGAACATGAGCCACCAATGCAATGTTGCAGCTGGTAAAGCTGGTAAAACTCTGACTTGCATCCATAGATGCTTCTCAAGTAAATCTCTGGATGTAATCTTCATGCTGTACTCAGCCTTGGTCAGGCCACAGCTGGAGTATTGCATCCAGTTCTGGGATCCTCAATTCAAGAAGGATGTTGAGAAGCTTGAGAGAGTCCAGAGGAGAGCCACATGCTCGGGGGGACCTGGTGTCTGCCTACAAGTACATAAAGGGTGTACATAAGGATCTGAACATCTGTTCACCTGAGTGCCCCAAGGTAAAACAAGGACCAGCGGTCATAAACTCCTCCAAGACCATTTGAGGCTGGACATAAGAAAAAAATTCTTTACCATCCGAGCCCCCAAAACCTGGAACAGACTCCCTCCAGAAGTGGTGCAGGCACCTACTCTGGACTCTTTCAAGAAACCTTTGGATGATTATCTTGCTTGGATCCTTTGACCCTAGCTGACTTCCTGGCCCTGGGACAGGGGGCTGGACTTGATGATCTTCGAGGTCCATTCCAGCCCTAATGTCTATGAATCTATTTGAAAAAAAACAACAAAAACAAACAAACAAAACAATGCCCCCCCCGGCGGGGAACTGCAGCTATGCACAGGCAGCTGTGGGGAGATCTGAAGCTGGGGGGCCTGAACCCTTCACTGCCAGCCCTTCCAGCTCAGGTAGTGGGGCTCCCATTCCAGCACTCACCCCAGGCATGGGGTGAAATGCCAACTTCTGAAGCAGGAGAACCTGCATTTTGAGACCTGGGTGCAGGCCCTGGCTCAGGTAGTGTGGGGGCCCCAAGATTGTAGCAGCCTCCCACTTTCATGGCAAGGGGTATTTTCCTTGCCTCAGAGGCCACTGCACAAAAGGTGATGGAGAGGGGGGCTCATGGTGGAGGGTGAGTACTCCCCCTTGAGCCCGTAGAAGAGATGAGGACCAGGGTGGTCCTCAACTCCGTCCCAGTTTATATCCCGAATTAGTCCCTGCTCCCCCATCTCCAAACCCTGGGGAGAGTTATCTCCCAAGTGGTGGCCCTCTCACTGGGGTACCAAGACCTCGGCCTCTGCCACATGCACTCATTCCATCATCAGATCATGATCCAGCTGGCAGTGGGAGTGTGGCTGCAGGTCGAGGGCTGCCTCATGATTCCTTTTCAGGGGCCCTAGTGAGGATTTTCTATTCACTGGGTGACCTGTGCTGCTTCTGGTGCCACGCCCTGGGACAGTTGCATCATGAGGGCCCTATGGGCCAGGCAGGGAAGACATCCACGGGTACCACTGGCAAGAGGGGTGACCCTACCACCAGCACCCCTCCCCTTTCAGGTGCCCCTCACCCATCAGCCACAACTACCAGCCCCCAGTGAGCTCCGAGGACCCTGGCCCACAACAAGGTTTGGCAGAGTCCCAGGGAGGGAAGCAGCAACCAAAGGGAGAAAAGGAGCAGGGCCCCCTGCCTCTAGTCATGCCCCCACTGTAGCTGCCCCAACACCCTAATCCTTACCTTCTCCTACTGGAGCCTGTCCATCAGAGGACCACCCCATGGCTGAGTGGCTATAGGTTCCCTCTGGGTGCAAAGTCAAGAGGAAGGCTTGGGTACAGCTGGAGGCCTCTGACATGGAAGACTCCTCCCCCATTTCCAAGACCACCACATGGAGGGAGGGAGCAGCCCAGCCTCTGGGGTCCGCCTTGGCTGCACCTTATACCCCACCCCCCAGAAAGATCAAATGGGTGATCCCCGTAGAGGAGGTTTTGGGGCTACTGGACAGTCCCAAACAGAAGCCCCTCAATCTGCTGGCCAGGGCCTACCCCCTGAGACCATGGGTGTTGAGGCTCAAAGGAAGGTCCAGCAGTGGAGCCCCCTTCCTGGGGAGAAACAGGGGCCCTGGGGCTCACTCCAAGGAGTCCTGAGGAGGGAGGTCCCCTTTTCCAGGACCCTGGGGCAGACACCCAAAGCCACCCTGGTGCCTGATGTGTCTCTTCCTTCCCCCACCCAGAAAAAAACCTCACTTCTAGCCTGCCCCATGGTCCTGAATCAGAGGGGGTTGGGGTGGGGTCCCCTAATCAACAGGCCAATCTTGTTGGGGACCCTGCACAGATGCCTTAGGGCTCCAGCTCTACCCTCCCATCTTGTGAAGGAGCTCCACCCCCAACCTCACCCCCACCCCTGTCCCAAGGGGCTGCAGAGCTCTCCCAATCCCAATGCCCAAGAACCAGCAGGCTCCATGGAGATTTTAACAGTGTCCTCGCTACTGGCAGGGGAAAGCAAGGGGTACAAAAGCTGCAATGCCTGGATCTATAGGTGGGCCCGCAGTTTCATAGATGCCCTCTCTACTTATGGGAGGGCACTGTGCAAGCCATTGGGCACCATACCAGGCATTGAGATGCACGAGGCCCCTGCTGAATCATCCACTCTAAACTCTCACAGCCCTGAGGTCATTTAAGATCATGACCCTCAATGTCCACAGCTGCAGGAAGGTCTCTGGAGGTGCTGGCTGTGCTCCTTCCTTCAGGTGGGGGAGTACCCCATGATACTCTTGCAGGAGACCCTGATGACTCTGGCCAATGAACATAATTGGCGGCTGAAGTGGGGAGACAGGGTATTTTTTAGTCACTTCTCAGCCACCTCTTGTGGGGTGGCCACCCTGTTCTCCCCAGGCCTGCAGCTGGAGGTTCTCCAGGGTATTGAGGTGGTACTGGGCTGCCTGCTGCACCTCTGGCCACTTTCATCAGCACCCTCAACCTTTGTGAGTGCTTGGTCCTTGGTGCAGACTTTAACATCACCCTAGATGCATGAGACTGCTCAGGCAGGGAGCAGAACCAGGCTGCTGTGGGCATCCTTGGGGAGATCCTGATGGACTATTCCCTAGTGGATATCTGGCATACCTGTCATCCTACCGACCCCCTTGCATTCACCTATGTGAGGGTAGGGGAAGAGCAGGCATGCCACTCCTGGTTGGACTGGGTTTATATCTCTCTGCCGCACTTTGCCAGGGCCACTTCTCTGGCATCCGGATGACCCCCTTCAGCAATCACCACCTTGCCTGGACCCAGGCCATGCTAGGGCTTGGATGTTCAGCATCGGTCTACTGGCATTTCAATGCCAGTCTGCTGGAGAATGTGGGCTTCAGGGAGGCCTTCTAGGAATTCTGGCAAGCCTGGCAGGAGCAACTGGCAGCTTTCCCCTCAACTCAGAGATGATGGGATGTGGGAAAGGTGCACATCAAGCTTTTTTGTCACAGCTACACTCAGGAACACTTCCAGTAAAGGGAGGTGGCCCAGGAGCAGCTTGAGCAGCCTGTACCTGGTTCAGGACCTCCTAGAGCTAGCACACCAGGAGGATCTGTCTTTGGCCCTCCTATCCCTGAACCAGGAAAAGATGTTTGACAGAGTGGATCACAGGTACCTCATAGGAATGCTGCAAGCCTTTGTCTTTGAGCCCTGCTTCATGCAGGCTCTCCAGATGTTGTAAGCCTGTGCAGAGTGCTTGGTCAAGCTCAAATGGACCTTGACAGAGACCATCCCATTCAGCAGAGGGGTGCATCAAGACTGCCCACTGTCAGACCAGCTGTAGTCTTTGGCCCTGGAGCCCTTCCTGCAGAGACGAGTGGCAGGGTTGATGCTCCAGGAGCCAGTGGTGTGGCTGGTCCTGTCAGTGTATGCTGATGATGTACTGGTCCAGGACTCAGGTGACCTGGCACAGGTGGAGGCCTGCCAGGCTTTGTACTCAGTGGCCTTCTCTGCCTGGGTCAACTGGGTCAAGGGCTTTGGCCTGGAGGTGCATGACGGATGGCAGGTGGGGTCACTCCCACCTCTACTCCATGGGATCCACTGGAGCACAGGTTCATTGCTCTACTTGGGGAGGGTTTACCTGTCCCCCACAGACACCTCCCTGCCAGAGAACAGGCACCAGATGGAGGCAAGGGTGGTAGAGCACCTCCTGGGTGGCATAGGCAGGGCTCCTGAGGTGTCTCTCCCTGTGTGGGGGAGTGCTGGTGCTGATTCAGCTGGTCCTGTCCATGGTCTGGCACCACTTACATGCCCTGCCTGTGCCCCCTGAGGTCCAGGGCTCCAGAGATGGGTGCTGGAGTTTTTCTGGCCAGGACAGCACTGGTTCAGTGCAGAGGTCCTGAGCCTGCCCCTGCAGGAGGGAAGCCAGGGCCTGGTTTGCCTCTGCAGCCAGGTCCTGATGTTCCACCTTCAGGCCCTGCAGTAACTACTGTATGGTGTCAGTAGCCACATGGCATGGGGCCACCTGGGGTGCACCTTCCTCTGCCACTTCCAGGAAGTCTAATATGACTGGCAGCTGCTCGGCCTGTGGGGCTTCTCCCTGCAGGACCTGTGAGGGCTGCCAGAGTTTTACCAAGATGTCCTCTAGGCCTGGAGGCTGGTCTCCACCTTCAGGTCCCCTGCAACGCTGTGGCATACACAGTCAGAGGCACTGTGGCATGCACTGTGGCATGCACACCTGCACAGACAGATGGATTGAAAATTGGCAGAAGGGTCGTACTCAGAGGGCAGCGGTGGATGTGTCTTTTTCAACCTGGAGGGAAGTGGGCAGTGGAGTCCCCCAGGGCTCGGTCCTTGGGCCTGCACTGTTCAATTTCTTTATTGGAGACTTGGATGATGGGGTAAAAAGCAGCCTGTTTAAATTTGCTGATAATACCAATATTTGGGATGAGGTGGCACACTGGTAGGGAGGGACAGATTACAGCTGGACCTGGACAGGTTACATGGTGGGATAATGAAAATAGGATGGGTTTCAATACTGACAAGTGCAGGGTGCTGCACTTGGGCAGTGGAAACCAGCAGCACACTTATAAGCTGGGAAACTCCCTTCTCAAGAGCACGGTGGCAGAAAGAGATCTTGGAGTCATTATTGACTCCAAGATAAACATGGGCCAACAATGAGAGGTCACAGTCAGTAGGGCTAACCTTACCTTGTCATGCATCCACAGATGCATCTCAAGCAGGGCCAAGGAGGTGATCCTCCCCCTCTATGCAACACTGGTCAAGCCACAGCTGGAGTACTGTGTTCAGTTCTGGGCACTGCACTTCAGGAGGGATGTGGACAGCACTGAAAGTGTCCAGAGGAGGGCCACCCGCATGATCCAGGGACAGCAGGGCAGACCCTACGAAGAGAGGTTACAGGACCTTAACCTGTTCAGCCTTCGCAAGAGAAGGCTGAGGGGGGGACCTGGTGGCCGTCTATAAACTCACCAAGGGGGACCAGCAGGGTTTTGGAGAGACCCTGTTCCCCCTAGCATCCCCTGGGGTAACAAGGAATAACGGCCACAAATTGTTAGAGAGTAGGTTTAGACTAGACATCCGAAGGCACTACTTCACAGTCAGGGTGGCTAGGATCTGGAACCAACTTCCAAGGCAAGCGGTGATGACTCCTACCCTGGGGGTCTTTAAGAGGAGGCTTGATGTCTACCTGGCTGGGGTCATTTGAGCCCAGTTTTCTCTCCTTCCCAGGGCAGGGGTTCAGACTTGATCTACAAGGTCCCTTCTGACCCTTCTTCTATGAATCTATGAACACTTGCCTAGGGCACCAACCTGCTTGTTGAGCCCCTCATCTGGAACCCCCAGCTGGAGGTGCTGACAGCAGTGGTGCCCCAGTTGTGACAGAGGTTGATCCTGGCTGGTGTTACCTGTATCGGAGACCTCCTGGACTATGATAGGCAGGAGTGGGTGGACCCTGCTGTGCTGGCCTACCCATGACATGTGCGATTTGCTGTATGGTCCAGGAGGTGAAATCTGCCCTTCCTCCCGATGCCCTTGCCCTTGTCAACCATGCCCTGCATGATGGTGATCCCCCTCCACCCCCATGTCCTCCAGCCCACCAGAGTTTATTATGGGGCCAGTGCCTTGCCCGACCTTGTGGTGCTCCCCACTCCACCCCCTGAGCTGGCTGAAGGACATCAGACCAGTCTGCTTTTCCACCACCTATCACTGCCACCTCTACACGCTTGTGTGCCACATGATCCATCATGACATCCTCACGTCCCACCCAGACACCAAGTGGCGGGACCTGCTGGGCAAGGGCATGGCTGGGGCACCCCAGTGGCTGAGTCTGTATTCCACCCTCATCCCACGAGCCACTAGAGACCTCATCTGGCAGCTCCTTCATGGAGCTGTCCTCATGGGCATGTATGTAGCAAGCTTCATGGACACCCTGGTCTCCTACCCCTTCTACAGGCAGATGGAGACCCTGGCACACATGACCCTTGAGTGCTCCAGGATGCAGCCCCTCCACCTCCTCCTTCACCTCCTTCACCTCCTCCTGAGGTTCTGGTTGAATTTCAGCCCACACCTTTTTGTTTTTGGTCACCCCATCCATAGCCCCACCAACTCCCGGGACCTCCTGTTCAACTTCATCCTGGCCCTGGCCAAGTGGGCCCTGTACTTGACCAGGAAGGAGGATCTGGCCAGGAAGGTGCCCAGAGACTGTGGGGCCATTTTCCTCTTGCTTGTCCAAACATGTTTCCAGCAAAGCACCAGTGGGCTGCATCCAAGTGTCCTTCAATGCCCTGTGAGGACTGCTGGGTGAGGCCCAGGGGTCTCTGCTTCGTTTCCCCCTCAGGTGCACTTATTTTCATATTTTGACCCTTTGACCCACGTAAAACTCCTATACTGTTTTTTTTTCATTAGTTGTCCCAATAATTTAGTTGTTCCATTCATCCATTAGCCCCCGTAAAAAGGGCTACTAGTTTGCCAGGTGCCAGGTGGGCCTTGTCCATGGTAATCGGATGGACAAATAGACAGGAGCTTCTGAGACCTGGCCACTTGTGCCAGCTAAACTGCTGTAGCAGCCCTAAACTGGAGTGGCCCCTTCCCCCTCCACCCACTGCATCAGTCTGGCAGTGGGAGATGTTGCCTAGCTGTAACCTGCTGCCACCTGTGACAGCATCCACCCCCTTGGACCTGAAGCACCATGGCTGCATGGTTGCCAGGCTCAGATGGGGTGCCCCCCTCTGCCATCTGGGAAGCTATTGCCCAGGAGATGTGCTTCTTGTGGTGGCCCACTTTGAACTGTCTGTGTGTGTCCTCTTGGCACCAGTTGGCCAAGAGGTAAGCCATCTCATCTGCCCTCCATCTGAGTCTCCAGTGCTGGCCCTGGACAGGCTCATCTGCCTGGGTCTTGCCACTTGTCTCACCAGCAGAAATCCTGGTGTTCTCTGTTTAAAAATTTCAAATCCTCAGATAAAAAAACCCAACATCTCTCATTAAAATACCCAAAATAGCGTTCTTCTGCTATTAAAATGAAAAAATGAAATTCCACTATGTATACAGAGATCAGTTGGGCAATATTTTGATGACATATTTACAAGTTTAAAGCAGCTTTGAAGTCTACTAGTTCCTCTAGCATCATCATAAAATAAATTCTATATATCTATACACTTATAGATTCATAGATATTATGATTGGAAGGGTCCTTAGCAGATAATTGAGTCTGACCCCCTGCCCCAGGTAGGACAAGGTGCTGAGGTCAGATGACCCCAGCCAGGTGCTGGTCCAGTTTCCTCTTAAAGACCCCCAAGGTAGGGGAGGGCACCACTTCCTTTGGAAGCCCATTCCAGATTCTGGCAACCCTTACCATAAAGAAGTTCTTCCTGATGTCTAAGGCATTTGCTTTGGCATTTACTTTTGGCTATTTTGTCATAGAAAAATCAGAGTTGTCCCTATCCACTTCACTCTCCAGGATGTACAGTGCTGAACAGCACTGATATGCTAGTTTCCTGCTTCTGCTCTTGCCCCTTACTCTCAACCCACAGCCTTCTCCCCACCCCAGTCCCCTCACTCCTGATCCACAGGGCCAGGTATGTGGGTGAGAGGTTTATGGGGTGGCTTGGGAGTTTGGGGTTTGTGGCTGGATTGTGGGGGGACTGTGGGTGTGGGGGGGCTGTGTTTGGGGGGCTGCTCAGGAGAGGTGAGTCCCTCACCCCTCACAGGGGGAAGACCCTCCATACAGCTCATGGACTGCCCTCCCACAGGGGCCAAAGCCCCCAACAGAGCTGGCATGCCAACCCACAGGGACCAAGGCCCCCCTGCAGGGCTTTCATGCCCCCCCAAGGCTCATGGCCCCCCCCACGTGCCAAAGCCCCCTTGCAGGGCCCACATGCCCCCCCCCACAGGGGCTACAGTTCCCCCTGCAAGGTCACAGCTCCCCTGCACAGCCCACAGCTCACCCTCAGCAGTAGCAGTCATCAGGGCACTCAGGGCCCTCCTAGCACAGCCCCCTTGGGACAGTGAAGCACAGTCCCATCTGCCTGGCATCTGTCATTACTTGTGCCACATCGCATGGGCCCAGCTCGATGCAAGGCTGTGCACCTTCAGGCAGCTCTGAGCTGCTCAGACTGTCACCTGGGGGACAGTGTGTTGCATGGGGTCAGGTCCTGTGTGCACAGAATTGGCCCAGCCTGATGGCACGCGGGACCCATGCAAGCAGGACCCAGCCCCACATGACATGCAGTCCCTGTGAGCAGCATGGTGCCTTGGGTGACAGCTCAAGTGGCCTGCAGCTGCCCGACAGCTCACAGCCCTGTGCCAAGCTGGGCTGGGCCCACAGGCAGGACCTGGTGCCAGTGGACCAGGGCCACACTGCACTGCCCTATGCTGCATGGGGGGCTGTGCCAGGAGGACCCCGATGGCTGCCACTGCTGCTGCTGCTGGGGGGCCTGTGGGCGTTCCAC
>NW_005842277.1:397614-401224 GCF_000455745.1 Alligator sinensis
TTTCCCTATTAAAATGAAATTCCACTATGTATACAGAGATCAGTTGGGCAATATTTTGATGACATATTTACAAGTTTAAAGCAGCTTTGAAGTCTACTAGTTCCTCTAGCATCATCATAAAATAAATTCTATATATCTATACACTTATAGATTCATAGATATTATGATTGGAAGGGTCCTTAGCAGATAATTGAGTCTGACCCCCTGCCCCAGGTAGGACAAGGTGCTGAGGTCAGATGACCCCAGCCAGGTGCTGGTCCAGTTTCCTCTTAAAGACCCCCAAGGTAGGGGAGGGCACCACTTCCTTTGGAAGCCCATTCCAGATTCTGGCAACCCTTACCATAAAGAAGTTCTTCCTGATGTCTAAGGCATTTGCTTTGGCATTTACTTTTGGCTATTTTGTCATAGAAAAATCAGAGTTGTCCCTATCCACTTCACTCTCCAGGATGTACAGTGCTGAACAGCACTGATATGCTAGTTTCCTGCTTCTGCTCTTGCCCCTTACTCTCAACCCACAGCCTTCTCCCCACCCCAGTCCCCTCACTCCTGATCCACAGGGCCAGGTATGTGGGTGAGAGGTTTATGGGGTGGCTTGGGATTTTGGGGTTTGTGGCTGGATTGTGGGGGGACTGTGGGTGTGGGGGGGCTGTGTTTGGGGGGCTGCTCAGGAGAGGTGAGTCCCTCACCCCTCACAGGGGGAAGACCCTCCATACAGCTCATGGACTGCCCTCCCACAGGGGCCAAAGCCCCCAACAGAGCTGGCATGCCAACCCACAGGGACCAAGGCCCCCCTGCAGGGCTTTCATGCCCCCCCAAGGAGCTACAGTCCCCCTACAAGACTCTCATGGCCCCCCACAGGGGCCAAAGCCCCCTTGCAGGGCCCACATGCCCCCCCCCACAGGGGCTACAGTTCCCCCTGCAAGGTCACAGCTCCCCTGCACAGCCCACAGCTCACCCTCAGCAGTAGCAGTCATCAGGGCACTCAGGGCCCTCCTAGCACAGCCCCCTTGGGACAGTGAAGCACAGTCCCATCTGCCTGGCATCTGTCATTACTTGTGCCACATCGCATGGGCCCAGCTCGATGCAAGGCTGTGCACCTTCAGGCAGCTCTGAGCTGCTCAGACTGTCACCTGGGGGACAGTGTGTTGCATGGGGTCAGGTCCTGTGTGCACAGAATTGGCCCAGCCTGATGGCACGCGGGACCCATGCAAGCAGGACCCAGCCCCACATGACATGCAGTCCCTGTGAGCAGCATGGTGCCTTGGGTGACAGCTCAAGTGGCCTGCAGCTGCCCGACAGCTCACAGCCCTGTGCCAAGCTGGGCTGGGCCCACAGGCAGGACCTGGTGCCAGTGGACCAGGGCCACACTGCACTGCCCTATGCTGCATGGGGGGCTGTGCCAGGAGGACCCCGATGGCTGCCACTGCTGCTGCTGCTGGAGGGTCTGTGGGCCTTGCAGGGGGCCAGTTGGGGGACCCCCCCCCCAGAAGCCTCCCCACAGTATCCCTCCCTGCCAGTCCCCTGCACCCACTCATCCCTGGTTCCAGTCCCCCCCAGTCCCTACTTACCTGGGGATGGAACCCAGGACCAGGTTGCTGCAGCCTGCACCATTCCTTGTCCCGCATGTGGAGGCAGCTTGCTGCAGCACTGGGGCAAGGGGCAACCATAGAGATGCTCTGCCTGGCTACCAGAGCATCTTTTTCGAGGACCTGAGCCTCTGGTTGCCTCAGAGCATGGTCCTGCACAGTGCCCTGCCCCAGGTTTCAAATTTTGAGTCTGCATCGAAAATATGTAGCACAGGGAATGTTTTATTTGTTCCCAGCATGCCTCTTGCCACAACTCAACCTGCTTTGAGATGCAGCAAGAGGCATGTGTGCACTTGTCTGGATGCACCCTTAGTGTCTCAAATGCTGCAGCTTGTATAGGAGAAAAATAACAAAATAGCAAAAGAAAGTCCAGGTGCCATTTAGTGACCACATTGACATTCTGACTTCGGCATCCCTGTCACCTATTCCAGTAGGTGGCCCTACATTTAAACATTAGGCTTCTGATTTTAATTAAAAATGAGCACATTTAGGCCTTCTTATTTTCCATATTAAACAGACAAAAAAGTCCTAGGGTTGTTTTAATGTGCGTGTGTGCATTTACTCTAGGTCTTTTGGCTAAACTTACCTTTTTCATAATTACTGTCCTTGTGTGCAACATGAAAACCTGAGTTTTGACATAGTAAAGCATAAAACTTAAATGTCTAAATTTCTTCTCCCTGTGCCAAATATCTCGAAGCCTAGAAAGAATGTAGAAGCCCATTTGCATTCATATTCATTATAACTTGACATCATGACTCATCAGTTTAATTCATTTCTTAGATCTTTTTTGAAATGCTAGTAGCATATTTTGAAGGAAATTAAGGAATAGTTTTTTGGGTTTTTTTTAAATTACATTTCTAGACTTGCCCTTGATATAGTGAAATGACAGCTATGCTGATTAGAAAAAAACAGACAAGAAATGAATTTCTCTTTATATAGAATTATTGAGCAGTACTACAGTGGCAAAAGACTTGAAATTCAAAAGGCTGAAATTGAAAAATGAAAGGTGGGGGTATGCTGTAATTACAACAAAGTTTACTTCTATGTATAACTTCCTTCTATACCTTCCTTTAAAATCTTCACTTGGATATGAACTAGACCATGTAGCATAGTATACAACTCTCATATATTGCCCTGTGGATTATTCTGCTACATTACATTACTTGTTTAAAATCTCAGAGACTTATTTCAAAGAATCATAAAATGATAGAAAATTAGGGTTGGAAGGGACTTCAGGAGGTCATCTAGTCCAACCCCCTGCTCAAAGCAGGACCATCCCCAACTAGGCTATCCCAGCCAAGGCTTTGTCTACCTAGTTCTTAAAAACTTCCAAGGATGGAGATGTGATGACCTGTCTGAATAACTGTTCCAGAGCTTTACTACCCTCCTAGTTAAAATGGTCTTCCTAATATCTAATCTAAAATTCCCTTGCTGCAACTTGAGACCATTGCTTGTTATTTTATTATCTGCCACCACTGAGAACAGCCAGGTCCCTCCTCTTGGCCAGCAGCTCTGCAGTCACATTGTCCAACTCCCTCAACACTAGGGCTGTATGAAGGTTCAGGTGGTGATTCAATTTGGAGGCGATTCGGCCTAATATGGTGGCCAAATCTCCAAATCTGAACCAAATCAGGGGACCAATTAAAAGATCTTAATTGATTCAGTGACTCGGATACTCCACGCCTGCTGCAGCTCCCTGCTGCAGCAGGACTTGGAGCTGGTAAGTAGGGGGTGGGGTAAGGATGGGCTGGAGCGGGGAGGGGACCATGGGGGATCCCTGACATGCCCCATTCCCTGCCTGCTCCCCCAGACCCCTATGTGGGGCTCTGCCACAAGCCCCCTGACACCCCCTTGCTCCTCCAGCCCCCCCATGACTGCCCCACCCAGCCCAGCTCTGGCCCTTTAAGAAAAAAAACCAAGAAACCCCCAGAACTCTCTGCTCCTTCCTTGTGGGGTTCATGCAGAGCCCCCCATGTGGCATGCAGCAGTGGGGGGCAGCAGAGATCACTCCCCCCACTGCCAGT
>NW_005842277.1:401353-419897 GCF_000455745.1 Alligator sinensis
TGGTCGGGGGGGGGGGGTTCTTTTTTTTTTTCTTAAAGGAACGGAGGTGGGGAGGATGGGGCAGCCATGGGAGGGGAACTGGGGAAGTAGGGTCGGGGTCAGGGTGCTTGTGCAGAGCCTCCCATGCAGCATGGGGCAGTGGGGGGCAGCAGGGATTGCCCCCCATCCAGCAGCACCTGCTGAGTCAGGGTTTTTTTTCCAAGTGCCAGGAGCTGGGGTGGGTGGAGCAACCATTGCTGGGGCTGGGACAGCAGGCAGGGGATGGGCCTGGGTGATTCAGAGATTCAGCAGCAGCCAAATCTCTGAATCAGATTCAGCCAGGTCGATTTGGGACAGTGATTCGAATCACCAAATTGAATCACTGTCCCCCAAATTGGCTGAATCTGAAGTGAATGCTAGCTACTTCACACAGGTCTACTCAACACCCTTGGGTACATCCCATCTGGCCCCATGGACTTATACATGTCCAGCTTTTCTAAATAGTCCTTAACCTGTTCTTTTGCCATTGTTGGCTGCTCACCTTCTCCTCAAACTGTGCTGCCAGGTGCAATAGTCTTAGACCTGACCTTGCCTGTGAAGACTGAGGTGAAAAAGGCATCGAGTAGTTCAGTCTTTTCCACATCTGTCATTATGTTGCCTCCCCCATTTAGTAAAAGACCCACACTTTCCCTCATTTTCCTCTTGTTGGTGACATATTTGTAGAAACCCTTCTTGTTGCCTTTTACATCCCTTGATAGCTGCAATTCCAACTGTGCTTTGGCCTTCCTGATTTCATCCCTGCATGCCCAAGAAATGCTCTTATACCCCTCGCTAGTTGTTTGCCCGAGATTCCACTTCTTGTAAGCTTCCTTTTTGTGTTTTGGCTCACTGAAGAGTTCCCTGATAAGCTAGGGTGGTCTTCTGCCAAATGTGCTATTCTTTCTGCACATCAAGATGGTTCATTCCTGTGCCCTCAGCAAGGTGACTTTAAAGTCCAACCAGCTCTCCTGGACTTCTTTCCCACCCAGATCAGCCTCCCAGTGAATCCTGCCCATCAGTTCCCTGAGTGACTCAAAGTCTTGTTACGTCTCAGCTCTGTATTCTTGGGCAGCCCTGGCACAGGATGCAGTCTGTCTGACTCACAAAGGACTCACCCCCCCCTCCCTCCCCTCCTCTACCTAAACGAAACTGATTAAGATGCAGTGAGAGATGCACCTAAGACCCTCACCAGATAAGGGTGACAAGAGTGAATCAACTGCCCTAGGTCTCATTTACATGAGAGATGGAAAACAGAAAGCCTGAAGCAGAGACTGCAGTGAATTCTGGGACCAGAGAAGCAGGAGAGCGCTGCATGATGGGGAATCTGTGCTTCCAATGTTAATCAACCCATGTTCACACACACCCACCTCAGCATTTATCAGACCAGTTCTAATCTGGATTTGCTAAGGACTTCCCCCCCCCAGACACACACACACAGCTCTAAGTTTAATAGGCATCTCGGGCCGTACATTCCCCGGTCCCACTATGGGAGGCCTATTTAAACTTGATTGACTAAAACTCGGTTGCCGGGTTAGGCAATGAGAGACCGAGTCAGAGCGGGTATGGGCAACATTTGAACAATGGTTAAGGGTTCATCACAGCATCCAGCCTGCTGGAGCCCTAATTACAGGTGTTGTCATATCTTTCCCGAGACGACTGGTGGGAGTCCTCTCCACAAAAGGTTATGAGCACCCCAATAATTGTCTTAAGTCTGTTAAAAGACTATAGTAAGATCTGGAAAAGTCATGCTAAGCTGAGGCTTGTGCACAACAAGTAAAAATCCAAAATCCTGATGCTGCAAGCTATCTATTGTTCCTGAAGAAACCATGAGATATCCCATCAGTATATCTGCCACCCATAGGAATTTCAAGCTGGCTCCCAAGTATTTGGGTTACTCCCTAATCTTAAGTGTTTCCTGATTATCAATCAGTTTCCTGAGATGGTCCAAACCAGATAACCCCTTGTCAATAGAAAAGACAATGATTTACACTACTGAAGGTGCTTCGAAGCAGCTGAACTGAGGGTATAAAAATCTGTAAGTGTGTGTGCTTGAAGAGGAAAAGGAAGAAAAAGAAGTAGAAGCAGGAGGAAAGAAGGAGAAGAAGAAAACCCCTGTGCTGACACCATCCCCTGTCGTTCTTGGGACGCTGGAAGAACAGATCATCTCTCTCTTCAAGGATTGTGCTACGGACTGTGCCTGTCAGCTTTGCAGCCTGAGTACCGTGGACTAGGTGAGATCCCAGCGTTCTCTGTCTTCTTTCTAGGCATAAACTTCTGAACCTGAACTGTATCAGTTAAGCTTGAGCTAAGTTTCCCCAAATACTTAGTGAAACCAGGGTAGTATTGTCATTGTTGGTGTTTGTTTTTCTTTTGCATGTCTATTACTACTAGTACTATTATATATTTCATATGCTTAGCAATAAATAACTTTTATAGTCAAACTGGTAGTAATTGGGTATATTTTTCCTTCTCTGCTTCTCTTTCCTCCCGTGCTCTGCAGCAACGCTTCTTTTACCTATGCTAAAGATCCCTGTGAAGCCCAAATTATTGTGGGGTCTGCTCATCAAGAGGCCAAAGATTGGGACGTGCTGAGTTTGAAACACATAAGGGGATCAGCTTGTACAGGCTGATTGACCCAGTTTGACTCAGACGTGCCCTTATGAACTGAATGCTGGCCCATGAGGGTGTCAGCTGGACACCCAGCCGGATTCAGAGGGATTCTGTTTACCCGTGTGCTTGTGTTTGACAGCATTTTATTGTTGCTCTTATGAACTGATTCTTGGCATATGAGGGTGTCAGCCTGTCCATGCTGATCAGCCCGGCCAGGTCAGGCGTGTCACGTTAATTTGTGTGTGTTTGTGTGTATGACTGATTTGGTGACTGGAGGAACCCAGTCCCATTGAGATTGAGTCCTGCAAGATAGCTCCACTGGGGGTGAGGGCTTGCAGAAGGGAGAAATACAGCTCCGTATAGTAACACAAGCAGCACATTGACAGAATCACCAAGACCCTAGAAACTATCCCTAATAAATGAGCACACCCCAAAGTAATGGGCAGATTTGGTAACAGTCTGCTTTCCTGAAGTCTTGGGTCCATACTCTGTTGCTCTCCTTCCTTCCTGTCCTCAGGATACTGAATTCAGCCATCTCATGTTCACTGCTGCCAAAGTTGCCATACACTATATATTCCCCACCAATTCTTCCCTGTACGCAGCAGGTCAAGAAGAAGAGCACAGCCCCTAGTTGGCCTCTCCTACACTATGTTCTTAAGTCCATTTTTTATGAGGCAGTCACCTTACACTTTCTCATCTTATAAGATGTCAAGGTCTCATATTATGCTGCTTACATTATCTTAGTTTCCCAAAACATATTTTAAACAAACAAACAACCCTCATCAGCAATAATAAGCACTTTTAACTTTCTGCCAACTTAGACAATTATTTAGAGGTTGGTGTGACACTGTAATGTCTATCTTGTGTTCATAGTATAGTACATCAATATTGAAAGCAAAAACATATTGAACAAAAATCCAGTTGAAGAGTAGATAGGTTTTTGCAATTTCTTTTTGCTTCTCAGTGATAATGGTGCTTGTATTCTCTTGATAGGTGTTCAGTTTTTTTACATTTCAAGCCTTCATGCCTCACTCTGGTCTCTCTGGACAGAACAATTTGACCTGGCCCTGGAGGCCAACAGAAAGGATGACAACCAACTTCTGTTCTGGAGAGGTTTACTATTTCATTAGAAACCTTTCACCAGGTGTATCTCTTTTAAAAAATAAAACAAAACAAAACAAAAAAGGCACTAATAAAGCCAGCATCACAACACATTTGGTAAGTTTACATGTTGGCAACACTAAATATTAAAGGGGTAAGAGTCTCTTGGACATTAATTCATGGAGACCTTGACCAGTGCAATGACTATAAGGCGCAAAGTGCCAGACTTCCATACGTAGACCCTGAGATGGTGCAGAGTCACTTGGAAGAACTGGATGCCTTTAAGTCGGCAGGCCCGGATGAGCTCCATCCGAGGGTGCTGAAGGCACTGGCCGACATCTTTGCAGAGCCACTGGCAGGAATATTTGAACGCTCGTGGCGCATGGGCCAAGTCCCGGAGGACTGGAAAAGGGCCAATGTGGTCCCCATTTTCAAGAAGGGGAGGAAGGAGGACCCAGGCAACTATAGGCCAGTCAGTCTCACCTCCATCCTTGGCAAAGTCTTTGAAAAAATTATCAAGGCTCACATTTGTGAGAGCCCGGCAGGACAAATTATGCTGAGGGGAAACCAGCACGGGTTCGTGGCAGGCAGATCGTGCCTGACCAATCTAGTCTCTTTTTATGACCAGGTTATGAAATACCTGGACACAGGAGGAGGGGTGGATGTCATATACTTAGACTTCAGGAAGGCCTTCGATAGGGTATCCCACCCCATACTGGTGAACAAATTAAGAGGCAGGGACTTGGATGACTACACAGTCCGGTGGGTGGCGAATTGGCTAGAGGGTCGCACCCAGAGAGTCGAGGTGGATGGGACGGTTTCAACCTGGAAGGGTGTGGGCAGTGGGGTTTCGCAGGGCTTGGTCCTTGGACCGATACTCTTTAATGTCTTCATCAGCGACTTGGACGAGGGAGTGAAATGTACTCTGTCCAAGTTTGCAGATGACACAAAGCTATGGGGAGAACTGGACACGCCGGAGGGCAGGGAACAGCTGCAAGCAGACCTGGACAGGTTGGACAAGTGGGCAGAAAACAACAGAATGCAGTTCAACAAGGAGAAATGCAAAGTGCTGCACCTAGGGAGGAAAAATGTCCAGCACACCTACAGCCTAGGGAATGACCTGCTGGGTGGCACGGAAGTGGAAAGGGATCTTGGAGTCCTAGTGGACTCCAAGATGAACATGAGTCGGCAGTGTGACGAAGCCATCAGAAAAGCCAATGGCACTTTATCGTGCATCAGCAGATGCATGACGAATAGGTCCAAGGAGGTGACACTTCCGGCGTTTCATAACCTGGTCATAAAAAGAGACTAGATTGGTCAGGCACGATCTGCCTGCTACGAACCCATGCTGGTTTCCCCTCAGCATAATTTGTCCTGCTGGGCTCTCGCAAATGTAAGCCTTGATAATTTTTTCAGACTTTGCCAAGGATGGAGGTGAGACTGACTGGCCTATAGTTGCCCGGGTCCTCCTTCCTCCCCTTCTTGAAAATGGGGACCACATTGGCCCTTTTCCAGTCCTTCTAGAAAAGGACCTTGCCATGAAGGTGCTTAGATAAGCATCTAGATGGGGTCATCTAGATCCAGCACTCTTTCCTGCATATGCAGGGGGTCGGACTCGATGATCTGTTGAGGTCCCTTCCGACCCTAATGTCTATGAATCTATGACTATAAGGTTAGCAATGGATCTCTTTTACAAATTTATTCTTTTAGAGCCCACCTGATTCTTAGTTCCCCTCTAGTCTTCTTATTATTTCTGTTTCAACTATTTTTGAATGTCTTATATTGATTGATGAGATAGGAATTCAGTATGAACACAGGGCAAACTTTCATAATTTTTAAGCAATTACTGTAGCTCGGGTGTTTTAACTGGAAATAAAGCCTTTGACACAGAACTTATAGTTTAGACCCTTGAACTTGCCTATATTATTATCATCTACATAATTTCATTCTTACTGTTATGTTTGTCAAACTTCTAATATTATGTATCTGGTCTACTGGTCAATCATCAAAAGGGCTTTAAATAGCTTTTACATATTGGATAAGATTGTTACTCAGCAAGTTCCTTTTTTATAAGTTTTTAACAGTTCATAGTTTTCTAAGTATGATAGAGCTGAGGTTAAAGAATATGACTGGGAGTCAGGCCAATTATCTGTTCAATTTACATTTTAGGTGTGAGGTGAGGCAATTTCTGAATCTAAAATTTTCTTGACTGTTTCTTGGCTATTTGCCTAGATTTGCTTTTAAATAGTGCCTTTTCTTCAAGCACTCACTTCAACCATTGCCCAAAATCAGATCTGTGGGCTGTGTAGGCTTGCCACAAAATGCTGAAGAAGAGTAATCGTTTTAAAATATATAAAAAATGTATATTTCTTAGGCCTTGTTTCATCATGCCATAAACTGCAAGATGAAGTTATATATTGTTTGAACTAAATGTATGTGCTTTTTCGCTCTTAGTGTTGCACGCCATTTTCTTCCTAGTCTGGTGACTCTTAATATAATCACGATTCTTATTATTTAGAATGCACATCCATAAAGGTCGGATCCAGATATGCAGGCATGTGTGGTTCGTGGCACCACACACCTCTCTGTGGCTCCACAAAACACTTGTGTTGCATGTTAAACCATGCAGGACACTGCTGATTAGCATCTCTGGGGCAAAATTTGCTACCAGGATTTCCTGCTAGCAAATAAAACCCATAAAAATAAAAGTGGCACAAAGTGTGCCAAAGTGCCATGTGTCAGGGCAAATGCCCCCATATGGAGGCACACTGTGCCCCAACACAGGGGCTTCACAGCACATAGAGCCAGAGGAGCAGGTTGCCTTGAGCTGCCTGCTCTCCCATCTCCACGTGCCATTCCCTGACTGACTGGGACACAGGGTGGCTCAGCATGAAGGCTACCTACTGGCTAGCCCCAAACTGAGGCACCCTGCATCTCATCCAGCCCCTCCCCCCTCCCCCTGCAGCACATGGACCAACAAGACAGGGGCATGCACTGCAGCATGAAGTAGCAACACAAATTTGTGCCATTACTATCTGTGCTGCTGTAAACACATACCCCTGTGTAGACCATATAGAGACTATATGGTCCTCTCCACTCAGAGTTGTTACGCTATTAGATTGTTATACTAGGTTTTAGGTGTAGTCCACTCTACAACCAAAGCTTTATAACCAGACATAAGGTATCACTTTGATATTTGACACAATTATCTTTGTCAGAATCCCCTGGTGCCGAATATTATGCCCTTATTCAGCAGTGTAGGTTATAGCTGCTACCTCAGCCTGACAAAGGGTGTTTGTGCTGGAAAGCATACTAAGAAGAATGTTTCCAAATATTTGAGTTGATTGAATAATAGACACTGGATTTACCTGAAGAACCTTGTCTGCCTATGTCCTTATTCATGCATGGTTTTGCATTGTAATTGACAAATGTTAGCTGTATGGGAAATGTAGGTGTGACCTTTCTAATTTAACATTGTTATATTATAGTGTTCCATGAAGTTCTATTCCAGGCCACATGAGATGCACTGTAATTGTCAAACCTGTGGTGACATTTTGCTACTTCACTTGTCATAGGAGATTTGACACTGTGTGTTGTCAAAGCTTCCTTAAATTGAATGCACAGGCTACCTGCACACTGAGGTGTAAACTTATGTTCTTCTGCTTCAGCTATTTGCCATGGGAAAAATTCTATTTTACCTAGGCCAATGACAGACATGGGGAAAAAACAAACAAACAGCACTTTACTGGAAGAGGAGCTGCATCAGTTTTTGACCCAGTTAACCCAACGTCTGTATGGATAATAGCTGATTCAATCAGCTGTTAGATAAAAGTACCAAAAAGCCCCATACAATCCATATAGATGTTGGGGGCAATCAGCTGTTAGATAAAAGTGCCAAAAAGCCCCATGCAATCCATATAGATGTTGGGGGCAAGCTGGGTCAAACTGATGCATCTCCTCTTCTGGGCACATGCTGAGCTCAGTGCAGGGGCACACTGAGCTGAAAGTAAAGCGCTATTTTTTTCCCCTCCAAGTCTGTCAGTGGCCCTAGTGAAGAACTGAATTGCAGCAAGTGACCAACTGTGAGTTACCCAACTAGAGTGTAGGGGTATTCTTTTACTCCCTCTGCATGCATAAGTGCCCCCTCTCCGAAAACAGAGCCATCTGCATGGTTCTGGAGGGCCATCCTTTTTTAGTGTGGAATATGTCAGGATAATTATCACAACAATTTTTGAAGTACTGATATTAAATAGGAAATACAGTAGTAAGTTTTCTTGCTCTCCACTTTGACTTCGGCTTCATCACTTTGTATGCAAACTGATAGAATACTCTCCTAACCTAATATTTTATGCCCAGAGTGAACAACAAATCAAATGAAGAATAGGGTGTGTGGTGTGAGGAAAAGTAATGAAATGAATAAATGTCCTAATGGTATAAACTTGTATACACATGCTTAAGGCAGAGTAACTGCTTTGACTACCAGGGAACTTATTACTCTTTGCATGCAGATAAACAATTTTACTGAAAGGAGCAACTTAAGTAAATGTCCATTAGAATTTGAGGTTTTACAGAGGAAGACTTTTAGAACACATGAAAATAGAATTTTTTTTTTGATTGATAAAATGTGATTTAAAAATTCACATGTTCCCAAAAAGGTAAAAGTAAAATACAAATAATAAAGGAATCCAGAAGAACCTTGATTGTGGGTCTAGTTTATTAATAAATATTGTAATTAACAAGACAACATGCTGTACAGAACCTGAAATATAACTGCTGCAGGTTTACTGGACTTTTAATGCAGTTGGACTTTTAATGTCATTCAACTATGGCATATGATGTCCAAGTGCATGTTCTCTAAATATGGTTAGGGCTGTTTCAATACACAGACATACACTGCTCACTTTCAGATCCTGTAGTATGCCACAAAGTGGGGAGATCTCCCAGAAATACAAACTCAAATATATATTTACAAAAGGTTTTCAATATTTTTCTTAACTAGGGATAACATAAGTTATACACATTTTTCCTACATTTATCAAATAAAATCTTTGCCTTCAACTCTACTTTGTGTCTACACAAACCAACCACTGTATTATTATATATCCTGATAAATGGCAGTTGTAGACTGCAATATAAACAGTTTATCAATAGGAATAGATTCATGGTTTATGTACATATACAAAGAGAGAGGTACAAAAATGGATGCCTTTCCTTTAAAACATCTCTTTGCCATAGTAAATGCTATTCAGTGTCTGATTTCTTGCCCAAATTTGGAAAATGTTTATTTGTTCTTGTGGCAGGAGTAATATTTTCTGGACAAACTGAGCTAATTTGTAATAGAAACTTAGAGTTGCTAAAAAGGATTAAAGGGGAATGTAAGGGAAACATAAACTGACAAACCTTTTTTCATGAAGAAAAATGAAATTTGACTTTCTTGTCACACTATATAATAGAATATGCAATGCTACCACGTAACTGATATCCTTTTTTTCTTGACAGAATTAAGTTTATACTTCAGTGTACACTACAGTGAAGTGAAAGAAAGAAATATTTGATATGCTTTTGAAAGTACATCCTTCAAGTCTGACTTGCACGTCATGCAAATTTTGCTTCAAAATGAGACGTTCTCATGACAGAAGAGGAACAGATAGACCTGTACAATGAAGAAAAGGTTTTTCCTCCAACCTTGTGTTTTGATTAAATGTTTAGAAATGCAGCATTTGCTGCTCTTGCAAGTATCAAAAAACAATTAAGTAAAACTGTGTGACACCTTAGTTTGAAGAAGGCAAAGATTTTTCCCATATTGTTATACTGTATGAAACAAATCTAATCATGTAACTACCATTGTACTTTATACCAAATATAGTATTGGTACTTTTTCCCACAAATTCACACAAATAAAACAAAGTAAGTTAAATGACTAAATAAGATTACACAAAAATATACAGTCTATGTATTGGATAAATTATTTATATATGGTAAGATGTATAAAAAGTCTACAGTGATGTTTTTCCTCTGGGTACTGACACAGGGCACTTATTCTTGCTTCTTGAAAAAAATGTTGCCTCAAAATTGTGTGTGTGCATGTGCCTGCTACAATTTAGCACTTGAATACAAAGGAATTTATAATCATATGTTTTCTATCTAGAAAGTCATAATAGATTTTTAGGAGCATTCTTTAGACTAATTATCATTTCCTATGCCCAATTTCATTCATGCCAAAAAACTTTTTTACTTTTGTATTGATTGCTTTGTACATAGGAGTCTCAAAAGTAAAATAGTGTAAAATTCTGAAACATTTATAGGACATCACAATTCCAAGTTTAATTACAGCTGTTCAAAGAACATTTGTCTTCCTATCAGAAAAAAATACACACAGACACACATCTATATGTGTATGTGTATATTTTTTTCTGATAGTTAGAAAGACAAATGTTCTTAGAACAGCGATGACTAAACTTAGAATTATTATAGCCTATAAACACACACACACACACACACACACACACACACACACACACAAGTTTAGGTGTCCCTTTATTCTGATTTATCCAAATTCATAACTATAGGCACAACATATACCATATGAAGTTTGGTGGAAAATAAAGGAATTTAAAATCATTCTTTAATGTCACACTTTGTAATGACTGCCAAAATCTAAAACAAATCTAAAGTGACACCCAAGAGAGCCAGCTAGCAGAATTTAGGTATTTCAAAGAGCAACATGAATGAACAGTGGACCTGGGAAGAGCCACCTTGGCCTGACAGTAGTCTCTTTTATTTTAGTGGGAATTGGTGGATACAGAAATCTGTCCTGGAGTCTCCATTTCCAGGATAATCCAGTGGACAGTAAGCTGAATATGAGTGAACTGTGTGCCCTTGTTGCCAAGAAAGCTAACAGCATCCTGGGCTGCATTAGTAGAAGGACTGGATTAGTAAAAGTAATTATTCCCCTCTATTCTGCACTGGCGAGGCTACATCTGGAGTACTGTGTCCTGTTTTGCTGCACCCTCCCCCCCCAGATATAGAAAGGATGTGGACAAGTTGGAGAGAGTACAGTGGAGGGCAACAAAAATGGTGAAGGGGATGAGGGACATGACTTCTAAGGAGAGGTTGAGGGAACTGGGCTTATTTAGTCTGCAGAAGAGAAGACTAAGGGAGATTTGATAGCAGCCTTTAACTATCTGAAGGGTGGTTCCAAAGAGGATGGAGGTAGCCTATTCTCTGTGGTGACAGATGACAGAATGAGGAACAATGGTTTCAAGTTGCAGTAAGGGGGGTTTACATTGGATATTAGAAAGAACTTTCTCACTAGGAGGGTGGGAAGCAGTGGAACAGGTGGTTACCTAGAGAGGTTGTGGAATTTCCATTTTTGGAGATTTTTAAGTCTGGGCTGAACAAAGCCCTGGCTGGAATGATCCTGGCAATGGTCCTGCTTCGAGCAGGGGGGTTGGACTAGATGACTTCCTGAGGTCCCTTCCAACCCGAATGTTCTATGATTCTATGATTTCATCTTGTACCCTCTGATCCTGTGCGGAGAGTCCCCTGTACCACTCACAGAACTACAATAAGCTTAGAGTATTTTGAATTTCATCATTGTCCATATGGATCTCAGTGAAGAGTTGTTAAGTGAGTGGTAGCAATAGCAAGACTTTTTTTTTTAATTGAAAAAAATATGGTATTCAATTCCTTTAGTTGTAAGTTCTAACTGACATAGCAAACATCTAGGAGGTTCTCAATTTGCTCATAGGATTGACTTTATCTTCTTACACAGAATTTCAATGAAAGCACTTGAGAAATTGGTTGTATTTTCTTTTTTTTTTTAAACTGGGAAAAAGCAACCACTTCTTTGTGATGAGAAAAAATACATTATATTTACTCAGTTGGACTACCTCTAAAATGCCTTTAAGTTTCTGAAAAAATACCCTTGAAATCATTTTTCTTGTATTCATTATGAAGATCCATAATTATAATATTAAGAAAATAGAATTGTACGGAATGTCAACCAAATTGTCAATCTGTTACTGCCAGTTGTGAAGACAATCCAATCAAATTGTTCTACACAGGCTGGATGCAATAGTATGGTGTGGGGAAATTCAACATGAATAAAACAATAATGCACTAAAAGGACCATCCAGATCTCAAAGCTACTTTTGTTTGTCATTATAAAAGAAAATCTGGTTCCTTTATTGTGATTTAACTTCTGCTGCCTTTCCAAAGTCTATCAAAAATTGTAGTAGTGAAATACTCTTGTAGAAAACAATTTTTGTCCTGATTGGAAATCTGACAGGAAAGATTATATTTCTGACATTTGATGATACTGTTCAACCCTGGAATTCATTCTGTAAACAAATTCTGCCTATCATACATATACACTCTTTAATAAGCAGTAAGGCCCCTGTTCATCAGTTTAGCATTTGCTACTATACTGAAAAACAAATAATTTGTCTAAATGACACATGGCATTCGGGCACACTTCTGGAAAAAAAAAAACCCTGCAAATTTTGCAATGAAATAAGCTTCCCAATAGACTGCTTGAAGACTTCGTATAGATTAATTTGGTTAATTTGTTAATTTTTAAATTGTACCTGAACTAGAAGAAGCTTGGTACAGCTTTTATGTCAGTAGCCAAAGGATAAGTATTTTCCAGGATTTACATGCCACTGGAAGCCAATGTGCCACATCTTTCTTAAACATTATTGAGAAATATATAGAAAAGGAAAAATGTAATCATAAATAGTTTGAGGTTTCATTAAGTAAACCCTATCAGTAGGTTAAAAGTGAAGCTGCTTTTATTTTGCACATTAAAATTAAATGTGATTTGAATAGATTTACAGTGGGGACAACAATATTTAAAGCTACTTATACCTGCTGGGCACATAAGAGAAGCCATCTTAGAACTCCTTGGAAACCCTCAGCAACTGAAATTTCTATAAATTTTACAAGCAGCTTATATTACAGCATTTTTACACACAGTTTTGCTTATAAATTACAGATTTAAGTTACAATAAGAAACCTACACAGAACTCTATCCACAGGAAATATTCAAACATTGTCTTTTTACCCATCCAACTCCGATTGTCTATTTAACATAGCATCATAACTCAGCAAGTTATTCAATTTTGCTATAAAGAATAATCATTGGGTAGTGGAATGTACATATTGTACATGACAGCATGGCTGGGTAGCAGCAAAATACCAAGAGGAAAATTACATCTCTGTTTTGTCCAATGTAGGATTTACTAGCTTTTCTTTAAGCTAAATGTATCTCACCCTGTACAAGGATCACTAAAGAATACCTAATCTTTATAGTAAATCACTTTGAGCTTCTACTGAGTAACATAACTGGGGTGCATTTATAATTATATCCATCCAACATTTACTTCCTGGCTCCTTCTTTCTTTGCAGAGTAATGCTGGAGATTTTCTTCAATAAGCTAGAATGACAGGAGTTACTTAGTTTAATAGGTTTAGTGTGCGGCATCTAACGTTAATGTTAATTATTTCCTGAAAACCTTCCATAACTGCCTATATGGCTATAAAGCAAACTTCTAAATCACCAATATATTCTTTAGACAACAGTAGTTTACAGCCATGTTACCACATCAGCCCTAAAAAATCTACCCAGCATTCTTCTATGTTTATGCAATACTCAACACACGTGGACATTAGCTAATGTGAAATCTGCAAGTTTAAAGTGTAATTAGTGATGGACTCATAGCTGGGAAAGGGAAAGCATTATATGGGTTGTGCTGTAGCTTTCATTATTTTAGAATAGTAAATCTTGGAAAGCAAGAAGCCTTCTTTTCAATACTTTAGATCAGTTTTGACATAATCCATCAAATCACTGTAGTGTATAGTTAGCAAAAGTACTTTCTTTCAGGTCAAAGAGACTTTTAAATTTATGCTAATTTCTTTCAGAATATGAATACTCATAAGATGACACAATGCAAACTTCAACTGAAAAGGTATAAAAAAATCTTTGAAGATATGTCCCTTTGTTATACTGTGAAAGAGAAATTATGGTAAAGGGGTGCTTTTCTTTCTACAAATTTGATCTCATGTAATCAGTTATTACAGGTAAAAGGGTGATAAACTGCCTACTTGATCTCTATTTCTACTGACTGATGAACAAATGGATGTGAACCTGTTGATTGTGTTACAGATAGTATAATTAACAAATAATAATAATATTAAAAATTATTTGAGTAATTTACACTGCTATTCTTAAGATTGTGACAGCACGTTAGGAAATTACCAGGCAGAGGAAGACAGTCCATGCCCTAACAAATAATTTTGTTGTGATGGCCCATTTGGGGACATAAAATGAGCAGTTTTGGTTTGTTTCGGGGAGGGGGGGGGGGGTTTTTTGTTTGCATATCTGGGATGGACATTTATGGTAAATTTCCTTTAATTCAGTGCTAAGAAGTCTGCTTTTCAAGTTCAAATTTCAATTCAGAATTCTATTTACATAAATATTCAAAAGCCTAACAGATTTATATATGCATTAAAATTAAGTGTTAAGCTGTGACTATATACACTTACACTTACAGCCTGAAAGAGCTGATTTCTCAGATATGCCTTTATAGCTGGTGCTCATGTATAAATGTGGTGTTGCTCCCAGACACCGGTGCCTGCTGGGCTGGAGTGAAGTTTGCTAGGGGAATAACCTTAACTGGATCTTCACTGGTACATTGTCTTTCACAGGTATTGTAGAACTGGGGCCTTGGCCCACCTTGGCCCTTATCAGTGTCATCCTTGGGAATAGGCCTGCCAAGTGTGTGTCTTCCTTCAGGTCTGGTTCCTCGACCCCATCCTTGCTGGAATCCAAATGATGGCAAAGGAGGGTTGGATTGTTGGTACTGTGTCAAAGAAGGTGGCATCCAGCAGTTGTCAGAATGGCCTAAAATAAGACACTCCTGAGTGCAGGTTTCAGAGCCTTCAGCTAGGGCTTTTTGCAGATTTACTTCAATAGCTAGGAGGGGAAAAAAACAAACAAGATTAGCTAGCATTTTAAAGATGGTGCTGAGAACAAAAATAAGGCCTCATCTTTAAATAGTTATGTACAGTTAAGTAGGGACAATAGTAGTGGGTAGCAGTCCATCATGGGCAGCAGTCCATATTCATATACATGAATACTTAGCTCATATAAAAAATAGTTATTTTATTCATATATTAAAGTCCTGATATGTTTCTACATAGCCTTCCATAAATAAAATTACTTCAATAAAAAACAACCTGTCAACAGTATGAGAATTCTCAATACTACCATTCTTTAGCATTTTAAAAATAGAATTGCCCTGAACGGAATACGCAGGAGGCAAGGATTTTTGTAGGTGACACCTTTTATTGGACCAACTGCATGGGAACCATTCCCAACCATGTAGTTGATCCAATAAAAGATATCACCCACAAAAATCCTTGCATCTCACATATTCCGTGGACCATTATGGCTATACCATCAGTCCAGCACTACTTGAAAGGAATAGAATATGCCTGTTAAATTGGGCCTTTTTTGGAACACTCTTTGAAAGTTTAATAGTTTTTTTTAAAAAGATAAAGTTAATTTGGACACACTGTCAATTGGATTCAAAGATGTGCTTCAGAGTTGCAAGAATGAAAGACCCTGTAACAGCAATTTTAAAGGGAATTGATTTCTCCATGCCTTCTTGATTGGAACCCTTGACAAATCAGAAGGTAATAGCAGGAGAATCTGTAGTCCTCTGTAAAGTACTAGGCATGGAATCACAATTTCTTGTGTAAATGTAGCAAATGTTCACTTGGAAAAAAGTTTTATAGAAATTTTACATTGTACAAAGACAGGGCAAATTACTGAATTTGAAAGACAGAGTTTTACAATACATAAAGCAATTCTGAACTGGCTACACTGAAAGGAGGTTGACATTCTGTAGACTAGAACTTTTAATTATTAAGTTTGACCCGACCATGAATTCTCTGAAACTATTTTTTTAATCTGCATATTTTGTTTTCTATTTTGTTGCAAACATTATTCAGAAGAACTGAAGAGTGTTTGAAGCAAGATTTCATTGTGTTGCATAAAACTGAATATGAGGAATTCATATAGCACTTGAAGAAGTATAGCTTTTGTTTTGATTTTTTTAACTAAGTCAACAAAAAGAGGCTTTACAATTGGGTTCTCTCTATAATATGTATTTATAAAATATGCAATAACTAACCTCTAGAACTACAGTAATGCAGTTTCTGAGTAAGACACTTCAATTCTATTTAGTTTTATATAAAAATATACTGCACTGCTGATCTGGGCATTTTTTAAAGTATGAGTTAAAATCTAATTATGAGTAAAACATACAACATTTTATAAAATAAGAGCCCATGAAAAGTCTGTGTACATACATAGTTATCAATTTCAATTACAGACAAATAGCATTTAGCATGCTTTTTGTCAGAATACCACTGATCAATAGGAAAATGCCTCGCAAATTATATCTTCAATATCAGGGATCCTGGATTTCTCTGTTTAAAACTTGCAAATTCTCTGATGTAAAAAAAATAGCTAATTCTCTGATTATAACCCCAAATCTACATTTTTATGTGATTAAAATGAAACACCACTATATATATAGGTATCAGCTGAACACAATATTTTACAGACATATGTACAAATTTAAAGCAATTTGGAAGCCTACTAGTGCCTCAATCACTATAATAAAATAAATTATAAATACCTATAAATTTTGGCATTTGATTTTGGGTTTTTTATCATGAAAAATCAGGGCTCCTCCTGCCCACTTTGCTGACCACAACAAGGGTCCAGCTGCAGCTGCCCCTCCACCCCCAATGCTTTGTGATGCTGAGCAGCCCTGCCCATGCCATTGCCCCTCACTCCTCACCCACAACCTCCTTGGCCTTGCTGGTACCCCTCACTCCCCACCCACAGCCCCCTGCTCCTGCAGGAGAGGACCCCAAGCTGCCAGGGCTATGGGGCCAGGGACCCAGGTCCACAGCTCCCTGCCCTCCCCACAGCAGCACCCTAGCCCCAGCTGCCACCCACAGGAGGCAGTGGCTGCTGGAGTGCAGCAGAGTGTGGAGCCCAGTTCCCCCTCCATGGGCACCATGGCCAAAGCAGAACTTTTGGGAGTGGGAGGGAGCTGATGAAGGCCTTCTGTGGCTCAGGGCTCCCTTCCCTGCTGCCCTCCCCCCAGGGCCTCCACAGCCCAGTGGGCAGCACCTGGTGTAGCAGGGCAGAGTGGGGCTGGGCAGGAAAGCTTGTTGCCATCACCAGTAGGAGGACAGCAGAGAAGGGAACCTTAAGCTGCAGTGGGCAGCCCACACCCGCCCCACACACATACCTCTCATGCTCCCCACAGGAGTGCATGCAGCCCTTCTGCTGCCCCCCCTGGACAAACCACCCATGGCCCCATCCTGCTCTCTGCCCAGGCCTTGCAGCCACACATTCCAGCCCTGGGCCCCAAGCCCCATGCACTGCCCTGGCTGGGCATCAGCCCCAGCTCCAGATCTAGTACTTCCCAACTCCCTCCCTCCCTCACTATTGGGGCCTCAATTCCACCCCACAGCCAAACTTACCCACAGGGAGTTGCTCTCCAGGCTACCTGGTGGCCATGTGCATATGTACATGTGCATATGAGATAGCACCCCTGCTGATCACCCTTTTCCCACTCCCCCCAGACCCTTGGAGGCTGGAACTCTGCCAGTCTGCAAGGGGAAACCCACCATTTCCTGCAGTTTTTTTTTTCCTTTAAAGGAGAAAATCTGGGTTTTACTGCGTTTTTCTGTGTTCAACAGAAAACCCAGACCCTTGATCATTAGGTAAATATTAGGGAGTTCTATGTCTGCAGGTTAAGACAAAATGGGATGTAATGTGTAATCCACACAGTAACATCTCCTACCATGCCACATGTACATGGTAGGAGGTATGACTGTAGGCTTACACATTAAATCCCATTGTGCCTGATTGCCAGTGCAGGGGGAGCCTGATCCCAGGCTCCCCATGCACTGGCAAAAAGAAAGCTTCTGTGATTGTGAGCCCCCTCAGTTGAGGGGCTCCCAGCTGCCAGAGTGCCCCATGCAGCTCCAGGGCTGGGGAAATGAAGCTGTTGTAATCTCCCCAGCCTCAGGGTTGCATGAAATTCCGGGGGCTGGGGGATTGTGGCTGCCATGATCCCCCTGCCTTGGGGGTTTCATGCAACCCCAAGGTAGCTGTGCCCCACCAGCTGCCAGGACCCAGAGCTGGCACCCACCATCCAGAGCTGTGGGACTCTGGGTCCCTATGCCACTGGGACTCAGAGTCAGCAGCTGCTGGGGATGAGAGTACCCTCAGTTGTGGGACTCCCAGTCCTGGCTGAGCATACTGCACCCTGTGGCTTGGAGCCCCACCAACTGACAGGTCTCTCAGACACAGGGGAGACACTGCTACATATGCAAATGAAAGCTCAAGATGAACCAGCTATAAAGTTAGTACACATTTTTTAGGTCTAACTTTATAGTTGGTTGGAGCTTTTTATGGTATGATAGGTACTTTGCATGTGTAGCTGGTCACAGGTTAATTGTACAATTAACCAGTTAACTGCTTGATACCTGTAACATGTAGAGGGGGCATTGGGCTCTGGATTCATCTAGATATGATACATCCAAAAACACGTATCTTGTAGTGAAATATGTGATTGCTCACAAAAATAGTTTTCTTCTAATAGATTGGTCAGCTCGGCAGCTCTCTAGTCAAAATTTCTTTGAATTTAATCCTGGCAATTCATAGATTCATAGATGTTAGAGTCGGAAGGGACCTCAATAGATCATCGAGTCCGACCCCCTGCATA
>NW_005842277.1:419928-422447 GCF_000455745.1 Alligator sinensis
GAAAGAGTGCTGGGTCTAGATGACCCCAGCTAGATACTCATCTAACCTCCTCTTGCAATGATTTGGCACTTCATGGCTCAAATACTAATCCTGTTATGATGGATAAAGAACCACATGGATAGCATTAGGCATAAATATAGGAATCATTCATTGAAGTGTTAAAGTTCAGGCAGAACAGTTATTACAGATGGACTATTCTTAGCTTTCCACTAGCTAAAGGTGGCACTTATTAGCCACAGCCACTAAAATATATATTTACTGTAAGTAAACTACTTATGTAAGTAAGTTCTTTATTAAGATTGGATACATTTCCCTTCTCATTTGCACTTCTGTAAATTGGAGTAAATCCATTGACTCTTGTATGCCACTGACGTCAATGTAGTTAATCTTGTTTTATACTAATATAAATACAAGTATAATTTGCCCATTTTCAACACTTTTGGCATTCTCCATGTGTATGGTTAGTTTCTGGTATATGATTTTTTATTGTTTTAACTCTATAGTCATGTGTGCACATGTGCACGCACACACACAAGAGTATTTATTTGAAGACATGCAACTGTCTAGGATGTCAGGCTGTATATAACAGATGAAACAGTCCTTAAATATCAGCAAGCAAACAAGGAAAAGAAAACTGTACAATGGCAGACAAGAGTGTTTGCCAGTAAAGATATAAATATTAATCTGAAGCAATTGCAGGACTACAGGATGATATATGAAATGTTCTCTACAACCATTTTGGGAAATCATGTAGGGGTTATCTTTATGCCATTTTTTCCTATTTTGTAAGTAGGTTTGGAACACCTGAGCTCTGTCTGTGAAGGGTCTTTATGTGATAAACTCTTTGTGGCATGGACAAAATCTATCTTTGCACTGGTTCAAAACTTGTTCTCGATCTAGTGCTTAGAAATTGTACCCATTATAAGGCAATGAATCAGTACTATTAACAATGTGTTTAATACACTAATATTACACAGGGTTAGCATTATCTCCACTGAGCATCTCTGAAGGAACAAACAGAAAGTAAAATACATTAAGTAAACACACAAAATCTCATCTGACAGTATCTGCCTTTTAGCATAAATTTACTTACCGATATAATCAACTTATTGTTTTAAAAAATACACAGGGTTAATTTTAAGAATAAAAAATAATCAACTACTGGACTTGCTTCAAAAGAACTGAATATCTGAAACCAGAAATGTTTTTAAACTAAGCTGTCTGTGTATAGGGCCTACCATGAGTGGATTTCTGAGACAGACATACACTAGGAGTGAGGCTTTATTACAGAAAAACTAAATAACTTGAGGAACGACTATACTGTGATTCAGGCAAGGTCTCTGATAGCTGCATTCAAAAAGATTTTGGCAAAACAATTGATGTCTACTAATACAATGCGCTAGCCAGAATAATTGGGATGCAAAATCGTTTATGTTTGGTAAGATGTTAAAAAAAAAGACAGGAGTATGAAATATTGTTTTATTGGCAAACTGAAATAAAAGCATAATTAATTAGCTCTTGACTGAACTTAACATAAAATACGGGAAATATTCTCCATAAATATTCACCAGGCACCATTTTTTGTACCTCCTCTTCCCAGGAAGTGTAATGTATCTTCATCTTTCCATGACTAATTAATTCTGCTTTCAACTCCTGTTTTACTGTTCTGTCATTTTGTTGAGCCTTCCTGAACAAGAGTACAGCACTGGCACATCAATGATGTCTAAACTTGGCTTTAATTATAAAGTGTTATCATATGTTTCTCTATTAACTGGGAGTGAAATATTCTAACAATGGTACCAATAGGTAACATAGGCCAGGTACAGAAGTTACACTTATTGCACAGTAGGCCTGCAAAAAGCACTCTACAGCCATAACCAAACAGATGGTAAGGACACATAGAGCACTATAAAAATGGTGGATCCCACTCTAAGATAACCCTGGAATGTGACCTGCTGACTCACAGTAGGTCATATTCCACTGACATCCCATGGAGCATTGGAGCACAACACTATTCCCCCCCTTCCTCCTGCCCCTAACAGGGAACTGCTCTAGCAGGGCTAGCCCTGTCCCTCGGCTGTCACTGACAAGACTCAGCAAAGCCTCTGTTACCAGGCCCATCCACATGCTCCCTCCAGGTAGCATAGATCCATCCACAGAAAGAAAACTGCTTATTGATGAATTTCTCTTATTGCATATTGTCATGGGTGCAGGTTGTCACGACCCAGTGATTTTGGTGCCTTGGCACTATGGAATTTCCTGGCCACATGAGAGCTCCTTTGCACGGCAGAGTGTTCTGCTGCAATTGAGAACCCGCGTGTAGGAGAGAGTTCCCGCCAATTTGCAGTTTCCTTTGCAGGATGCATTTCTTCTTTGCAGCACAGAAATGCACAGTGCAAAGAGTTCCCGCTATTTGAATGTAAATTTGTGCCCCGCTATTGGCCAGTGCTAAATTATTCACACGTGGCAGCTAGTAATTGGCTCGCTGGCCGTTTAAAATTCCGTGCGACTTTCGCCCA
>NW_005842277.1:425139-429764 GCF_000455745.1 Alligator sinensis
GTGATAGCTGCCAACATGGCGGGGTGGGGGCACACATGGTAGCAGCACCGTACGAAGGCCAAGTGTGCAGCCACAGCCCACTGGCAGCTGGGGCAGAGGTAAGACGGCTCTGCTGCAGTGCCCATGCCACAGCCTAGGTGGCCGTGGTCCCCATCCAGGTCTGGTAGGCATGTAGACATAGGGCTAAAGGTGCAAGGGGGTGGATGCTGTCGTGGGTGACAGCAGGTCACAGCCAGGCCGCAGCCCCAACTGCCAGACTGCTGCAGTGGGTAGACAGTGCAGGGGTTACTCTAGGTCAGGGCTGCTGCAGCAGTCCAGCTGGCATAGAGGGTTAGTGTCCCCAGATACCAGCTGGCTGGTCCTCAGAAGCTCTTGAGAGCAAGTAGCCCTGAGCTGTTCACCTGGGCAGCTTTTTATACTGCTGAGGCCAGCACAGGTGCTGGCTCCAGCCTTCAGCTCCCCAGATGCAGTTCCAGGAGGAGCTGGGCAGCGTCAGTTTGCCCCAAGTGGCACAGTTTGCCCCACACCAAAGAGCATGTTTGGGTACATGTGCTGAGGTACAAATCTATGGCACAAAGATATTAGATCTGATATTTGAGCTGCTGCAAGTGCACATGCCTGCATGTATGGATGTGCCTACTGATTTAACTTGAGTCCTCAACATATTTTGGGGGAAATGTGGTGGCTTTGCAAATACCTAAAACATAATACAGAAGGAACCAGCCAACATGCATTTGCCATGAAGAGAAGAATAAAGTGCTCTTATTTCTTTCTTTGATATTGTGGAGAAAGGGCAAGTAGTACATTCTGTTTCTTATGAATTTCATTAATGTTTTTTACATTTTCTCATATGGTATCCTCTTAATAAAGGTATGGAAATAAGCTGTTGAGCTAAAATTAAAGTTGAATGAGATTTAGCTAAAGCACCCCCACCAACATTTTTAAGCACAGGGACACTGATATACAAGACACTGGAGTCTGCTGGAATGCAATTAATTGAGTCTGCTCTGACATGTTGTAATTACAGCATGTTAGAGCAGCCTGGCTGCACATGTAGAGGCACTCTAAAGTTTTAAGTCCCATTATCCAGAGTGGGTTTTAACTTGTATTTCCCACTTTATTCAAGGTACTCTAACCACCAGGTCACGGGGTAGATATTAGGCAAAAAAATATCATATGGGTGTATTATTCACCTTTTCCAATGTATATTTCAGAGATTTCATAGACATTAGGGCTGGAAGGGACCTCAGAAGATCATCGAGTCCAGCCCCCTGCCCAGGGGCAGGAAGTCAGCTGGGGTCATAGGATCCCAGCAAGATAAACATCCAAACTTCTCTTGAAGGCATTCAAAGTAGGTGCTTGAACCACCTCCGATGGCAGGCTATTCCAGACTTTGGGGACTCAGATAGTAAATAAATTCTTCCTTATGTGCAGCCTGAAATGGTCTTGCAGGAGTTTATAACCATTTGACCTTGTCATCCCTTGGGGCACTCTGGTGAACAAACATTCCCCCAGATCCTGGTGAACACCCCTGATAAACTTATAGGTGACCATCAGATCACCCCTGAGCCTTTGCTTTTCCAGTTGTCGTAAGGTCTGTTTTCCTGACCTCTGATCATGTGCGTGGCTCTTCTCTGGACTCAAGCTTCTCCACGTTCTTTTTGAATTGTGGAGCCCAAAACTGAACTGATATTAAATACAAGAGAGCAAAAATCCATGAAGAAAAAGAGCCAGCTACCAAGTCTCCTTATTTCAAGGGAACCATCTGTCTCACAGAGCTACCCTCTCTTTAGTGTTTTTGTCTCCTTCTGGTCTGACATATCCTACATTTCTGAATGCCCCATGAGCCACCTTTAAGAGAAGACCTGACAAGTGCCCAGGGCAAGATATGGTAATATGTCAGACTTGTTTCTAGAGGGATCCTGCCTCTTTCACTATGGAATTCCAAAGCTGAGAGATGAAGAATCATGACTGAAGCATAAGTAGTACAACAGAAAGCAAAAATTAGGAATAAATATGGAGCAATGTCCCTCAAGTTCCACAGAGGTCAAAAGGAATATGAATCTTTTGGGAGAAACCTTGCAGATCATGTAACTTGCATTTCTAGAGTTCTCAGTGCCTCGACTTGCACCTTTAATGATCTTTTAGTATATCTTTTACAATATAAATCTTTCCCAGTTCTACACTTCCTATATTCTCTGCCTTGTTCCTATTTTAGCACAGCTTCATAGCTTCAACTGTGAAACTATCAGGAGTTTCCATGTGTGTTTATGTACATAGGAGAGCCATGCACATAATCAGAGTGTAGGAGAATAGGCTTTATGAAGAGAGGCTGAGAGCCATGGGACTCTTCAGTCTGGAAGAGCACAGGCTCAGGGTGGACCTGGTGGCTACTTATAAGTACATAAGGTGTGTGCATCAGGATCCGGAAGAATGTCTGTTCACCAGAGCACCCCAAGGAAAAACAAGGACCAACAGTCATAAACTCCTACAAGATGTTTTTAGGCTGGACATAAGAAAACTTTTCTTTATGGTCCAGGCCTTCAAGACCTGGAATAGACTCCCTCCAGAAGTGGTGCAGGCACCTACTCTGGACTCATTCAAGAAACATTTGGATGTTTATCTTCCTGGGATCCTTTGACCCAAACTGACTTCCTGCCCCTGGGGCAGGGGGCTGGACTTGATGATCTTCAAGGTCCTTTCCAGCCCTAACGTCTATGAATCTATATCTCTACACCTTTGCCTAGGACAATCAGAATGAACATCCCATCCCTGAAGTGCTTTGCATTGATACAGTTCCCTTTCCATTAGATTTTTCTTTTCACTTTTCAATGGCTACAGTGCAGAACAGAATCTGTCCTCGTTTTATTTCAGTTAGTTAAAGTGTACGTTGAGCTCTATAAAGGTATGTTTACTCTGTACCCCCTTTGCTGCTACACTCACATACTCTCACTCATATGAATGAAACTCAGAAATGAGGTGGTGAGTCTTCCCTGCCTTTTTAGTATCTGCAGCTGCTCCTGGAGCCTTGGTCCCAGTGTGCTAGAAATCAGCTCTTAGGGGTATGCCCAGAACAGTTGCACTTCCACATTTGCCAGGTTTGATATATGTGGGCCCTCTGCTTTAAGACTTCTTCATAATAAGTTACAGGACACAAAACCTAATATCCACTTGTTGTTTTGATTTACTTGAAAAAAATGTAACTACAGCCTAGAAAAATAACCAGGAGGCAATTTATTATAGTAGTAACTGTCACAACCCAGTGATTTTTTGTGCCTCGGCACTATGGAATTTCCTGGCCACATGAGAGCTCCTTTGCACGGCAGAGTGTTCTGCTGCAATTGAGAACCCGCGTGTAGGAGAGAGTTCCCGCCAATTTGCAGTTTCCTTTGCAGGATGCATTTCTTCTTTGCAGCACAGAAATGCACAGTGCAAAGAGTTCCCGCTATTCGAACGTAAATTTGTGCCCCGCTATTGGCCAGTGCTAAATTATTCATACGTGGCAGCTAGTAATTGGCTTGCTGGCCGTTTAAAATTCCGCGCGACTTCCGCCCAAGTCGAAGAGCTTTGAGCACGCTGCAGAGTGCCTCTGAAGTTATCTGACTTGCGGCTGCCGATCGATAGACTGATCACCTATCGATCTTTCTTCCCGTCACCAAGTGCAACCCCAGACGTACCCCTTTCCCCGCCGGCTTCGAATTGCGGACAGATTAACTGGCTTGGGCCCCGCCAGCTGGAACAACTCGTGTGGTTGTTCAGATGACCGGACCACCTGCGTCGTGATTGCAAGCGGCGTGAGTAAAGTTTTTTGCAACTGATAAGTTGTGTCTGCCTCTCCATTCACCAGCCCGCCCTAACGTACGACCAATTTCTAACGTAACTCGAGTCGGCTCTGGCCATCCGAGACACAGGTGAGCAAGTACTGAACGTGGATCTGCTGCTATTTTGCCTCTGCTCACAGTTAACTTGTCTTACGAGCTAATTCATCTGCACTAATTTCTGGCAAAGGACAAGTTTCCTAATGGAAGTAAAAAATGTACTTGAACATGCCCAAAATGTACATCAGCATATCTACACATACTAATATCATGTAGTATCACTACTTTCCAGCTTGTCTGGGGAAACCAAATGCATGTATAGAATATAGAGTATGAGAAGCACTGACATTGCCTGCACTCAATATAGGATGCAGTACCAGAAACCCATGAGTCTAACTCACAGACACAAAGTCCCAGAAATCTTAGGTGCATTAAATAGTCCATAAAGAAGCAGGGAGTATTCCTCTGTTCTCATGTCTTAAAGCCAGTTTCTAATAATTCTGGGCACCTGAGTATCAGTTTGGGACCATGTACATGTCATAGAAAGCTGGTTCAGACAGTCTGTTACAGAGTTTGAGATATGCAGCACAGATGCATACACATGACATCTAGGTCTGGAACTTCTTGTTTTGTCAAGCTCCTACACTGTTTTGTTAGTTACCAGTTTTCAGTTGTCACTTTTCCTGGCTGTATGAATAGTAATATCCAATGGTCTTGCTCATCTTAATGTAGTGTTTCCTTCTTAGAACAACCCCCCATTAAAAAAAAAAAAACCCTCAAGGACATAGTGTTTATGATGTCCCCCTT
>NW_005842277.1:429816-434614 GCF_000455745.1 Alligator sinensis
CCACCTTCCCAATCTGTTGCCTGCAACAGAAGCAGTGGTTACATTTTCCCTTCTGAACCCAAAAGATTCCCTAAAATCTGTACAGAATTTTGGAAAATGAGAGTCACCCTCCTAAAGCCCTAGTGAGTGGAGGCAGTCAAGTTGTCCCATTTGCCAGTTCATGCCCCAGAAAGGATGACTTAGTATCACCAGGTATTTTGTACTGTGTCAACATTTGGTCAGTTCTTTTTTAATAGCCTAATTACCTGGCACCCTAACTTTACCAGTCAATCAGAGCATTGTGTGTTTGCACGACAGGCAGTGGAGCCATGGCCTGCAGGTTCAGGACAATACATTGTTTACCAAGAAATTGTCTGAAGGTTTTAAAAGGCATTGATTGTTTTCACTCAGGGCAATAACACTCCTATTGTGTGTTTTCTGAAATGGTCTAATGGATAATGCAGTGACCTTTGGGGGTAGGGGGGGTTATGTTTATCTCATAGTTCTTCAGTCACATTCAAATTGTTGAAATGGAGTAACACAAACCTAAAACTGAGGTAATTTCCCTTTGATTTCAAGTGGAGCAGAATTGGGTCTTTGTACTGTACTGTTTACTCAATAAGGTACATTCCTAACCTGCCCTTCTTTTGCCATCTAGAAATGAATTAGAGACATTGCCTGAGCTGGGAAAAATCACATCCCTATCTGGGTGGTCATTAAGAGCAGTTACAGGTATAAAAATATTCTACAGCTTGGGGGAAGGGTGAGAAAGAAGACAGCTCATTCAGGGATGAAGCCAATTAAAACTTATCAGGTGGAGCTCCTCAGCTCTATACACCTGTAAAGACAGTATAAATAACAGGCAGTGTAAATTAGGAAGCAAAATCTTGCCTGAAATATTTTAATAGCTCTCCATGTTCTTTATCTGAAGGCTTGTGGGGCGGGGGGGCGGAAACATAATCAAAAAGTAAAATGTATTTCTTCTTTCCAGGAACTACAATCCATAATATCTACTCTCTCCATGTTGCATTCTCCCAAGTGATTTCAGACACATCTGATGCAGTAAGGTGCTGCTTATGCTCAGAAATATTTTGTAAGGTCCTGATGAAAATAGTGTCTTGTTCAATCCAACTTTATGTTTTCCTGGGCACATCTACATGAGTTGCTGACTGCGCAGTAGCCCTATACTATGGCAGAGTAATGTTACATGGCCAAAACCGCGACATGACACTACTGCACAGTAGTATTAGGCTACTGCACAAAAAAGGCATTCACTGGTGCGACAGTGTGTTAACTCAGTTATTGTGCATTTATTTAGTATTTATATAAACAAGTACTAAATAAATGTGCAGTAACAACACTGCAGTAGAGTCTCATGTAGACACAGCCCCTGAGACTTAGGTTAGTTCTCCACTCTGAACCTAAAACTTGCTGGACTTGACTAGTTCATTCAAAAATCACTTTTACATAGAAAAGGGATAAAGACTTAAATATGAAATTTCAATTTAGGTTCATGGGGGAGTGTTTACAGTAAAGTCTTGGATCTGAACCTGGCATAAGGTTTTGGTTCCAACACTAGACTAGTTCTGGTTATGTCTCTTCTTGAAAGGTTACAGCTCCAGACAATGGGAAGTAATGAGAGGAGATTATTTCTCCTTATCTCTGTCTCAGACTTCCTCTGTAATCTTCTTTCTTTTCAAATCTCATGCTTTTCCATCTGGCATCTTTTACTACAAGTCATTCCAACTTTCTGCCTTGCTCAGATTTATAAATTACATAACTAGATGTATTTATTTCTTTTTTAATATGGAAATAAATATGTAATAATGCAGAACAACCACTTGACAGTGTGGTGCCTTGTGCCTCCTCCCTTATGACATTTATATTTATATTAAAATCTCCTCCAAAAGGTACTTTATACAGTGCCAGATAAGGGATGGGGAAAGAAAAACTAAAAGGCAAACAATGAAATCTAATAAAATTTGGCTAGTAGTGTTTGGAGTTGAAATGCATAACATCTCACTAATAGAATCCAATGCACTAAAACCCTCCATGTTATAAGGTTGTAAATAAGGTGGCTGAGTTGGGCCCTAAATATTTGCCATTCCTTTTTTTTTTCAGGTTTGTTTGTTTTTTTCCCTGAGGGAAGGCTCCTGCCATGTCGTTCATTCTCATTCAGTGCAGATCAACTCCCCCTCTTCTTCCTCACTGATCAAATAGCTAGTTGATCAACCAGGTAGTTTGGTGTGTGGAGGGATGTGGTTGAGGAGGGCACTGAAATTCCAAGTAGGATGAGCAGAGGAACACCCTGCAAACTTAAGGCACCATCTGGGGTGTGGCCCCTTGAATTTTACAGCCTGGGGAAAGCATGTAGCATTGCCAGAATCACAGGGCATCAGCTGAAAGCTCCTGGATAATTCAAGATTTTGGAGGTGATCTGAACAGCTGAGCCCAAGTCAAGTGGGAACAGGGACCCCAAGCCTCTGAACTGAGAGTGAGATCTACACAACATGCTGAGAACTGCACCCTTGTGCATCCACCACTGCTTCCATCCATCCATCCATCCATCCATCCATTCACCCTTCCAGTCTTCTACCTACCCCCAGTAGCTGGACCATCACCCACGCACAGACAATTGGGACTCCATAAGCACCACCATGACCATGAACAAACCTGGCCCATTCACTCCCAAAAGCCAAACATGGGGATGCAAGTGACATGTTGGGGAAATAAAGGATCTCATTGCCAACTTATAAGAGGAGGACATCCAGCACCAGCTCCAGATAGGGCATTGAATCAGAGATGTCTTCACATGTATCACTCAGGAGATACAAACAAGGGGTCACAACAGGGACTGGGAGTAGTGTTTCACCAAGAGTATATTGATGAGGAGGCATTATTACCATGGGCTGGATGCTAGAAAGAGTCTGTTAGCCAGGGGCAAGCATGCCATTCTACAAGGACCTGTCCCATTTCCTCATGAGGAACTGGACAGACACTCCCACTGCTCATGCTCACAGGACCAGAGGTGTTCTGGAGGAGTAACCCACAGAGGCACCAGTAAAGGAAGCAGTGGAGGGAAGCCCCATGACACTGTTCTGCACACATGGGATGCAGCTGTTCCAAACCAAGTCCTATCACATGTCTCTGCACCCCTTCTAAAGGTATGGAGCATGTACCATCACCATCAAAGCGGCCAGTACCAGCAAAGCAGCCACAGTGTTGGCACAACCCACAAAACCTGTGGCTGGTTCTCCTGACACTTCTCATGATGAGTCAGGCCATGCGTGAGGATGCTGTGTAATCTGTGATTAAAAGATTTGCCCCAGGTGCAATGGGGACTCATGTGCTAGGGCAAATGCGGAGTGCCCATGGAAAGGGGGACTGGAAGGAAGGGGCAGTGGATGAATCCAAGGCCACTACAGGCCCTCCCCTGGAGTTACAGCCCTCTCTCAGGCCATTATGGCTGAGAACCCCACCAAGAGATAGGGGGTGGGAGGAGGGAGGGAATGGGAATTATGTGGTTTAGGAGGAGGGTGAATCACCCATTCACCCCCCCCCAACCCACCTCTGCTGAAGTGTGGACCCAGCCAAGGTGCCAATTCGATACATCCCACTCTTCTGCACTTAAGAGTTGGCCAACATCATAGCTCGACCATTGGCGCAGATATCTGAGAACTTGTGGTATTTAGAAAAGATTCCTAAAGATCAGAAGAGGGCCAATGTGTGCCTATCTTCAAGAAAGGAAGAAAGGAAGATCCAGGGAACTACAGGCCAATCAGTTTGACCTCAATCCCTGGTAAGATCTTGACAAAATTATTAAAGAATCCAACAACAATAGGCTGACCAAAGGTGCCATTCTAAGAGACAGCCAACATGGCTTTATTTTGGGTAGGTCCTGCCTGACCAACCTCATCTCCTATGACCAGGTGACGTGTCATCTGAGCAGGAGGTAGAAGTTGATGTCACTTACTTGGATTTCAAACAAGCCTTTGACTTGGTCTCCCATGGTGTCCTCAGGGCAAAACTGGGGAACTGTGGCCTTGACAACCATACAGTCTGATGGCTCTGGAACTGGTTCCATGATCAGACCCAGAGAGTGGCTGTTCATGTAACCGAGTCAGCATGGCATATGGTGACCAGTGGTGTCCCTCAGGGTTCAGTACTCAGACTGGTATGTGCGGGCTGGGAGTGATCCGAGCCCTTTTCCGTGCTGCACGCGGGCTGTGGGGAGCAGCCTGGGCATGCCGGGTCGGAGAGGGAAGGCCGTCGAGCTGGAATTAGGCACAAGCGCTTAGCGGTAGTTTTAAAGATTGTTTACTTACACTGAGATGGCAGTGGTGCAGGCTGGAAAACTTGCTTGAGTTGCAGTTACAGACAGGAAACAAAACAAAACTCGAACCTGCAGGGCACGAGGATATGTCGCAAGGGGTTTTCGGCGACGGGAAGATGTAAAACACGAGGGTACATCACAATGGGTTTTCGGCGATGGGAAGATAAACCTGCAGGACTCGAACCCGGGTAGAAGAGCTCTGGATTCACTCACACAAAGTTTGCTAGGCTCCGTGGGTCCGGTTCTTTTGCGCGCAGGAAGGGATACGTCTAGGCTGCGATCGACGACGGGGAGAGGCTAGAGGTTGATCAGACCTCTGTTGCCTGCTTGAAATGCACTGGGTCCGTAAGGATCCGCAGCGCTTAGAGATCTTCACACAGCGTGAAGTCTCCTCTTCCCGGTGTTCGTGGAGTCCTCCAACTTGGGCGGAAGCCACTCAAGCCTTTTATACGGCTAGCAAGCCAATCACTAGCTGCCACGTGTGAA
>NW_005842277.1:436914-459353 GCF_000455745.1 Alligator sinensis
AAGTTTGCTAGGCTCCGTGGGTCCGGTTCTTTTGCGCGCAGGAAGGGATACATCTAGGAATCTATCGGCAACGGGGAGAGGCCAGAGGCTGATCAGACCTCTGTTGCCTGCTTGAAATGCGCTGGGTCCGTAAGGATCCGCAGCGCTTGGAGATCTTCACACAACGTGAAGTCTCCTCCTCCCTTGTTCGTGGAGTCCTCCAACTTGGGCGGAAACCACTCAAGCCTCTTATACGGCTAGCAAGCCAATCACTAGCCGCCACGTGTGAATAATTTAGAACTGGCCAATAATGGGACTCGAATTAGCATACAAATGGCGGGAACTCTTTGCAACGAGCATTTCTGTGCTGCAACAAAGAAATGCACCCTGCAAAGAAAGCTTCAAATTGGCGGGAAACTCGTCCCTTGCACCGGGGTTCTCTTTTGCAGCAGAAAACTCCACCGTGCAAAGAAGCTGTAATTTAGCGGGAACAATTTAGCAGTGCCGAAGCACACAAAACAAAAATCACACCCTTTGGGTTGTGACATGGTACTCTTTAATATGTTCATTAATGATCTGGATTCAGGTGTCAGAAATGAACTGGTTAAGTTTGCTGATGACAAGAAGCTATAGGGAAGCACGGTTACACTGGAGGATAGGCTGGAGATCCAGGCTGGCCTGGATAGGTTTGCAAGGTGGGCAGATACAAACCTGATGACTTTCAACATAGAGAAATTCAAGGTGCTCCACTTCAGGAGGAAAAACCCACATCATACCTATAGGCTCGGCACTGCTTCACTCACTAGCACTAGGTCTGAAAGAGACTTGGGGGTCATGATTGACCACACGATGAATATGAGACACCAGTGCAATGCTGCAGCTGGCAAAGCAAATAAAATTCTGGCTTGCAAATACCTATGCAACTCAACTAAGACTCAAGATATCATTCTTCCACTTTATTCAGCCTTGGTGAGGTGGCAGCTGGAGTACTGCATCCAATTCTGGGCTCCACTTTTTAAAAAGGTCATTGAGAAGGTCAAGGGAGTCCAGAGGAGAGCCACACACATGATAAGAGGTCAAGAGAGCAGGCCATATGAGGAGAGACTGAGAGGCATGGGACTCTTCAGTTTGGAAAAGCATAGGCTCAGGGTGGACTTGGTGGCAGCCACGTAAGTATCTGTATGTGAGGAGTATACATCAGGAACTGGGAGAATGTCTGTTTAGCAGGGCTCCCCCTAGGGAAACAAGGTCCAATGCTCACAAATTGCTGGAAGACTGTTTTAGACTGGACATAAGGAAGAAATTCTTTACTGTCCAAGTCTCCAGAGTCTTTAATAGACCCCCTACAAAGTGGTGCAAGCACCTACTTTGGCCACAGTCAAGATGCATTTGGATGATTATATTGCTGGGGTCCTCTGACTTCCTGCCCTTGGGTAGGGGGCTGGACCAGATGATTTCATGAGGTCCTTTCCAGCCCTAATGTGTATGAAATCTATTAAATCTATGAAGAGAGCATGTTCCATTCAGTGGGATCATAAATCTGCCTAGTTGTCATGCCCTTGCTATTTCTGCTAGGGCCATGCTGCACTCCATGGGGGATTGGCACCTAAGTAGTGATACATCTAGCACTTGGATGTAAATAACTCCCCCTCCCCTCCAAAGCACTCATGGAAAGACATCGATAGTGTTTATTGAGCTCAGCAGGTAAAAGAGTAAACAGTAGTTTTTGTGGAAAGCATCCCCCAGATTAGGGACAGGAAATATAACACAGCTATGTCTGACAACCATTGAAGGAACAAAGGGAAAATGTCCTCTTGCCAAAAAAAAAAAAAAATACTGATATATATGGCCAGGGGCTCTAGATGCCCACCTGCTGTTTGGAGGAGACATCCCATAGTACATCAGAGCTGAGAGGGTCACAGCACCAGAATAGGGAGTTAATGCACATGGTCCAGGAGCAGTGCCAGTTGCCTTGTAGGCATAGCCCTCCCCTGCTCAGGCAATTCCAGGTCGGTCTTGAAGGCAAGCAGGAGTGCTCAGAATTGGGGAGGGCAGTGCACAGGAAGGGGCCCACTAGCCCCTTGGGCTAGGCAGTCACAGCGGAAGCTTCTAGCAGAAGAGCCCAAGGGCCCCAAGCTCATCTATCCCCTTCCTGCTCAAAGGCCCACAGAGTTCTCTTCTTTTCCCTATGGCCCCATTTGTGGCCTGGGTCCTGCTGCAAGGGAGCAGCATAGCCTTGGCAGGAATTGGCAGCCCCTTGGCTTTGGCCAGCTGCCTAACATAAGCCACACATGTCAGTGAAAGCCACAGGGCCATGGTCTATGAAGGGGGAGACATAGCCACAGAGCAGGGCCAGTGTTCCATGTGGGAGGGCCAGCAGTTTTCAGTGCCTGCTGTGGTGAGGCCTCCTGGCCCTGAACTCTCAGACATTGGGGCCAGAATAATTCACTTGTCCAGCTCCTTCATGGAGAAGTGCCTAGTCTTGACTCTGGACCCCTGAAAGGTCAAAAGGCCCCTACCCCATTCCTCCTCTCCGAGGTTTTATATTTGTTGAGTTCAGGCCCTGTGGCACACCTCTGAACCCAATCCCCCTTTAGGTTATGTCACCTTATTTTCAAACCCAAGCTGAGACATGGGCAACATTCACCAGGTTTTCTTTATCAAACAGAGGCAAAGTTTGGCAACTGCAACATTTTACATATTCTGAATATATATCCATGTTACTGCCCAAACTCATTGAACAGTTAAATTCCATCTCAGAATGACATCTGGCTACTCCACCATGTGTGTACTGCCATGCCCGTGGTAGTTCAATGGGATCAACAAGAATATAGTCTGCACTGCTGAGTGTGATGATCCAACACTCAGGTGAACATTTATCATTGTAATTGATTGATTGTGGCATTTTCCTGGTTCTTCTCTAGTGGCTGTGGTATTTTTCTGTAAGTCAGTGGTAGACTGGTTGAAGAAGGAAATGTCTTGATCCCTTCTCTTTCAGTTGGTAGAAGTAACATAAGTGCTCAATTCTTTCACTTTCCTGCTGTGTGTTCTTGTAGAAAGTCATGAGTTCACGTGTTGATCAACCTCATTAAAGGTTTTTAACTATGGCATTTGCCTCCAGAAGTGAAGCAGAAGCAGGCCCCTGAAGCTTCTGAGAAATCCTCTTTGCAAAGGCAGCATTGGTTTCTCCTTGTCAATACTGTGCGGAATTGGTAAAAGGCACCTTCTTACATCCAGTTATGAAAGGGATGATGGGCATATTTGTGAAACTACAAGGAAGAGGGTGCATTCCCAATAATGTCACTATGATGGGACAATAATGGAAAAAGTAGGTACAATCTGGGTTCTGATTCCCCCCACTCTTACTGACTCGCTTCAGAACATGTTCGCTAAATCTGACCTTGTTTTCACTTTACCTTGCAGGCTGGTGAGAATCTGTATGCATCACTGGATAAGGAAAGGGCATCATCAGTTTATGGAATGGATCTCCCTCATGCACTGAAATATGCTTATCATTTTTATCTGAAATCTAGATTGTTTTGTGGAATTAACATGTTTATTTAATTTGTCTAAGAACTAAGAAAAATTTTAAAGACCTAGCCTATCAGGTGAATTCCCATGTTTTGAAATGTGGAGATCAGAACAGTCAAGTCGAACTTAAAGCACAGTAGTTAAAAGAATAACTTCATTGTTCCACAGCCTTAATCATTTGTAGCTCAAAGTAGCTTTCAATTAGCTTATGTCAAAGCCCCATTTCAATCTACAGTTTTACCAGTAGGTATCTTTAAGCCAAAATATAATAATTTAACCTGATTTACTTTACTAAGTTTTGCTTTATATATACAGATAAACTTTTTTCAAAGACAAACCAAGATGCTACCTGTAGTATAGATAAATGCTTACCATTCCACTTTGAATATTTTTATGAATTGAGGGGCAAAGATGAGCTTTGCAGAATTCTTTGCCTATTTTTTCCCCAAGTAGCAACTGCTCAAACACTCAAAGTTAACAGGAACACAAACTTTGGCTGGTAAAAACTACATGTATGCAATAAAACTGAAATAGTGTAGATTGAAAGCACAGGGCCCTATTTTTCAGTGGAAAGTATACTTTTCAGAAATTATCCTACAAAAAAAGCAAGTACTGTTATCAGTATATCATAAATAGTACTCATATTAGGTAAGAATTTCATATATAGAATCCTTGTTTCTCACTACTAAGAATTAATACAGAGTTTATGAATGACTTCATTTCAGTGATACCTTGTTTTAGGTAGAAAAGAAAGTATTTTTAAGGTAAAATCAATAAATCTGGCTCCAGTTCTCATTCTTCCACAGATTTTCTATTTGCTTTCAACAAGTCAAATAGAAACAATTTTCCAAGGGCCAGATTTTTCAGAAATTCCTATTTCCTTCACCACATGGAAGATAAGATTTTCAGAAAAGTATACCAATCAATATGCTAACCTCTTGAAAACCCCTATACCTCAGTGCCCATATCTGTATAAAATGGACTGTAATGCTTGTGTATCTCAAAATCTGAAAGAATTTGTTTATTAATGAATGTAGCACAACCGGTTATCTTTAGAAATGTAAAGTAGCTTATCATCAGTTATATGTGTAGTATCTCTGTGCTAGTACACTGCCTATTCTTTCTTTAAAATCAAAACCAAAGGAAAATTAGGAAACAAGTTAAATACCTATTTTAAATTGTCTAATTTTTTTAAAGCTGATTGGAGCCTTTACAAAAACCTGGGCTTGAATTTGACATATTTTGGATGTGAACCGTCCAACATTACATTTAGCACACACAGTTCATTAAAAAGCAAGCAAGAATTAGCAAGCAATTAAGCAAATTGCCCACAATTATGCCATTGCTGAGCTATTTTTCATATTTTCACAACACAGCACATATATGAATACATAGATTGCAGTGCCAGTAGTATTCTGTCAGCAGCCAGAAGTGCCTCTCATTTGCTGAAGCATTTCTTATTAAACAGCTCCAGTAGCGCTTTCAGTGCTATCTGCTCAGCAGGAGCTCACCAGAGTGATGTTGATGACAACCTTAAACTGTTCATGTCAGCCAACAGCTAATAAGAAATAGGTCTTTTTTGTGTGCTAGAGGTAGTACTCAATCTAAGCAGGAATTCAACCCTAATATAAGGAAATTATAGTCCAGAATTACCCTGGTCACCAAAAGTAGCCACTTGGGTAACATGATTTAACAGCTTTAGCTGTATAAGGGAACCAAAGTGACAGTAAAAATAGGGAAAAAGGAGGAAATGGTCTGTTAGCATAAGCTGGGTTACTTTAATGAGGTCAGCAGAAAGATGCTTTAATGTAGAAACCTTAAATAATTGCTGTTATAATATACTCTACCTTTTTGCTTTAATAATAAAATGCCTTTGGGAGCAGATTGCTATAAATATTTTATTTTCTATATAAGTTTCAGTATGTACAAGAAAAATAATAAGAGCAAGTGATTAAGTTCTGGCCTTTGCAGTCCTTTATTCTAAGACTAACACACACACACACACACACACACACACACACACACACACACACACACACACACAGCTACAGGTAGCTTTCTTTAATTCTTCAGTCTCTTATATGGATCCTATTCTCTACTGAACTAAAAGAAAAGACACAGTGGGCACATCTACACGTGCCACTATGGTGCTGTTGTTACTGCGCTGTTATTCAGTATTTTCAAAAGGAAGTACTCAATGATTCAGTGCACAGGTATTTTTAGCCCCTATATCACCGTTGCGATGCATTGTACCAAGGGAGCATGTTGCTACACCGACATAGTATCACATGTAGATTCAACCAGTAAGGATGGGTGATGCTCAGTAGGGCTGTGCAAAGCTTCAGTCCCTGATTTGATTCAGCCCAATTCAGTGGGCGAATCTCCTAATCCAAATCAAATTAGAGGACCTTTTAATCTCTCCAAATCAAATCAGAACCCTCCGAAATGATTCAGAGAGATTTGGAAAGGTTCAGCAATTTGGATATAGACACAGCTTTAAATGTTTTTTCTACATACCTCAAGGTAGCAGGCAGCTCATGAACACTGCGATGTTGGGGTACACAGAGTGTCCCACAGAAGCACAGGGGCCTCCCCAGCATGCTCAGCAGCAGACCTGGAAGTGGACCAGAAGCACTTCTGGTCCACTTCTGGGTCCTCCGGGGAGCAGGCAGGAGGGCCCCCCTGAGACCCCCAGCTCAGTGACTGGTGCCTCCTGAGTCTGGGGGGGCACCCAGGGTCTCCTCGTGGCCGATTGCTGAGCCAGGTGGATGCAGGGGGGAGGGGGTGCATACTGCCCAGCAGACTCAGAAGTGGACTGGAAGTATTTCTGGTTCGCTTCCGGGCTCACTGCTGAGCACATGGAGGGCCCCCCCGCACTACTGTGGGACGCTCCATGCACCCCAGCACTCACAAGCCGTGCTGGTACCTTGAGGTATGTAGAAAAAACATTTAAAGCTGTGTCTATGTCCGAATCACTGATTCTCCAAATCAGCATCGAATCTTCAGGTTCGTACTTGGCCGAATTGAATCAGGGACAGTGATCTGAATCAACAAATTAAATCACTGTCTCTGATTCGGGCTGAATCCGAATCTGAATCAAATAGTGCCTGCTCCGCACACCCCTAATGCTCAGTGTAGATTCATATGCATATGTATTTAAGGCTCATAGGCTTAGCTGAACTACCAGAACTTTCTGAGTCTTAACTATTAGGCTAGAAAACTTGCAAAAGTAGAAATCTTGTTTCCATTCTCAATTGGAAATACCATGAAAATTGCTTCTTTCCTTACATTTCAGTATTTCCACTTTACCTTTAAGTCCTGAACAAATTCAAAAATCTTTTACAGCACTCTGATGAGTTAAAAATAATTTAATTCAATTTCATTTCTCAATAAGAAAAAAATAAGAAATGGCTAGGGTAAGGCACTTCCTGAAAATTTGAGAGAATATAATTGCTCCAGGAGTGAACAAATCAGTTTGGGATAGTTTTAGGTCTACAACTTCCAGTTAGGTGAGCATAGGCTCTGTACCCAGCAAAAAATCCGCACAATTTCCTGAAAGTGACAGCCCCACCATTCTATCAATCAGTGCATTAGGTGAAAGAAAGTTTTGTCTTTCCTTTTTTTTTGCAGAAATGAGTGTGCTAATCTCTAAATTGAGTTAAGCATCTCAATGTCAAATAGTAGCAGAAATAAGGTATAGGTGATGACTACCTTGATATAACTAGCTAAGGTTAACCTCAGAGAGAGAGAGAAATACAGGAATTAGCACAACTAGTTACATCCAGGTTGAAAACTTACCTGGACATATTTTCCCCCTGGGTTTATATAATTCCATAATAGGTATTTGATTAACTAAGATTTAAGTTACCTATTAAAATATAGCAACTATTAATTATTTAGAAATGGAAATTTAACATAAATTATTAGCATAAGTAAATATGAACATCACACAGGGCAGCAGGGTAGAAAGGTGATGCCTTCAGGGACAGGGTTACGGTGAGGTTTGAGAACAGTACCATTTAAGTGGTGTGGCCTATCTGCTGATGTAGCTAGAAAGAATTCCATTAATGAGACTGTGCCATCTGTCTGAGATGATATCATTTATGTACCAGAAGGGTTACTTTTTGGGCCTTAGTAGTGGTAGTCAGAAGTTTCTTAAATTAAAGTTATTTTTAATTCTGACACCTCTTAGGAGAAATAAGACTATGCTTGCATTGAAATGCATTTCTTCTGTTTGCAAAGTCATATTGCTTTTCTGAAAGTAGAAGAAAATAAAAGTGACTTGTAGGTATGAACCACAAAATAATATTCTTCTTTCTGAAAGCTGGATGGCAAATTGTTTTCCCAGCCAAAGCAATTTTTGAATTCACAACAAAAAAAGCCAAAGCCAAAGCATAAGATATTGGCCCTTCTGTGTGGGGGAATTTTTTGATCTCTTTTATTTGGGCAGGTCCAAATATTTAAATAAATAATCATCAGATAAAGGCATTATAGTCCAATGAAGTGTTTTGGGCAGTTTGTTGGAAATGAGACCCCCATGTTTAAGTCCCTGATCTCTCTTATCCATATCCCATGATGTCTTCATTTTTGACCTGAAACTCCACCTTGAACTTTGCAAAACTTCCTGATGAAAGTTTTGTTAAAGCTGATATCTTGCCATAGGAAGTTTTAATAGCTAGCTTCTTCTCTGGAAAATAAATGTTTTATCAAGAAATTCCCAGTGAGTTTTATTCCGAACTAACAAACCTAGAGTGACACGGACTGATGCTGCACTGCCTACAGTCTTTTCTTTACTAGTTTTCTTGTAGTCAAGATGTAGTAAAGTAAAATGTTCAAGGTCCTTCCTTGAACATTTCAGCTTCTGGACTTAAATATTTAAGTTAGAGCCCTGGGTTTGAATTTCTTGTAAATTATACCAAAATATCACCCTGATAATTTGCAAAGAAGCTTTAGATAATATAGGTATCTAATGTGGTAAAGCTCATACTGATTACACGGGAGAGTTAATCATACCATGTCAAGTGTAATAAATTCCAAAGAACTTAAAGGATATTGAATTAGAAAAAAATGGTTCTATATGGACTTCAAAAGATTTAAGGTCTAAAAATAATGTGTGTTAAGACATATTTAATGAACCATCTATCTTACATGTGTACCATTCCTTGTTAATTATTGATAGAGGGTTTATTTATTTAAGATAGCATATAAATTAAAATCAAAATCAATTAGGCAAGATGAAGTTACATTGAGATTAATGGCTAATGCTCTAGCAATAACATTTGACCTAACCAGGTAGTAAAGAGAAAACTGTTAAATTTACTCTATTCTCTTAATATGTTAGATGATGCTGTCTGTGTCTTCAGTAGTACATAGCCAGCTCTTCTAATGATGCTGAGTTTCTGGCAATAAAGCAAACATTTTCATTTGAACACCCTGAAGGGCAAAGGGTTTTAGCTGTCACTTTTCAGCTGGCCCCATGGAAGACGAACATTTTCAGTATGAGTTTTGCTGAGAGCATTTCTAACACTGCAGACAGTTTACTGTGCCTCATGGTCTATAATGCTGTGTTCTATGCCTTTTCAGTTATAACTCTTGTTCACAATTAGAAAAAAAAACCCTTTACGTGAGTTATAGCAGCATAATCATAGAATAACTGCCCAGTGGAGTGATGCCTTTAGCTTGAGAATTCTATTCTAAAGACAATAATAGGATAACTTGGAAGATTACAAACAAGTGCTACTCTCTCAAGGTCATATACAATAAAATCCATTTAGAAACAAATGCTAGGTAAAGACATTACACATAATCCACATTAAATGATTGGAATTTGAAACAAACCCATAACTCTACAAAAGTGTGGGGCACATAGTTCAAAATAAAAATGGTGGAACCCAGTCTAAGAAAGACCTGGATCGATGTGCACTCAAAATTATTCAAATTAGCTAAGTCTTGAGCATTGAACTTCTATACCAGATCCCCTACTGAGTCAAGTCAATCTGCTGTCCTCTGGCATCCAAGGCTTCTTTGTGGGCCCCCACTGACCCCTCCTCACAGGAAGGTGCACTGGAATTTGGCCTGTGCTCCACTGCTCCAGCCAAGTGCTCAGCTGGCTCTGTCCCCAGGGCTCTCACATAGCAGAGTCAGCACAGTGCCTAATGATGAAGGTGGGGAAGGGGTGCTTGTCCACCCCCTGCAGCCTATTCATACTCCCTAGATGGGTGCCTGCTGCCCATACAGGAGCCCACTCTGGAACCCCCATGCCTTCCATGAGCAGGTGCGACCCAGGGAGAAGACTGTCCTGCTGCCTTTGCTGCTTGGCTGCTACTGACAGATGTTTGTGTCTGACAAAGGACAAGCAGAAGTGGGGAGGGGAGGTGCCTGGCAGCCAATCAAGGGTGGTCTGCCTACTGGGCTGCACTTGGCACTACAGGAGCATCTCCAACCTGCTGGGCTTGGCCAGTGGAGGCAACCTGCATGCCTCACCCATCAAAGGGCCAACTTCTGTTCTGTTAACTACCAAGCTAACATAGTCCACTTAGAGAAGCCTGTCTAAGTTAGTTCAAATCCACCTTGGGCTTTTTACATGTCTGTACCTAGTCATAGCTACAGAGATGTCAGTTTTTGTGCCCTCAGGCTATGGTCGGTTTTTCCAAAAGTGTGTGGCTACAAAACTACCTTTTGGTACAGACAGACATTTTGATTTTTCTCTAGAGCTCCAGATCCTGTTTCTAAAAATATCATTAGTTATTACAGATACCCAGAAAAACTTTAAAATATGTAGTGGGCATAATTAATTAAAAGACACCTGCCTCCATTTATATAGAGTCTGAAACATTAGTGTCACTTTCATTTCACTCAGTTGTATAATTTAATTTAAATGTCAGCTTTGTTTACTATTTCACTGTTCACCATGTCTCGGACGGCCAGAGCTGACTCGAGTTGCGTTAGAAATTGGTCGTACGTTAGGGCGGGCTGGTGAATGGAGAGGCAGACACAACTTATCGGTTGCAAAAAACTTTACTCACGCCACTTGCAATCACGACGCAGGTGGTCTGGTCATCTGAACAACCACACGAGTTGTTCCAGCTGGCGGGGCCCAAGCCAGTTAATCCGTCCGCAATTCGAAGCTGGCGGGGAAAGGGGTACGTCGGGGTTGCGCTCGGTGACGGGAAGAAAGATCGATAGGTGATCAGTCTATCGATCGGCAGCCGCAAGTCAGATAACTTCAGAGGCACTCTGCAGCGTGCTCAAAGCTCTTCGACTTGGGCGGAAGTCGCGCGGAATTTTAAACGGCCAGCGAGCCAATTACTAGCCGCCACGTGTGAATAATTTAGCACTGGCCAATAGCGGGGCACAAATTTACATTCGAATAGCGGGAACTCTTTGCACCGTGCATTTCTGTGCTGCAAAGAAGAAATGTATCCTGCAAAGGAAACTGCAAATTGGTGGGAACTCTCTCCTACACGCAGGTTCTCAATTGCAGCAGAACACTCTGCCGTGCAAAGGAGCGCTCATGTGGCCAGGAAATTCCATAGTGCTGAGGCACCAAAATCACTGGGTCGTGACACACCAAAACATAAAAAAGGAAGAAATAGCATATATAAAATCTACCTTAGTATTACCCAAAGTATGGATTGCACAAGATCTAGCACAAGAAAAAGATGTGTGATGTCACTTTCTGAAGTAAGGCACAGTTTTTAACTGTATGTTTCAGAAACCTTATTCTGAAGTCTTTACCTGCCATGAAGCATAATATTGGGACACTGTGCAATGCAAGCCCATTGTAAAATGTGACAGGAGGGGGAAGTCACTGCAAAGATTGCTGCACCAGCTGGGTCAGTGTAGGATAATGTCACCTCACATGGGTCTTATACAGAGACAATAGCTGTCTGCTCTTTTGGGATTAATCCCCCTTGAATATAGTGGTTACTAAGGGTGTTATGTCTCAGCTGTGTGTTCTTGGGCAACCCTGGCACAGGATGCAGTCTGTCTGACTCACAAAGGACTCACCCCCCACTCCCTCCCCTCCTCTACCTAAACGAAACTGATTAAGATGCAGTGAGAGACACACCTAAGACCCTCAAGATAAGGGTGACAAGAGTGAGCCAACTGCCCTAGGTCTCATTTACATCCGAGATGGAACCAGATGACCATTCATTTACATGAGAGATGGAGAACAGAAAGCCTGAAGCAGAGACTGCAGTGAATTCTGGGACCAGAGAAGCAGGAGAGCGCTGCATGATGGGGAATCTGTGCTTCCAATGTTAATCAACCCATGTTCACACACACCCAGCTCAGCATTTATCAGACCAGTTCTAATCTGGATTTACTAAGGACTTTTCCCCCCCAGACACACACACACAGCTCTAAGTTTAATAGGCATCTCGGGCCGTACATTCCCCGGTCCCACTATGGGAGGCCTATTTAAACTTGATTGACTAAAACTCGGTTGCCGGGTTAGGGAATGCTGAGGCAAGAGACCGAGTCAGAGGGGGTATGGGCAACATTTGAACAATGGTTAAGGGTTCATCACAGCATCCAGCCTGCTGGAGCCCTAATCCCAGGTGTTGTCATATCTTTCCCGAGACGACTGGTGGGAGTCCTCTCCACAAAAGGTTATGAGCACCCCAATAATTGTTTTAAGTCTGTTAAAAGACTATAGTAAGATCTGGAAAAGTCATGCTAAGCTGAGGCTTGTGCACAACAAGTAAAAATCCAAAATCCTGATGCTGCAAGCTATCTATTGTTCCTGAAGAAACCATGAGATATCCCATCAGTATATCTGCCACCCATAGGAATTTCAAGCTGGCTCCCAAGTATTTGGGTTACTCCCTAATCTTAAGTGTTTCCTGATTATCAATCAGTTTCCTGAGATGGTCCAAACCAGATAACCCCTTGTCAATAGAAAAGACAATGATTTACACTACTGAGGGTGCTTCGAAGCAGCTGAACTGAGGGTATAAAAATCTGTAAGTGTGTGTGCTGCTAGAGGGAGAAGAGGAAGAGGAAAAGGAAGGAAAAGAAGTAGAAGCAGGAGGAAAGAAGGAGAAGAAGAAAACCCCTGTGCTGACACCATCCCCTGTCGTTCTTGGGACGCTGGAAGAACAGATCATCTCTCCCTTCAAGGACTGTGCTACAGACTGTGCCTGTCAGCTTTGCAGCCTGAGTACCGTGGACTAGGTGAGATCCCAGCGTTCTCTGTCTTCTTTCTAGGCATAAACTTCTGAACCTGAACTGTATCAGTTAAGCTTGAGCTAAGTTTCCCCAAATACTTAGTGAAACCAGGGTAGTATTGTCATTGTTGGTGTTTGTTTTTCTTTTGCATGTCTATTACTACTAGTACTATTATATATTTCATATGCTTAGCAATAAATAACTTTTATAGTCAAACTGGTAGTAATTGGGTATATTTTTCCTTCTCTGCTTCTCTTTCCTCCCGTGCTCTGCAGCAACGCTTCTTTTACCTATGCTAAAGATCCCTGTGAAGCCCAAATTATTGTGGGGTCTGCTCATCAAGAGGCCAAAGATTGGGACGTGCTGAGTTTGAAACACATAAGGGGATCAGCTTGTACAGGCTGATTGACCCAGTTTAACTCAGATGTGCCCTTATGAACTGAATGCTGGCCCATGAGGGTGTCAGCTGGACACCCAGCCGGATTCAGAGGGATTCTGTTCACCTGTGTGCTTGTGTCTGACTGCATTTTATTGTTGCTCTTATGAACTGATTCTTGGCACATGAGGGTGTCAGCCTGTCCATGCTGATCAGCCCGGCCAGGTCAGGCGTGTCACGTTAATTTGTGTGTGTTTGTGTGTATGACTGATTTGGTGACTGGAGGAACCCAGGCCCATTGAGATTAAGTCCTGCAAGATAGCTCCATTGGGGGTGAGGCCTTGCAGAAGGGAGAGATACAGCTCCGTATAGTAACACATGCAGCACATTGACAGAATCACCAAGACCCTAGGAACTATCCCTAATAAATGAGCACACCCCAAAGTAATGGGCAAATTTGGTAACAAGGGTGCGAACTGATATGCAATTTACATTAGGAGACTTCATGCCACTGATACTAGTCATATTTCCCCTTTTGAAATAAAGACCAATAAAAAAAATAGTTGAAAATATCAGAGTATAAAAAATCATTCAGCTTAAGAAGGGGAACTTGGAGCAGGAATAAATACATACACATATTTTGGTTACCCTAAAGCAGCTAAGTATATTGGTTGTTATAATAGGTGGGACTACCGATATATACCTCTTCAAGGGAAACAAACAAACAAAAAACACCAAGGGCTAATTGACAGAAAAACTTCTTAGGCAATTTAAGGTAACCCTTAAATATTTTGTGATGACATTTTTCCCCAAGCACCTCATTAGGAAACTAATACATATAATACTATATTACTACCATTTAAATAGATGTGTATTCACTTAATTAATTTATTCATTTATTTAACCAACAGTCAGTGAAACATGGTCTGTATCTCCATTAAATATATCCTCCATAATAACTTTTTTTGCATGTATCTGTTGAGGGTTTTTGGCCACTGCTATTACTGTTTTAACTGAATACGTGAAAAGAATAAAACAGACTAAAGGAGGAAGAGAAAAAGAAAATAAAAAAAAAGAAATAAATATCCTTATTCTTTAGTAATCCTTCACTAAAAATATCACTTTTTATAGATCTTGTTACAACCTATAAAATAGGACTTATTAATTGTTTTTCATTTATTTAGAAATATAACTCACCAATAATGTCAGGCTACTGCTATCGTGAACTGTAGGGGATTTTTTTCCCCTAAACAAAGTAATAGGTGAAAAAATGTAAAATGCATGAGGTTTTTGTTTTACAGGTAGAGATATTCCTTACTTTGCAAGCCTGTTTCCAAAACTGTAAATAAGCAGTACTTAATGCAGGGCTTTTTTTTTTTTACCTTCTCTTAAAGCTAAACCTTTGTTAAACTTTTAAAATGATATCCTGATCTCACTTACTTCCCTCTATTTTTTTTCAAACAAATATCAAAACTGCTATACACTACGTTTTTACTAAAAAAGGCTGAATGTTCCATAGATAGAAAATGATGGTATAATTTCTTTACCATTTATAGTCTCATTTGCCCAGGCAATGTGTGGAACAAACCTTTATGACGGAATCAAAACTCATGGAAGAGGTGATATCTTTATTAGACCAACTAGATATTTTTAATATTAAACCAACTTGATATTTTTTATATTAGTTTTGATTCCTTTTCCCTCTAGACCAGTACAGCTACAACCTGGATACCTGACGACCTTTTTGATGGGCATGCCACAAATTAGCCCCATTAAGAATAGTCCTGGAAAAAAAGAAGTCCTAGCCACACTGCAGGTATAGCACATGCAGCAGCAGTGCACATTGCAACAAGCATAGACTGCAAGTACAATCTCAAGGGGTGAGAGGATTGTTCAGTCCCAATGTTCACAGTACTCAGCAGTCTCAGCACTCACCAGATATCCGTAACTTCAAACCTGACAATGCATTGGCACAAGTAGTTGGAATATGTGACAAATGACTGAAATGAGGGAAAACCTGTTGTGACACGGGATCTATGGCCTGTCACAAATTTATATTTTGTGACAAGGCAAAATTGATAAATCTCTGCTAACTCTGCAACCACAAAGATAGATAGAAAATAGATACAACCAGCATGAGGACATACTCTGATTCTTATAGTCAAGAATAATGGACAGGTAAAACAAAAATCACTTTCTGTGGTGAAGACTGACAGAAGTAGAGATCAAAATGGTTTATGAAATACTGTGCTTGGAGACACAAATGTAGGGCTTGCTTCCCAGTGGTAAAGACAGGACAGTAGGCCTTGAACAGGAACAACATTTGCTTTTAATCCACAGACTACTCTTAATGTCATTCCTTTGTAGAATATGACATGATAACAATCTCTAACAGCTAAAATCTAATAAGCAGGTTTGATGTTGGATAAAGAAATACTTTTGTACAGAATATTGAGAGGTTGTTAGGCTGGCCAGGCAATGGCTAACAAGGGAAAGGCTTTATATAGATAGAGTACAACCTGAAAGTTGTAGGTGCCATATGCACAAACCAAGGGATTTGTGGAGGTTAAACACTTGGCAACAGAGAAACTAAATGAGTGGAAGGACTTCATTTGACCTTACTGTTACTGTGGAGGTGATGGCAAAGGAACAATTTTTTTTAGTCTCTTATTTTTTTTTTTCTCCAGGACAAAGCTAAGAGGAACTTATCTCATGGGGCTTTACAAATTGTTTGTATGAGGGATGTTATTCAAAGGATTTCCTCCTCTTTAAAGACTTTTTAAAGGTTGTTTAAAGACTACTATTCTTGTGCTATTTTCCCACAGACCACACGACAAGAATACATCAGCCTCTACAAAGAAGTGCTAGAGGTAACATTTCTTTAAGTTTAAACCTTCTCCTTTGCCTCCATTCTACTCCACAATGTCAGATAGTGTGTAAAAAGAGGTGTTCTCATATCGTGTTAAAGTACAAGAAAATTAAGGGCTTTGTTCAACAGTATAAGTGGTAGGCAGTCAGTAAAGATGACTTATTATCTGTGCTCATTCAGGTGCCCAGCTCAGCACACAATCCCTTAGTTTACAGGACATTTCTCTTCTTGTCTTTCCCATCCTTACTGAACATTGTCTTGACTTGGCAGCTCAACAAAAAGCAAGAACTCTCAGTCAGCGAATGCAACATGTCTTGCACAGTCCAGCATACTAGTGAGTTCTGCTGTGCATTGTCACTGCCCAGTGTCAAGAAGTTTACTAAACCCAGTGTCACTGCCCAGTGTCAAGAAGTTTACTAAAAATGCCAAATGACTTGGATGGTTTTATAATGTGGATATCTGACCAATTTATTAATTTTACAAACTGGTAGGTCACTAAGACAGTAATTGTAATGTATGTACAAACATTACTTTTAGAGCCACCTAATCAACAGTAGGTTGACCTAATGTCCTAAAAATAGAGTGTGTGATCTAAGTTCACCTCAAGAGGAGAATTAACTTTAGATTGGTGAAGGATTAACCAATTTATAAAGGTTTAACCCAACCTAGTGAATGCCTGCACGTGATCACAGCACAGCCCTGGACCTGGGAAAACTGAGCCACTCCCCCCAGCCCTGGGTCTGTGCTGTTCCCATGCTGTTCCTGACTTAGCTATTTTTAGATCCCTGACTACCCTCCTAGACTTGGCAAGCTCCTTTCCCCCTTCACCCAACAGCCTCACTATAGACCTCCTTTGGACCCATCAACTCCTGACTAGACCTGCCAGTCCCACATTCCCCCTGCTCCCATATCCCTGACCCCATCCAGGGTTACACACCCCAAGCCACCTGTGTTGCTCCCAGCAGCAGTGAACATCTGCATGCCCTCCTCCTAGGTTAGGTTTAAACAGCTTTAAAGCAAGCTGCCTAAACCTAAACTGGGTGCAGTGAATGCTTGTACATACCCATAATGAATGGCATTGGCCCCCATCCTCTGCATAGGCAGCCTCTCATGTCTAAATGGAATCCAGTTGGCTTCACTGGGGTTCATCCATGCAGAATATATAACGGGATTTATATCACTATTCCTAATTCCTTGGGCTTTGTTTTGAGCAGCGCATTGTTCATGGTCAACTTTCTGAGCCATCTATGGCCCTACTAATATTGCTAAACTCACCTGTAAGCAACTGACAAATGTTATGTACTGAGAAGAAAAAAGATCCAGTTCTGCTCTACAACACATGCACACTTCTACTCCCTGCAGTGAGAGCTGCATAGGTGTGTCTGCAAGCAGAACTTGGCACTAAACGTTTAGTTAAAGCTAACTTCATTATAGTGAAAATGAATAAGTATAAAAACTGCTGTGTTTGAGCCAAAAGCATATTAAATACTGTTTATATAAAGTTTCTAATTGCATTATCTCTTTAAGATAACATACCTATAAAATAGAATATCTTTACCTGCACATTAGCAATGCATTTGGTTCAGACATTTTAATTAAGCCCTAATATGTAATGAAACACTGAAAAACCCTGTTGCCAAATAAGCTAATGAACACATTACCTGGAGGATGAAAATAAAGGATGCTTTGAAATTATTATTTCATTTGGATACATATTCTTACCCAGACAGCAGTCTTAAATCTCAGACTGTATAGACCACAAGCACTGAGATAGACATAATATTCTAAAAATCATCATACATGGCTGCTACACTGCAACTATAATAATGTAGCAGAAAGCCCCCTTTTCCTCTTGCCTGCATTTGCTCTCCCCTCTTTGGATATGTTTCTCTTTTTCTACCTTTTCTTCCTTCCTCTGTCTTTCACTTTAAGATAAGGAAGTGTGTTTTAAAATTTGTATGTGTGCATTTTGTATCTCCCCTTGTAGTTTGGTATTTTTATCTATTTGTGTGCCATGGCATTTGTAGCTTATATTTTATACTCCTCACCTTTCAACTTTCAACTGAATGTGTTTAGTTTCATAAGTAAATTATATATTGTAACAATGTTAACAAGGGCAGGAATCAAACTGCCCTTCCCTGTATCAGGCTGGCCCCTGAAAGAGCGAGTGAATCAGTGATTGAATGTGTAACATGGTAGCAGACAGTAATTAACACCTGGGAGACTGCAGATCAACCAACGGAAGAACTCAATAGAAGACAATGTAACAACCAGGAAATCTCTAAATGTCACTGATCAAGGGCTAGAAGCCCTGGCCCGAGTTAATCAATGCCAGGGACCAACTTTTGGGCTGAATATCTCCAGATCGACCACTCCCAGAGCCCTATTCAAAATTCATCAACTGACTCCCAAACCTGCACGTTCATGCAGACAACCCCTAGGGCTGACAGATGCCATCCAGTAGCCAGCGACCGGTGGGGGGGGAGGAAGTCCCACGAGGGTCAATGACCCCTGGATTGGGCAAACCTGAAAACTGAGGAGTCACCAAAGTCTGCCAAGGACAGATAAAAGGCAGTGAAAAGTGACCCTCAGTGGCGCCCTCTTGATCTCCAACTTGACCAGACCTGTCCAGCCAGAAGGACCATCCGGCGACCCCCTTCTGGAGGATAACACCACGCTGAAAGAAGCCTCGACTGGCCATCAACGGCAGACTCCAGCGCTTGTAGGATAGGTATACCTGACTCTGTAGCTTGCTACTGTGTGTGTGTATGTGTGTGCATATGTGTGTGTGTGTGGGGACCAGCCCCAAGGTTTATGATTTAACCCATTACAGTGTTTCAATTCGCCTAATAAATTAGAATTTTAAGGATCCCGAGTTGGACATTTGTAGCCAACAATTACATTGGTATTTTCTTTATTATTTATAAGATCTGGAAAATTAATCGATTTTATTATTAATATATTTAGCTTGAGTTCTCTAAAGAGTCAATTCCAATTGCTCTAGGCAATTTTATTTATGATATTTAAATATACAATCTAGTGGTAAAATCAATACAAAACTGTATAAACAACATACATGAGCCACCTAGAGTAAATTACAGCCAAACAAATAATTAACAGTTCCACTTAATACAACTTACCTGAACTCTAAAAACCTGATTTAAAAAATAAACATACTTTAACATTCCCTAGAGATAAAAAATACAATCTCTTATCACATCAAAAACATTAGTGGGACATTCCCAAGCCATTTTAAGAATTTAACATAGAAAGTCAGATACTGTATTCTTGGTGGAAACAATGCTTAGCATGTGGGCAGTACCATTCTCTATTAATCTTATCTTTTAAACTAAAGCAAAGCCACGTAGGAAGCATGGAAATAGATATATGCAGGTGTGTGTAAGTGTATGAGCACAGATGTACAAGAGAATGCCCATTCTTGTCCATCACTGAAATGCAGCCACCTTCTCTCAGCTGAAATCTGGCATGTTTTTGCAAGTAGAAAGCAGTCCTATGCAATGCCGGGCTTGGTAGGAATGACAAATACTGGATCCATCAGGAAGTACGAGACAAATCAATTATCCAAAATTAGAACTTGTCCAAATTACTCTTGTTTCTATATGTTTGGGAGGGGGGTGAAAAATACAATGAGCATTTCAATTACTACAACAACAATGTACTAGCAATAGAATGTAAAGGGATCACTGCTGTCAGGAAAGTGCTCCTTAATGCCAGGTTGTGGCTGTATATAACAGCACCTTCATCTAGTTTGAATAACTACAGTTCATGACTTTTCTCTTTTCCTGCTCAGTTGGTCAAGAACCAAATCGCTGTCACAGTGAAAGATACATGTATATCAACTGCAGCAGCCAAAGTGATTAACTGCATTTCAAATCAGTACGCCCCCTTCTATCCAAACTGTTCCTTTCCTGTAGCAAAGGGTGTCTAACAATTTTTCAGTTGTTCTCTAGAGTCTACTGTCTCCAGAGAACTGCTTATAAAGTTATCTAGGAATCTGAGGTTCAAAAGCTCCCCAATAGAGAACAGTTGTAATATCCTTTCATGAATCTCTCACTTGAAGATAGCTCTTTAACCTCACATATTGCCTCACAGTGAATCAAGACAAATGCCATGTGGCCATTAAAGCAAGCATCACCACAGGTGGGCATATCATTGCACATCGCCTTAAATTTTATGATAGTACCAATTTGTAATGTATACAGTACATTCACTGATACTGTATTAAGCATACACATCTACATTTTGGGATATAGGGTCAGTTTAATATTTTTGATGAAGCAAATCACTATTGGAAATGTAGCTGTGTCAAAATGGAAGCACTGTATGCAAACATGTTGATTTACATTAACTCTTTTAATAGGAAAGTGTTAAAAAATCGTTTTATCTCTCATTTCATTTAGATTGTTAAACTGTGTTATTAAAACTAGCATGATACAATTTTACAACTTTTTTCAAATAAAACTGTTTTACTTTGCCATAACAAAGTATTTAGCATTACTGAAACATTTTTCATGATTTCTGAAATTTTAATTTTCAGAATCTGTGTTTTATAAGAAATTTCAGCTTTCTGCTTCAACACAGAAAATTCTCTAAATTTCAATAACCTGGAATTTAAAAAACAAAACATAAATTTTAATTTCTTATTACTCCCACAGAGAAAAGTTATTAAGATTTAACTTCTGAAGAAATTTGCTGAGTCTTTTAAAATCACAAAAAAAGAAGGAAAAACAGTCTTTGATTCAAACTTATTATATTATGATCACCAATTACTACTAAGGGATGCATACTTTTGCAACATTATTTGTCATTCAAAATTTGCTATGAATCAAAGGGTGCATCCACACATGCAAGCATGTTTGCTTGCAGCATAGATTTCATAGATGTCATAGACATTAGGGCTGGAAGGGACCTCGGAAGATCATCGAGTCCAGCCCCCTGCCCAAAGGGCAGGAAGTCAGCTGGGGTCATAGGATCCCAGCAAGATGAGCATCCAGTTTCATCTTGAAGGTGTTCAATGAAGGCGCTTGAACCACCTCCGGTGGCAGGCTGTTCCAGACCTTGGGGGCTCGGACAGTAAAGAAGTTCTTCCTTATGTCCAGCCTGAAACGATCTTGAAGTAGTTTGTGACCATTTGACCTTATCATCCCTTGGGGCACTCTGGTGAACAAACGTTCCCCCAGATACTGGTGGTCACCCCTGATAAACTTGTAGGTGGCCATCAGATCACCCCTGAGCCTGCGCTTTTTCAGGCTAAAGAGCCCCAGGGCTCTCAGCCTGTCATCGTAGGGTCTGCTTCCCTGACCTCTGATCATGCGCGTGGCTCTTCTCTGGACTCTCTCAAGCTTCTCCACATCCTTTTTGAATTGTGGAGCCCAAAACTGGACACAGTACTCCAGCTGCGGCCTCACTAAGGCCGAGTACAGGGGGAGAATGACGTCCCGGGATTTGCTTGAGAGACGTCCCGGGATTTGCTTGAGACGTCCCGGGATTTGCTTGAGATCATCGAGTCTGACCCCCTGCATAGGCAGGGAAGAGTGCTGGGTGTCGGCGTTGAACACCATCAGATTCTCGTCCGCCCACTTGCTGAGCCTGTCCAGGTCAGCCTGGATAACCTGCCTGTCTTCTGGTGTGGATGCTTTGCCCCAGAGGTTGGTGTCATCGGCGAACTTGGCCAGTTCTGATCGCTTCTGACTCCAGTGTCCACATCATTAATGAAGATGTTGAACAGTATGGGTCCAAGGACAGAGCCTTGGGGGACCCCACTGGTCACAGGACACCACGATGAGTGACTTCCATCGATTACTACCCTCTGGGTCCGACCCCGGAGCCAATTTTCCAGCCAGTGGATCGTGGAGGACCCAAGGCGGCAATTGGCCAGTTTCTCCCAGAGGCGATCATGGGACACCAGATCGAAGGCTTTTTTGAAGTCAAGATATATGACATCAATCTCTTCTCCCTTGTCCAGGTGATAGGTCACCTGGTCGTAGAAGGAAATGAGATTGGTCAAGCAAGACCTACCCGCAACAAACCCATGCTGGCTATCCCTTAAGATGTTGGCGTTGGCCAGTCCATTAAGGATGGCCTCTTTAATAAACTTTTCTAAGATCTTCCCCGGGATAGAAGTCAGGCTGATGGGCCTATAGTTAGCTGGATCCACTTTCCTCCCTTTCTTGAAGATAGGCACCACATTGGCCTTCTTCCAGTCTTCGGGCACTACACCAGAGCGCCAAGAGTTTTCAAAGATCCGTGCTAGAGGCTGGGCTATGATGCTCGCCAGCTCCTTGAGTACCCTGGGGTGAAGATTGTCAGGGCCAGCTGACTTGAAGGTATCCAGCTTCTCAAGATGTTCCTTCAGAAAGTCAACATTAATGGAGGGCAGGGGATCACCCTCACCCGGACTTCCTGGCCCTGTAGCGGGCATGGGCGTCCCATGGGACTGATGAAAGACTGACGCAAAGTACCTATTTAATAGGTTGGCTTTTTCCTGGG
>NW_005842277.1:459426-461000 GCF_000455745.1 Alligator sinensis
GCTCCCCACATATCTGAAAAAGGACTTTTTATTGTCCTTGATGCTCAAAGCTAGCTGGAGTTCAGTTGCAGCCTTGGCTTTCCTGGTCTGCTCCCTCAGAGCAGCTATTTGCAGCTCAAATAGAATCGGTACAAATTTGAACTGGGGCTTCTTGCCTCAGTGCACGTGCCTAGACTTTAGTGTGGGGCAAATTGTGCCACTTGCAGCAAAATAATCCTGCTTGGCTCCTGGATCTGCGGCCAGGGGGAGCTAGAGCTGTACACCTGTGCTGTCCCCAGCAGTATAAAAGCTGCCCTGTCCTAGCCCCAGCAGTATAAAAAGCTGCCCTGTCAAGTAGCTCTGGGCTACTCACTCTCAGGAGCTTCTGGGACCCAGCCAATTGGTACCTGGGGGCACTACCCCTTGTGCCAGCTGGACTGCTAAAGCAGCCCTGAGACTTCCCTGCACCCTCTACCCACTGCAGCAGTCTGGCAGTGGGGGCTGCTGCCTGGCCCCCCTGCCAAACTTGGATGGGGACGGCACAGCCAGTTGAGGCATCTGCCCCTCTGAACCAGCTGCCAGTGGGTTGTGGCTGCAGATTTTGCCTTTATGTGTCACTATTGCCATGTGTGCCCTCTGCCCAACCATCTGGGCAGCTATCGCCCGGAAGATGTTCCCAGTGTGGTGAACTGTCAAAGCATGTCCTCCTGGCCCCAGTTGGCCAGGAGGTCAGCCACCTCCAGTGGGATCCAAAGTGCCTGCTCTGAGGAGGTTACTCTGCCTGGGTTCTGCAACTTGCCTCCCTAGGAGGAATTGTGGTGTTCCCTATTTGAAATCTGAAAAATCCCTGATAAAAAAATTCCAAAGTCACTCTGTAAAATACCCCAAAATCCATTTTCCTCCAGAATTAAAACAAAAGACCACTATATATAGAGAGAAAGAGAGTGAGAGACAGCGATCAATACGGCAAAGTTTTATTGATATATCTACAGTGTTAAAGCAATTTGGAAGCATACCAGTTTCTCTATCATCATAATCAAATGAATTCTAAATACCTATATGCTTTGTTGCTTGCCTTTGGTTTTCTTACCATACAGCAGTTAGAACTCCCCCTAATCCCTCCACTAACCAGGTTGTGGGGACAACTGCCTCTGCAGCCAAAGCTCCTGCCAGTAGGTCTCATCCTGTCTGACAGCTGGGCATGCAGGGTGTGGGCTGGGGAGATGAGGGGTTTGCAGGAAGGGGGTCGGAAGGGGAGTGGAAAGATATGGGTGGCTGAGGAGGGATGTGGAGGGCCACCTCCTGCAGAGCTCATGGACTGCTCCCCACAGGAGTCAGAGCCCCCCAACAGGGGGTACAGTCCCCCAACAGGGGTTCCAGCACCCCCAACAGGGGCCACAGCCCCCCAACAGTGGTTACAGCCCCACAACAGGGGCTACATGGCCCTTGCAGGAGCTACTACCCTCCCAACCACCACCCCCACAGGGTCCACATCCCCCACCCCAGTTTGCTCCCCCAACCCCCTGGATTGCTGCCCCACTTGGCCCCATCCCCTGTCAGCTCCTGCAGCCCCCCAGTGGCTGGCCCACCCCGGC
>NW_005842277.1:461565-475612 GCF_000455745.1 Alligator sinensis
GGCAGGTGGGGGATGGGGCTGGGTGGGGATCCATCGGGGTTTGCAGCACGGGGAAATTTGCAGGATGGGGAATATTTTTGTGTTCCCAAATGTGCCTCTTGCAGCATCTCAAAGGGCTTCAAGATGCTGCAAGAGGCACGTCTGTGCTTGTCTGGACACACCCAAAGTGAGCTGAGAGCTGAAGAAGCAAGAGCAGGCTTCATCCATCTCTATTTTCAGGTGCATATTTCTTCTGACTCCCCATTGTTGCCAGACAAGGACAAGATGGGGAATATTTTTGTGTTCCCAAATGTGCCTCTTGCAGCATCTCAAAGGGCTTCAAGATGCTGCAAGAGGCACGTCTGTGCTTGTCTGGACACACCCAAAGTGAGCTGAGAGCTGAAGAAGCAAGAGCAGGCTTCATCCATCTCTATTTTCAGGTGCATATTTCTTCTGACTCCCCATTGTTGCCAGACAAGGACAAACCTTGTACTCTAGCTAAAACCTTGAAAATCCAATAAAAAGGATCATGAATAATTAGCATAAGATATGGGGCCAATAGATCAAACCTATTAATGAAAAGCACATTTTAATTCTCCTGAACTAGATGATGTGGTTCAATTCTGTTTTGCTTATTAAGCTGCTTAATCACAATCCACAACCTTGGCTAGAAAGATAGTCTGGCAGAATGAGCCCTTGCCAGGACAAAATATCTCCCCTCCTACAGCTTTTGTCCCTCCCAATGAAAAATCTTTCTCCATATGCTTGCCACTGAAAGTGTTTCTCACTGGGAAAACCCTTTGAACCAACGATTCTTTGATCACTAGAAAAGGGTTTGTAACCAATTCCTCAAGCAGTTTCTGCCACTACCACTATATAAATCTGGAACAGACTCTCTCTGCTGAATCTTGAATCTACTCATCTTTTCAACAGAGGAATGGAAAACATGAACAGAGGGAAAGGGCAGTTTTTGATTAACAACTTTGTGATCACTGAATAAATGAAATTTGAAAGGTAATAATTACATTTGTAATTACTTAGACTTAAATCTCTTATGTTTTCTATTTCCTTTGTTTTCTGGGCATCTGGAGCAATGACTCATTAATAATAATAAAGTAATTTAACCCTGCAGGCAAATTACAAGGAGAAAGATGTCATTTGTCATCAATGCAAATAGAACAATCATCAGAAGTTACAAAAAGACCACTGTTTGATATTCATTGCAGAGGATAAAAAGGACATTTTGCATTCACTCTTAACATGACATCCCAATCTGCTTCTTAATTATCAATAAACATAAGGGGACAGCAAACACTGTATGAGGGACTACTAATGGTGTATTGTCCTGCAGTGACATTTCCATAATCACTTTAAATCTACCATATACATATGCACTAGTTAAAGCTTTCTGCTGATGAAATTGTACCCCCCAGTAAGAAATAAATTATGCTTTGCAGTTTTAGTGCATTACCAGCTCTCTTTCATGAGTATATGCATCTGATAACTGAGTTATACAGTCTTTTTATGTAAGTGATACAGGTTGGCATTCTACTGCACTTGTGATTGATTACAGTCTGCTTGAAAATAATTTAATACAGTCAAAGAAATCTAGGGATTAGATAAAACATGGTACACTTATCATATCAGTGTAAGTAACCAATTACTGTCACCTTAAGCCATGAATGTTTTATGGCTTTTGTGAAAACATTGTTAAGAATAAAATTATTATTATATTAATTGCCTCAGTGTGAAGTTATGTCTCTTTTAGTATATTAAACCTCTTTTAATAGTTTGTAGATCTCCAATATTTTTCTTTTCACACTGAGTTAGGAAATGAAAGTTCCACCATTTTTTTCTTTAAAAACTGGCATAGTTATTTGATGTACATAAGACATCTATTTATTGTGGTCCATTTAAGCAATAATTGTACAAATACAAACTAATTAATATGCAAAGAATCTGTTGCAAAACTTTTGGAAACAGTGATAAAATTATGTACTTATTCAGGTTCTACTAGTTCAATGTTTTCTGACAACAATGTAACTTATTTCCATAATTTATGAAAGGTATGCCCCCAAGTCAGGAACTTTTGGATGCCAATTCTGTCTCATAATAACTCCCTTTGTGGCAGATCACTTAACCTCAGTTTCCCTACTTATGCAAAATGCAGCTTAAAATGATGTTTCCTTCTGATTTCAGTTTTCTTGTGGTTGATAGTTAATATTTATCAAATATTTTGCATATATAATGGATACATAAATATTTAGGAGTATTATAATCAGCACAAGGCTAAAAGAAAATTAACTATGTATACCTTAGGAGTGGAGGGTGCCCACAAAAACACACAGCAAAAAAGCCAATTGGGAAGAGAATTTTAATAATGCTCTATTTTTGTTACGTGAATTCAGTGAGATATACTCAATATCAGATACAAAACCTCATTATCATTATCCCCTTAAGTTCAAATGAATTTAAAATATCTGCCTGCATGTGACATGAAACATTTAAGAAAGGGACAATATTATCTTCCCCCTAAATCAGGTGTGTCAGCCTTATGGCCCACAGGCTACATTCAGCCCACAGAGACTCTCAATCTGGCCCATAAGACTACTGGAGGGCATCAGACGTTGGGCCCTTTGCTTCTACTGGGCGTGGCCATCAGTGGTGAGCATACCTCACTGTCTTTAGACCAGGGGTGGGCAAAGTCTGGCCTATGGGCCAGATTGAGTCTGCAGTGGACTCCATTTCCCAGCAGCCCCTGCCTGCATCATTGTGGCCAGTTTCCATGGAGACTCCAGTAGCAGCAGCACTGTGATAGCACAGGGCCATGGTTTCCATGGAGATCAGCTCCAGCAGCCCTGGCAGGATACATGGCTGAATGGGGAGCTGCTCCAGGGCCGGGGCTGTGATCTTGTAGTGGTAACAGCATGGTTCAGAGCCAGGGCAGCGCTACAATCTGATGCTCGCATGCCTCAGGCACCCCTTTTCCCCCTCCCAGATCTGGGGCATGTGGGCAGCAGATCACAGCTCTGCCCCAACTCTGGACCATGCTGCCACTGGTGCAAGATCCAGCCCTGGCCCTGGAACAGCTCCCTGTCCAGTTATGCACCCTGACAATGCTACTGGGACCAGTCTCCCTGGAAACCCTGGCCTTGCACTGTCATGATGCTGCTGCTACTGGGGTTTCCATGGAAACCAGCTGTAGCGACACAAGCAGGGACTGCTGGGAAATGGTGTCCAGCTGCCAGCCAGATCCACCATTTTGCCCACCCCTGCTCTAGATCCTGTGCTTCTGTTACTCCCCAACACATTGCCACAGCTAAACCCTGAACCACCCCCACCCCCTTCCCTCCACCATGGTGGCCACTGTGGCAGTTCTCATGTCGTGGGTTGGATTTGTCCCACAAGGAGCCTCCACAGTCCAGATCCAGCCCAAAGCCCCAAATGAGTTTGACACCGCTGTACTAAATGAAATATTTATCTCAGAAGGCATTCTGCTTTGAGGAAAATCTAGTGACTTCATGCTATAACAGTACAATGAAAATAAATGAAACTGAGGTGTCATTTGAATGAAAATCACTATAATCTGAGCTTTAACTAAATCAGGCTAGAACTCTAAAATTCCTCTCTGCATCACATTTGTCTTAAACATTTATCTGACCATCATGCATATGAAAAGCCCCCACTACAAGCTTAACAACAAGTTTAAATTGGTTTTTAATATAAACAGCCCCTTCTAGATACATTCTTATTTTCTAGATATACTGTAAGACATTTGTGCAAAGAAACATTTATGATAATTAAAAAAAGTATTTTTAGAGAGAGACTTGCCTATCAAGAATATGAGAATCAAATTCATGGCGTATATTTTCATTATTAAGATAGCAGCACCACAGAAAAACCTAAATGTAGAGTGAAATGTTTCCTGAAGCACCAATTTAATGTAAAAAAAGAGGTCTAGTCAAACTGACAAATGGAAATAATATGAGTGCTACAATTTTCACATCAATTTGAGGTAAAATGTTTTGAATTGCAGTCATTTTTATCTTCTTTGATAAAGAAAATTACCACAAATGGGTGATAATTTAAAACAGTATAATTCAGATTCCATTGTGCTTCAATCAGACACAACAGTGAAGAAGTGTGGGTCTGCACACATACAGTAGCTCTGTACAATGGTTTGGTGCCACATTCAGAACATGCATTAGAGAGGGATGATACTTTCAAGTTTCCTTCATTCATATACATGTGTGAAACTTCAAAAAGTACAAAATCACCTACTGTGGCAGTATTTACTTTCAACTGCTTACAGGCAAGGCAATTGTTGGCACCTTGTTAGTGTGTCCTAACTTTTAACAATCACTGTGTGTGAACAGTTGTTGCACTGGATCTTTGCTTTGATTTAAGGATCTCTTTCTGTACAGGTCATGCTAGGCAGGTCTCTTCAAAAAAATAAGGAGTAATAGCACTGGGTGTTTATGTCTGCAAGATACTAATGAATATATTCTGAAATTTCCATCTTTTCTCTGTTGTATATGCTGACCATATTATTTTTAAGGAAATCCAGGACACTGTGTTTCAAGTGAAGGGGGAGCATGCCCCATGTCCGGGATGCTGCTGCAGGCAGAGGCAGCTGGACAGGGGTGCAGGGCACAGTCTGGTGGGGAGATGGAGTGACATGGTGTGCTGGACAGATGGGTGGGAAGGCACCGCTGCTGCTGTGTGGGAGCAAGGCAGGTGGACTAGAGTGGGTGCCTCGTCACTTGCACATAGCTGGCCTAGCTTCTCTTGAGCAGCAGCCAGAGGCAGGGCATGGGCATCACTCCAGTTCACCCACCCTGCCCACCCATCTGCCTGGCACACTATGCCACTCTGCTTACATGCTGGACTATACCGTGCTCCTGCCTGCCCATGCTCCTGACTGACTGCCTCTGCCTCTGCTTAGGTGGCCAATTCTAGGACTTTTGTTGAAATTTTCACCAACCAGCCTATGAAATCCGGGACTTTGGCCAAATCAGGATACATGATCACCCTACTGTTGTACAACCTTCCTAGAAGCTGTATCTTCTTACAAAGGCCATTTTATTTAGCTTTCATTCTCACCTAGTTTATTTTAAACAAAATATAACATAGTGTTCCAGCTTGCTTTAACAATATCTTAATATCAACAAAGTAGGTTTGAGGAAAATGATATGAAAACTGACTCATTTAAACCAGAGTGAGCCTATTGCTAATATAGTGTGCGTACTTTTTTTCAACTCAGTGATAAAAATATGTAACTCTTAGCTCCTGGGAAACTGGCACAAACTATGAATCACTTAGGCCTAAATGATGATCAATACCTATATATCTCTCAGTTCTAAAGCTAAACAAGAGAAGTCAAATACTATTGAATAATAAATGTATTGTTTTTCTAGTTTGCTACTTTCCTTTGATATATATTGGGTGTCAAAACAATAGCAGAAGACAACAATGTGAGCATTATGACCCACAAGGCCCATGCCACTTAAATTGCTTTTAAATATTTATCCTGGACATTGACATACATGTGAATTTTACTTTTGTAGTTTAAAATGGGTATCTGTCTTTAACCAGAAATGAATGCAAGCACTTATACCAAACTATAGAAATGAAAAATGAACATTAAGGACAAAATTCTCCAGGAAGTAAAATATATTGCTTCAAAACAGCAAGTTCTCCACACTACTCACCCCTCCTCTCTCCCTGCAAAACAACATATCCACATAAACTCAATTACCTTCTAAAGTATGCTTTTTAAAATAGAATAAAATATCTCAGTCATAAAACATCATATTACCTACCTATCCTGAAAAAAATATCACCAAATAATGCCATAAAAAGAGCCTGGTAATCAGTATTCAGCCAGTGAAACAATTTACCACTTCTTTTTCCTGCTTTTGTACTATGTGCCTCAACCAACCATTTTTCAATTGTATTTGATGGTTGTTCTCTGTTGACTATGTCTGTTATGCAGGGATGTGCCCATACTGTTCTCAGCTCCCATAAAATCAAGAGTTATTGCAGCTAAACTGAATTCTAATCTGAAAAAGTCAACTTAATGGCTTGATTAGGTTGCTTGAAATTTCCTCCTCTTCTAGCTTGTGAATGAAACTAGAAATAATGGGAAAGGAAGGACTGTCCAGTAGTTAAGGGTATTAGCCTGAAAACTGAGAGATCTAGGTTTGGTTCCCTAATCTGTCGCAGACTTCTTGGGTTATCTTGCAGAAAAAAAAGATTTAGGCAAATGTGGACTTTAGGTGTGTAAATCCAAAATTGTGACCACTAAAACTCTTACTTAGTCTTTAAAATAAATTCCCAGTTCTCACTGTAACAAGAGAACTCAACACCCAGATATGCTGAAAATCTGGGTCTCAAACTGTCTTAGTGGGACTTAGTGGGAACACATTATTTACATATTTACAAACCAAGTAAAATAAGTTTAGCATGGTTCCATTCAGAAATGAAAATCAACCTCCTAAACTCATCTCTATATTTTGCCAGAAATTGCTGATCCAGTTTATATAAACCCTGAAGAAAGGACAAGTCAGGGTTAAGTGGTACTCTGGCACTGGAACAGCAAGCTTTTACTGTGCTTGGCACACAACACCTGAGTGTAGAGAGTGTGAACTTAAATTTCTGTTACTGAGTCATCCTTTAGACTTCAATGGAATTAAATTGACCATCATTTTTTAAGGGAGTGGGAAGAGAAAAAAAGAGTTTACATCTGTTCTGACAATTTGCCAAATGGTTCCTTTAAAATCTTTCTGTAACATTTAATTAAACATTTAATATAAAAGAGCCTAAGTAGAAAACTTCCCATCTATTCCTTATTAAGTGTTCACCTGCCTGTTATTGAGCCTGTCCACCTATTTATTCCTTAATTCATCCATCTTCTCCTAAAAATGTCATTAATATGCTCAGAGTTAATTCATTATAGCTCATTGCTTCCATTCAAGTTCATGTTACCAGAATATATTCATCAAAAATGATCAGACTTGAAAAGGCAGATTTGGATTCTGACAGAGAATAATTTATCATGCCTGGGTAGAAGCCTCCCACCAACTGGGCTGTTTGAAAGTTGGAAGACGAAAAGGTAATGACTAGAGTACCTCTGTAGAAAAGGAAATTAAATACTAGGAAAGAAAAAAAAAATGGGGGGGGGGGATCCAAAATAGTGTATTGCCCAATAGGTGAAGGCTTATTGACATTGATTCCATTTCTTTTTTACAATCCGAGATCTTTCCATCCCCCCTCCCTGCTGCCTTGAGGCAGCAATAATCATTAAGAACTCAGAGCTGTCTCATTTGCATATTGCAGGAAGCATAATGCATGCAGGGACAGTTTAACATAGTGAAAAGTTTGATAGTAATGTTCAAAGCTTTTCAGAAATGTTATTGATCCACTGAGGCTTAAACTCTTAATCAATAGAGACAGGTAACAAAGGGCTTCACCTTAAAACTACATAATGCAATTTCACACTGTATTTTTTCACTCGCAAGGTACTTACTGTAATTACAGTTTCTATAAGCATGATTAAAAAATTTCTAGAAACCCAGCTGCTCCAAGATTTTAATCATGCTTTTGAGGAATATATAAATTATTTGAGTCCCAGGAGCTAGCAGGGTACACTAGCATTTATTATATGCTATTATGTACTACTGTCATTTTCAATTGTTTTTGCTATCGTAACTCCATTATACAGTAGAAGTGGAAAGTTTCCTGTATCATAATGTACATGATACAGTAGTAATTGTAATATAGATAGTAGAGATTTGGCATAAAACCTGCAATCACTTGTATAATTATGGACCAGGCCTGCCATCCTCCATAGCACAAATCCCGCTAGAATGGTGGTGCTTAGTCTTTGGCTAGGGGTTGTTGCCCTGTGGGGCCAGGCCAACCCTCGGGATCTCAAAATTTTACTGTTATACAGGAGGGTTTGACACAATTGCACATATACACAGACACAAATCAATTAGGTGCATACACATACACTAGGCGCATACACCCACCCCAACTCAGGCATACACACATCCAAAATTACCAGCCTAGGCACATGCATACCTATCACCAATTCAAGCACATACACGCTATAATTATAATGTCATGAAATCATACACAATACACATATACATACACATATACACACAGATTAAACACTGACTCAGGTGACAGTGTGTGCATGTGTGTTGGTGCCTGTGGTACCTATGCTTGGGGTGCTTGGTAACTAAAGAGAAAGTGGCAGAGATCAGGGGAAAAGGCAGTGGGGATAAGGCAATAGCAAAGAAACAGGGGTTTGCAGGCAGAGAGGAGCTCAGGATGGCTGGAGCCACAGGAGCATGGGGCAGGTGTTGGAGGTGGCAGTGAGCCAGAAGCAGGAGAGGGAGAAATAAGACAGAAGTTAGAGGGGTGAGGAGCAGAGATTGGAGCAGGGCTGGACCCTTAGTGAAGCAAAACCCAACTCAGGAGTCCAAATAACTGTTTTATTAAATGAACACTGTACTGTACAGCTTGGTTCCTACACACACTCACACAAGCACTCCCACACACACTCACACAATGGGAGCAGGAGAAAGAGACTCAGTGGAAGGGTTGGAGTCCAGGTAGGGAAGAGAAACAAAGTCCAAGTCCTTGGTTGAAGACAGGGTGAGGCTGATAGCTACCTATCCTGGGCTTTGAGTTCATCCTTGATAGTCAGTTGGGGTCTTCTTCAGCAAGATGTTGTCCAGAGGTGGGGGTTGCTGGCAGGGCCTCTGGGTGGATAGGTGGTGTGGCATGGTACTGGTCCAGATGGAGAGGGCGTCCCATGGAGTCAGTCTTCACTACCCTTTTTATGGGGCAGACTACCTCTGATCTGCTATGGGAAGGGCCTATCCAGGCAATGTCATTCCTGTTCCAGAGGGTTCCAGATGTTCATACTGAGCATGTGCAGCCTTGGCACAATGGTGGGTTGCCTCATCTTTTGTTTCTTGAACGTTGAGGGTGATTCCAAGGGCTGGGTCACTGGTCCAGAAATTGGTTTTGATGGTGGGGTGATTTAGTAGGGGGTCCTGCTGTCATTCTGTTTCACTCATCCATTCTTGCTTTGTTTCAGGCATTCAAGGAAAACCAGTTTACATGGGAGAGGTTACAGACTTAAACGTGAGTCATAATTGCAACATACTTACACAACAGGGCATGCAGACAAGATGGGAACAAGATGGGAACCTGACACAAAATTGGATACTTGACATCACTTATGCCAACCCACATTGCAGGCCTAAATCATATAATGTTAACATAGAGACACTTAAAACACAATAACCGTACAGTGTAATACATTACAGTAATCCAACACACACAGCCAAACACTATTACAATAGCTCATGGTTACGATAAAAGGGGACTTATTTATACAGGGTTTTAACTTAACTTATAATTACTTATGTATATATACCCATAGGGAATAGAGGAGGGGAGAGAAAAAGGCAGAATGATGAGGAAAAGAGGATGTCATATTTCTAAGTAAAAAAAAAAAAAGAAAAACCTGGGGGGTTTGCTACAGAGTCGCATCCAGAACATAGAGCTATGTTATTCATCCCTGTGCTTCCAACAGGCCTGGAAATTTGGGGCTGGAGGAGCAGTGACAGCATTAATTGCTACAGCTCTAGGAGACCTAAATAAATGTTATCACTGCTCCCCCACCCCTAAATTCTGGAGCCCTGTGAGCCAGATGACAAAGCCTATGTGTCAGATTTGTCTACAATTGGATCTAGCCAGGGCCAGTGTGTAGGCAAGATTGGGTGCACAGGGCTAGTCTTGAGCACATGGGGTTTATCTGTGGGCCCATGGGCCAGATTGTGCCCACAAACCAACCCCATGTGCCAGATTGTGGATCAGGCACACAGACTGGCTCTATGAGTTGCCTTCACACTGAATTGGAAGTGCAAATCAATCCCATGTGCCAGATGTAGGCCACAGACCAGCCCCATGTTGCTCATGTGGTCTGTAGGAGTGGGATGGGTTTGGGATCCCTGAACTAGTTAAAGGAATTCCTCCTCCTCCTACTCCAAGGTTATATGCAAGAGCCAGAAATTCTTCTTGGTTCTAGACACAGGCACTTCCTCAGAACCACAAGCTATTGACACTATTTTTTAAAAAAATAGTTCTTTTGCACACAGTTTAAGGCCATTATTTTGGTCTCGTGGCATTTTGTGAGGAAATATTACAGCTTCAGACTTATAGAGCCGTCAATATGTCTGTACAAAGAGACGATGACCTGTATATATGTGGGATATTCTAAAAGTTTGCAGTTCATTTCTGACTCTGGCTAGCTCTTTTAATCAAGATAGTAAGGGGTGGTCAGATGCTAACTATTTATATAAATACTCAAATATATTTAACTGACTGTCAGTACATTTTTCTGTTTTCAAATACAGACAAAAAAAGAACGTTCAGCATGGTATCCAAAGCATGAAACAGTCATTTTGATGTTGGACTATATTTTTTGGATACATTTAAGTTTTAATCACTACTTTTTACTGTTTATTAAGAACATCGTGAAACTGAAAAGGATTCTACTGAAGTATAGCCATTCTATATGTTCTATAGAACTGCTTAGTATATACTATTGCATCCAAAAGAGCTACATAAAAATAAATGAATAAAATTGCAGTCAAGCTCCACAAAGCTAGAAAATACCAGAACTAAGGTTTTCTTTGCAACCTTCTATGAAACCTTCCACTTTGTTTCATTTGGCACTTCAACATTCACCTTCTATTTTTTTTTGTCAATTTGCATGTTGTACCCATTTTTCTTTGCAATTGAAGTACACCCAATTACTTTGTAACCCCAAGTCAACTTCCTTGTGCATAAGTATTATGATACACTATTTAAATGCATGATTGCTTACTATTTTCCCACAACTGAACATCTTCAGCATTCAATGAATGGGTTTATTTAATATTTCTTTCTGTTCAATATTTTTTCTGCCACAATTAGTACTCTCAAACCTTGAAATGAATATGGAGCTATGCATTTTCACATGTACATTTTTATGGTGCTGTTGTCATAATATCTGAGCGTGTCCTGAATATTAATGGCTTTATCTTTAAATTACCCTTTTGAGATTTATGTGGTTTTATTTCCACTTTACATCTGGGGAACAGAGGCACAGAAAAGTCAATGTTAAGCTCTTAAGTATCCATTAAATTAGGGCACACAACTTGAGACACCCAAGACTGGATTTTCCAGAAACCTTAGCATTTCAATAATGCATTATATGCTCAAAGCTCAACTTCAGTCAACAACAGTTAAAATTACTAGTGTTCAGCAGTTCTCCAAACTGATTTAAGACACTCATAAAATAAGAAACACAAAATTAGTGGCCAAAACTGAGCCTGAGGCAGACAAACATCATGGAATGATTCACCCGCAACAGTTAAAGTTTAACAAACCAAAAACTGATTGTTATAATGGGAAGTACTGGCCAAACTTAAGCCTAAGTGACTCTATCAGCTCTATCTACAATACAGTTAAGTTAAAGTACTCAAAATTTGATTTTAAGCGATTGATTACAATTGATAGCTTGAAACCCTAATTCTGATTGTACTGTAGCAAAGTCAGTAAAATTGCAAATAGAATAAAGTATGCTATTTAAGGTAATGGACAGACTTCCACAGATACTCCAGATTTTAAGTGTGACCTTGGGAAAGTTATTTAATATCTCTTCTTCACTTCCATTAGTAACACTATACTGCTGTGAGGATAAAACCATTGATGTTGCATACAGTAATATAGAGATCAGAAAAACCAAAAAAATTGACTGCACCTGTTCTCACAACACACACACCATCACACACAAAAACCTACACACTCCAATGTATAATACTCTTTGTTTACATCCAAAATAGCACCCATGTATCACTGATCTCTAGACATCAATCTGTAATATTTCATCTTCAATAGATTTTCTACCCAATGAATATATCCAAATGCAACAACAATCATGTGAAAACCTGGGGAAGTTCCATACTGTGGATATTGTATTGTCGCGTAGCTGGTATACAGCAAAGTTGCTTTCTGGATTTCCCTACTGCTAAATTACCTTATTCTAGTTTGATCACCCTTGATGATGATGCAAGGTGATGTGGAAGCTCAAATATGTTGTGCATAACTTTTAGAATGTGGTAAAAGTTCTATATGTATATTTCCTCTCTCAGGTTATACTGCTCTATAGAATGTCTCTCTCTCAAGATTCAATATTTAGAGGAGAACTCATTGTTACTCTATAATCATTTTTTTCTATTTGCTGAACTGGTATTTAACTTATTTTTGAGAACATATATTTTTTCAGTGTCTGCTGCCATGGCTAACAATGACAATGCCATTTAGATTTCATATAAAGAAATCTGATATAAAATAAAGAAATCTTCAAGAACTGCAACAGTCAATGGCATTCATTGATTCTGAGCTTTTGTCTATTTGTAATTGACATGCTAACAACCTGCTTTTCACCATCTTTATTAAACCTATACATTTGGTCAGAAACATGATTCACTTCTTCAATAATACCACACTATTAAGAGTTAATTATTTTAATAAAGAGCTCATTTTGAAAGAGCAGACTAGAATAAATCAGTTTAGACAGGTTGATATTGTATTAAGCTTTGATATATTTCCAAAGATATTACCAACCTTAATTTAATTAAAGTCAATGACTTAATAAAGTTCTAGTTAGTAAACCAATATCCCAATTTCTCATAAAACCTCCAGTTTGTATGAATTTGTTTAGACCCAGTCTTTTTTTCCATTTGTGAACCAGGTTAGAATATAGATGGAAGTATCTCCCTGGTAAGGTCCTTTTTTAGAAATAGATGCCCAATTTCTTGTACAAATCTTCATCAGATTTCTTTTTTAACCATAATCAATCTACATATGTGGCTCTTAAAATATTTGTGGTTCTCAGAGTTAGCATACAGATGTATCCAACTGAATTTGTATGGGAAATTGCAAACTGAAAATATAATGGGTTTTTCCCTATCTGACTCAGTTTCCCTGTTCAGTTTTATGCCAGAGAACTGAATCAGAAGAGGCTGTAAAGAAGTTAAAAAAGTAGACAGGCAAGTTGAAGCCAGGGGCTGAATAAGGAGCATCCACCCTTTAAAAGAGCAGCCAGATTTATATCTGTGAAAAGGGGCTCCTCAGCTCAATGCTGGTAAGAGGACCATCTCCCCAAAGCTGAGAAAAGGAAAAACTAAAAAAAATCTTTAAAAAACCCAAATACCTAACAAAATGAACCTGATAAAAGCACAAGTCATAGAAAGGAAAAGGGATTTGAGTGAGGTGGCAGAGAAGTTTCCCAGGTGCGGTAGTGAACAGTGATAGACTGGCAAGTGACATATAAAGAGAAAGGAGGAATGCTGCAAGGTTTACAAGCTAGACTTGCCTGAGGTGTTTTTGCCCAATCTGACCTCAGAAAGCAGTTTATAACTGTGACCAAATGTAAGTGCATGGCTACAAACAGCTTTAAAAATGTCTAATCGGGTGAAAATCTGACCCCTCATTGCATGAAGTATCAGATAAAGACATTTTTAATGTTTTGCATCTTTTGTAATCTTTTGCAGATGCAGAGCTCCCAGCCTGTCATTGTTTAGAATGGAAGAGGGGAAGGGAGCAAAGAGAATTCAGTCTGGGGGCCTTTCAGCACCCACCCCCCCCCGGGTGGGATAGGTATATTGGAACCCCCCCCAAAATTTGAGGGGGCTTCAATTCACCCACTCCACCCTTCAGCACCAGGCTGGGGAGGCCTAGGACTGAGCTCCCCCCACCGCTGCCTTTCCCCTCTCCCATTCTGAACAGAACAAGCACTAGCAGAGAGCCTGGACCATTGCTATGGGAACCTGGCTGCAGGCTCCCAGCCAGCAGCTAGACTCCCCTCCCCCTTGGAACCAATAGTGAACTTCTTTTTGGTCTGGGGTAATGTTGTAACTCAGAACAGTTTGCAAAAATTGTTATGAATTAGAACTGGAAGCTGCACATCTGTCTGCACCCAAGAGTTTAGATCCTG
>NW_005842277.1:475643-502002 GCF_000455745.1 Alligator sinensis
GTCATGGTTAGTAGCTAGGTCCTGGTCTAAAAGCAGTCTAGGGAAGGTAATGGCCAGAGATGAAGATCCATTGAAACCCAGAGTTTAGCTGCAGTTTTTGGTGGCAACACACCTGAAGCTTGCATAAACATAGATAACTTGGGTATTACTAACAATCTGGCCTAAGTGTCATAGAGGTCAGCATGGACTGGTTGAGTGTGTGTGTGTATGTGTGTGTGGGTGTGTGTGTGTGTGTGCACGTGCTGGACCAGTTCAGTACATGTTCACCCACAGCCTGTGAAAAGAGCTACTACTGGAGCTAATTCATTTAAATTTATTAAACCTGTGCTAATTAATTTTAAACCAGCTTCAGTATGTCTACACGAGATATAATCATTGCTCTGACTGCAATGTCTCCATACCCTTAGGACTCCCTTAGGCTCCCTCAGACTATCCTGGAAGCACTTACACATGCTCTCCCCAGGAAGGTATGAGCTTGCTCTCACATACAAATTATGGGCATGTGTAGATGAAACGGGGGCCCTAACTTGAAGTGGTGAGTTTTTAAAAATGCTGCTTTGATTTAGGGCCCTTTAAACCTCCATGTCGTGCACATACCCACACGCACTTACCTGACTTACCTGGCAGTGGGGAGGGGAGGGCAAGCTTCCAGGAGGTGGAGTGGACCCTGGGCTGTGAGGGGGTTGGTGCTTCCCCCTGTGGCAGCAGCAGCCCCCCAGGCTTGCACACACCACACCTGCAGGCACCCAGCTCAGGCAGTCCCTGGGGGCACCGCAGCCACAGAGGAAAGCACCAGGCCCCTGTGCAGCTCTGGCAGGCAGGCAGGCTCCAGGGGGAAGAAAAAAAAATGATCAGTCTCGCTGCTTTTCTTGGGCAGAGCCTGCCTTCCCTGGCTGCTGCCAGGCTGCCTGCAGGGCTTTCTGCACAGCCCCTGAGCTGCATCGAGCCTGGTGCTTCACTCTGTGGCTGTAAAACTCCTCAGAGGAGTTTTAGTTTGCTGCACCCCAAGTCATTTAAGGCACATTATGCCATCAAATTTGCTCCAGTGGCTGTAATTAATGCACAATACGCCGCTGACATGTGCAAACACTGATACCATTAAAGTGGTGAAAAAGCATTTAACCCACTTTAAAGTGCCATTCACACATGCCCCACATTACATCTACACATGGAAGTGTAGGTTGGGGTTTGCTTACTGCATGTGTGCTTTGTTCCAATGCCTTGCTATACTTCTCCCAACTAGCCTTATGGAAGTTCCACTATTTCTTCTTAGAACTTTGATGATCAGGAGTTGGAGTCCAGTGTCAACCAGGGATGGCCTGTGCTCACTGAGGGAAGTCATCCAGGACTTGGCAAGATGCTGGCTGTGGGTGACCATGTACTGAACTGATCTGGCACAAGTCAGGAGAGTAGCCACGGTTCCATCCAGAAGAGTAGAACATGCCATACTACTTGGAGTCATGAATGAAAACAAGATCATCTTATGAGGCCCAGTTTGCAAGTTGTTCACCACTGGCATCTATGTCTGTGTAGCCCCAGTCCATGTGGTGACTGTTAAAGACTGCAATGTAGGTGACTGGATGGGGTAGAGTTAGTAGAACTTGTTGGTCCCAGTTGACTTTGGGAGACTTGAAGACATTTGCAACCCAAAAACCACCAATCTGGATGGCATCACAGAGGTTACTGGACATCAGCTGGACTGTGTCTATGATGTCAGACTGGACATATGTGGCTCGGCCATGCTTCAGATGGGGCATAAGACAGCAAGTAAAATCTTCCAATTTTGTAACATCTGACTTCAGCAGATGGGATGTGTGTCTCCTGTAGACATACAATGTTGACCACATATTGGTGAGCAAGAACACTGATTAGGCTTCACTTGGCAGCTGACAGACCCTCAACGTTAAGTTGTAAAATTTGGAGTGCAGGCCCAATGGCATGAAAGCCATGGGACTGCATAATGTCTGGGTGATCAGAGCCAGTAACACCAGGATTCCTTGAAAAGTTCTCAGAATTCGGTTCACTAGAAGGATCATTAGTTTCCCTGGTGTGGACCAGGTACTGGCAGTTGGCACATTGTGAACGTTGATCCACTGCCAACCGGAACATTCTGGTGGAGGCTTATAGACATCTTTGTGTCACCATTTATAAAGCAGCTTGTGGGGCCACTCCACATGGCTGCCACCCAGTCTATATTCCCAGCTTCAACCCTGAGTGTGCTGCGTTGCTAAAGCTGTATGAGTCATCTGGTGACCCAGATGTGGCTGATCACTTGATTAAATCATTGGAAGCAGCTCACTGAGCCAGATAGGAGGAAAAGATTGAGAAACTGGTCTTCACCCATTCCAGCCAGAAGTTCTGAGGTCTACTTCATCATCTTGGAGCAGCTCATCAACCATCAACACTGAGTCGCCCCACCATGGCACGCAAACAAGTAGCCAGCCACCTACTTCAGGTAACAAGAGCACTTCTGGAAAAGGGAGTGAAAAGCTGCATCCAAAAAAGAATGGAGAGCTTTCCGTCAGATGCATCAGACCAGAACTTGCCCAGAACCTTTCACAGCTCTTGAACTTAAGAAACTTTTCAACAGCTACAGGCCATGACAACATCTCCCCTGAGTTCTTGAAGCAACTCAATCCACATACTTGTTACTGGTTGCTTCAATCTTTTACAAGGGTCAAATGCAAGGGAAAGCTGCTAAGATCTGGCACATGCCAAAAGTCATGAGCCACCCAAATCTGGGAAAAGATCTAAACCAGGTGTCAAACTACTGTCTGATATCACCGCTGTCTGTCTGTTTTTAAGTCTTAGAGCACCTGATTCTACTCTGCATACTCCCAGAGATGGATACTATCCTGAGTATTGATCAAGCTGACTTCTGACAAAGTCAAAGTATGTGTGACCAAGTACTTGCACTAACAACATTGACTAAAAATGGTTTTCAAAGGAACCTCAAGACAGGCGCTGTTTTGATTCATGTCACAGCAGTGTATGATGCTGTTTGACACACTGCTATGCTTGTAAAAATATCAAGAATCCTACCTGCATCAGTGACTGACTATGTCAAACTTCTCCTTCATAATAGATGGTTCAGGATGCACGTGAGTGAGAAAACAAGTACTTGGAAAAGAGAGCAATGGAATGCCTCGGGGATCATTGCTTGCTCCAACCTCGTACAACCTCTACACAAATGATCTGCCATAAACCCAGTCACATAAATTCATTTATGCTGACAATATCTGCTGTGGATTTCATAGATTTCATAGACATTAGGGCTGGAAGGGGCCTCGGGAGATCATTGAGTCCAGGCCCCTCCCCGAAGGGCAGGAAGTCAGCTAGGGTCAAAGGATCCCAGCAAGATAAGCATCCAAACGCTTCTTAAAGGAGTCCAGAGTAGGTGCATGCACCACCTCTGGAGAGAGTCTATTCCAGGCCTTGGGATAGGACTCAGACAATAAAGAAGTTTTTCCTTATGTCCAGCCTAAAACAATCTTGGAGGAGTTTGTGACCATTGGACTTTTTCATCCCTTGGGGTGCTCTGGTGAACAGGTGTTTCCTCAGGTACTGAGGAAAATTGGATTTTTAGGGCCCTGAAATGCAAAGAATAGATGCTGTCAGGGACAGATAGGCATGACCTGACTTCCTTCCCTGAATGGAAGAATTATAAAATGGAGACAAGGATGAGCATGTCTGCATGGTCAAATCCAGAAATCTTGCAGGAGTTCTCAACCAACTCTTGTAAACAGACCTGCAGTGGTTCATCCACTGCCCCCTGCTGCACCCTCCCATTATAATGATAAAATGAGACTGCCTGAATCCAGACATGATTGCTAGGTTCTTTGGTCAGCAATTTGCTGCCCTCTGAAGGACTTTGTTTAAGGAAATATATTTTCCAACTTCAGTTTTAAGAAAGTATTAGGGAGGCCATTTGTCCAAATAAATTTGAATATACCCAGGCATGAAAACTCTCACCAATTTATAATGCGTATCCTGAATGCAATCTTTATTTTTCATCCATGAAATAACCTATTATGAAATTCCTCTCAAATTAAACATAGGCTTCAAGCTGCCGGCCCTGCAGACTAATGGGAACTGCAGTATAAATGTTGCTAGAATACAGCTATCTGTCACAACCAAAGGGTGTGATTTTGTTTGTGTGTGCTTCGGCACTGCTAAATTATTTCCCGCCACTCGGAGCTTTCTTTGCATTGGCTTGCTAGCCGTATAAGAGGCTTGAGGGGGTTCCGCCCAAGTTGGAGAACTCCGAGGAGAACCCCGCAAGGGAGGACTCCACAACCATCTGGAGGAGAAGGAGGGCTTCACGTCTTGTGAAGCACTCTAAGCGCTGCAGAGCCTATCGAACCCAGCACGTACCTTAAGAAGGCTACAGGGGTCTGATCAACCTCTGGCCTCTCCCCGTCACCGAGCGCGATCCCTCGACAAACTCCTTCCCTGCGCGCAAGTTCCACGGAGCCTAGCAAACTTCGTGTGAGTGTATCCAGAGCTCTTCTCCGAGTTGTTTTCTTCGGTTGACACGACGGGCTTGCGTGTTTAGAGCCTTCAACCGGATTGGGCTAGAGGTTCGCGTGGAAGGAACTCTTGTCCGCTTTTCTTCTTTCCTGTCTGTAACTGCAACTCAAGCAAGTTTTCCTGCCTGCACCGTGACCATCTACGGTGTAAGTAAAATAATCTTTAATCAACCGCTAAGCGTCTGTGCCTAATTCTAGTCCGCCGGCCTGCATTCCCCGACCCGCGTGCCAGGGCTGCTGGCCACAGCCCGCGGCGCACCCCCGAGGGCCTCAGACCGCTCCTGGCCCGCACACTATGTAGCTAACAGATTTCAGAATTCATTAAAAGGCTAAATAGCAGAGGTGGGGAAAAACACCCTTGCCTATTGCAAACTTAAAAAAAAAAAAAAGCCCACTTTACTATTACACTATTACTGTTTTATTCAAATAATGGAATGCTAAACGGACTCTTAAAAGTGAGTATGAATCCTTGTCATAATCCAGTTCATTGTGTAAATAAATTGTACGATATGTATACATTAAATATAAATCGACAGTTGTATTAACTATGATTAAATGATTTCAGACTTTTTTCCCCAAAGCAATCTAATGCTCTCTGACATGCCATGACTTGGTTGGACCCTACGCTCCTAACAAGAAAGGTTGCCATATTTCCATATTTGCTTATTTCCAAATATTTTCTTTTCCCTTCATTTACCATTCACTCATTATGCCCCAGTCCTGCAACATATTTAACAGAAAGTTAGCTTCTTCAATTTCCATGCTTATTATCTAACATAAATTGATAAAAGGAAATGATTGGATGACATAAATGTTGCCATCTAAATTATATGGTCCTCATTAACATCTAAAGTAGTTTTGAATCCCCTACCCCACTTTTCAGTTTTGCAAGACACACAGTTAAATGTGTAAAACAATACATTTGTTGTACGCACAAAGCGTACTGTGTATAAAGAAAGACAAGCAGTATCTTTTTCAGGGGAATAAGGCAATATGCTGCCGCATTTATTGAAAACACAAAGTAGCAAGCCATTATATCCTTAATGCTTAAATCATTATACTTATAAACACATGCTAATACACACATTCATACACACACACACACACACACACACACACACACACCATTCTGCAGATATTGGGATGTTACCAGTCCTTAGGTGCTCAAGTCAGGTTGGTGGCCAGCCAAGCTGAGCACGAGGAGGAGGAGGACAGGGGTCTGTTGGATGCATACTAATGCCTCGTTCTGCAGTAGCTGTCCCACCAAAGTTTTTCTCTCTCACTCATCTTTTATAGTAGCAGCTGCATGTCTCTTGCTTGTTCATTAGACTGGGGGTGTCAGCTGCACATCTGTGATGACTTATTTCTTTCTCAACTTTTGTTGTTAGAGATAACCTTTGGATTTAAAGAGTGATTTTTTTACATTGGGTTATCTGTCTGCATCTTCAGCCATTTTTCTGCAGGTGTGATATTTTTATTTTCTTTCTTGCCATTTGCATCTTTAGTTTCCATTTCCTTTCTTGCCTGACCACACACATAACACATTCATACAAAACAACAAAATATAAAAAACATTAAGATGGCTAAGTAAAACAAAATGGAGTTTCAGTTTATGCTGAGTGATATAAAAAATACAAATACAAATGAAGTCCAACACACATGCCTGTAAATCCTCCAATCAAATGTGCCTCTTCATTTCAATAGATCGGTTTTCTTTTCTGTAGTTATCCTATTGGCTTTTCCGTTAAAAGGAAAAGAAGCAGAACAGAAAATCAAGAAGTGTCAAAAATATATTTAGTATGAATTTAGTAGCTGTAACTATCTCCTTAATTAAAAAATGATCCTACTCTTTTTCTTTATTTCAATTCAGAAATGGTCATGTACTGGGGATGCTGCATTTCATTTTCAATCTCAGTTTAAAATAACTACAAGTCTAAGAGCACCTAATTGGTCTAGGCTGTCCTAGCTCAAGTCTAAATTCTGTATAATGTTATTTAGCTTTTTTTTTTATGAGAAAAGTTCCAAGGTTGTTTCTGTTTACTTATGAAGAATTATTGTACTCAAGTATACAAGAACACATTTCGCTATTTAGAAGTAAGGGTTAAGGGTGGAGAAATATTAAATAATTAAAACATTACATTACCAAACACTGACACGGTAATGAATCAAAAATTTCCCTGAAATGCAATCAGACAAATCTTTTTTGTACCACAAGAAACTGGTCACAAAACTTCTAATATTACTATAAACTGCAGTCCAGATTTGCATCTATTTAAAGAATCACATAGTCTTAAGTATTTTTAAAACTTCTCTAACAAATTGTGAATCAAGACTGCAGAGTCTGAAATATATTGTGATTTTTTGTGTTTCTGTACATGAATCCCAATGAAAATGTATGCCATTCAATACATGGACTTGTGTCACCAACCAAGGTGAATACCTCATACAGCATCCTGGGAAGGAAGTAAAAATAGGTGAGAAGAAAAATTTGACATTGTAGTATTGAGTTTGGCATGCTTTTCAGCAGGGATGTCTGAGATTAACTGAGATTTCGTTTGGGGATGCACATCATGTTATCACAGTTTTGACAAGATCAGCAAGTGTCATTGCAGATGCTGGTGATAAGATGCCAGAAGGACAGATAAAAGGAAAAAAAATAATAAACCCGTGGGAAGAGACCAGGCCATTTCCCTTAGCAGCATTTTATTGGTATTGTTGTAGAATATAAACCTGTATTGCAGAGGAAAAAATACTATTCATGACAAGGATTCTCTAGCCTAGAGCTCCTTAGGTATTACAGAGTCTATATGAAGTGAAGATAATTGAGATCATTTCAGATCACTTGTCACAGATTTGATACTATTGACTACAACAGTCACTTTCATTTCCTTCTGTTCCTTGCAAGAAAATGAAATGGCATATAAAAAGGTGACTGACTATAGAACACAGAGAGCTTACATCTAATTACCTTCTTATATAGGGAAAAGATTTAAGCATGATCCCCGTTTCATTGTTTGGTTTCTAGTAAAAAATAGATGGGGCAGAACATTCATGTATCATGAAGGAGTGGCCCATTACAACATAACAAATATCTGGCTAGTGTGTTTTCCCCAACCAGTGAACATAGTATGTTCACACTGGTAAATTTAAATAGGCTCTCTAAGTGAAGTAATTGTCAAAATATGCTAAAATTCATATAATGGCATCATGCATTTTTAATTTGGATAACAGGATAAGTAAAGTAACTGTCATGAAGAAATGAAGACAAAAAAAATTGCATCCACTTTTCTTCCTAGGGTTCCTAACAAAGAGTACTCCTAAGTGAAATGTCTAATCTGCATTTAAATAGAATTTTTCCAAATAACAAACAAGAGCCTCAAGCAAACGTTTTTACAGAAAGGCTTGCTGCTAGTTCACAATGTTTTATTATAAAGCCTAATCCTTATATCGCTAATCCTCTCTCCCCCTGTAAATTCACTTCCCTGCCAGTTTATCAAGGCATCTTGGCAGTTATGATTTTATGGTAACAATAGTCACCTATGGTACATCCTCACTAGATTTTTCCGAAGTAATCTTAAAATAATGCCACCTTTCTAAGGTCTGCAATTAAAGGTGAACTATAATGGATCAGCCTTTACTAAGGAAATTAGAGAAAAAAATCTTAGTCTAAAAATTGGGAATTGACAGGTTTAAGGGTACAAGTTCACACAAATTACAATGGAAATGGAATACCTCCTAACTACACCTATAGGACATTGGGATGATTATGTAATTACACCATCATCATCATTGTTGTTGTTGTTATTAAAAATCTCAGGTGGCTTTGAAAAATTTGTCAGTGCAAATGCATTTCTGCTCAGTCCTAAAACAAGAAGGATCAGAAGGTAATTTGTAAACTACACATTCTGGTGAAAGTATTCCTGAATGGAATAGGCAAAAAACTTAAATGTTTCACTGTGGTTCCTGGTAGCTTGTACTCCTTCCATTTAGTTGTGCATACTACTTCCAAAAAATATATATTCCTTAATTCAACGCTTTTTAATTAATTTGCTCAATGCAAAACAAAAAGTCAGGTATCTCATTTGTCACAAAGACTGACAAAAGTGAGGATGCTCTAATATAACAATTGAATGAGCATTATTCTATAGTATCTAAAACTGAAAGACAACTTGGAAACTTTATATTTCCCAAATGTTAGCAATTTTGACTAACAAAAAATATGTTTAATTGATTTCTATAAAAATGGCTATTTAATACAGCCAATGTTTTACAAAATACTAACTAAGCTGGAAAAAAAACCCTAATAAGAATCAGGTTCCTTATAGCTACAGGTTATATGGGGTTCATTTCAAGATTTCAGGCTCTTTCAACTAACTTCACTGGGTCCAGTGAGATTTCTAATATATATCAACTTAAACAGGTTCAACCCACAATAGTGTCAATGTAAACCAGAGCTTAGCAGATGTTAGTACAAACGGAAATATTCCCAATAGCAATAACATATTAGGAAAAAATTACTGAAACAATGGAAATCAAATTTTCAGTTTCATATTAGCTAGCCCGCAATTTTAACTCAAAAAAGTATATAATATACGTGTTTATAGTTAATATGTAAACATAATCAGTGAGCTAAACATTTAACTTATTTTTGTTGTAGTGCCATATAATTTGCAGATGCAAATGAATTCTGCCTGAAGGTGCAAAAATTGTAACCAAGATTTCCAAGTAGAGTGTCAAATTTCAGGCTCCTTGAAGTCCATGAAAAAATCTCATTAACTTCAGCTGGTTCAAGATTTCACCCATAATCCTTAAAATGATAGTACTTTGTTGTGTGTCATAAGTAATGTCATACTTCATTTTGGAAGGCTATAGAGTAGCATATCAAGAAAAAAAAAACATTAGCTATGAAGACTGTGTCAAGGGATATAAAAGAGGTAGAGAGTCAAGATGAAATCATGCAGTTGTAGCTTTAAGTTGGTTTCCTATGAGTTTTTCCAGGACAGACCTCAATTGAGCTCTGGTTCTATTGTATGCTAAGCATAGGGCACAATAAAAAGTCATTCTGTATTGAAATCTAATTTGACAAGTTAGACAATGTGAGTTTAATGTCACCATTTTACTGATGGGGAACTGAGGCATGGAGAGAGATAGGCCAGGTACAGACATTACACATAAACCAGTATAAGTGCCTGAAAACAGAACATGTTGCTGGGTTTTCAGTTGTAACAGTGCTGGTTTAAGGACATAGACAGGCAAGGTTCTTTAAGTAGATGTGATATATTTTATTAGACCAACTGAGTAGTTGGGAAAAAGTTCTTAGCAAGCTTTCAGTTGCAATCACCCTTCTTCAGGCATAGGAACTCTCTGCTGTTTTGAGACTCTAAGGATTGAGACTTCCTATGCCTGAAGAAGAGTGATTACTAAGGGTGTGTGAAAAGGGCCCTATTTGATTCAGATTCGGCCCAAATCAGTGACAGTGATTCAATTCGTTGATTCAGATTACTGTCCCTGATTTGATTTGGCTGAATCCGAATCTGAAGATTCAATGCTGATTCAGAGAAGCAGCAATTCGGACACAGACACAGCTCTAAAGTTTTTTCTACATACCTTGAGAATGCTGCAATGCTGGGATGCATAGAGCATCCCATAGGAGCATGGCAGGGGGGCCACATGCTCAGCAGTGAACCTGGAAGTGGACAGGAAGTGCTTCTGGTCCACTTCTGGGTCTGCTGCCAAGCGTATTGAGGAGCCCCCTCCACTTCTGTGGGACACTCCATGAGCCCCAGTATTGCAGCATTCACAAGCTACCTGCTACCTAGAGATATGTAGAAAAAACATTTAAAGCTGTGTCTATGTCCCAATATCCTAATCTTTCTGAATCTCTCTGAATCAATTCAAAGGGTTCTGATTCAATTTGGAGGGATTAGCTGAGTCTTCTGATTCAATTCAGATTTGGAGATTCGGCCACCTAATTGGGCTGAATCTCCACTGAATTGAATCAAGGACCAAAGCTTCACACAGCCCTAGTGATTACCCAAAAGCTTGCTAAGAACATTTTTCCAACTACTCAGTTGCTCTAATAAACGATATCACATTTACTCAAAGAACCTTGCCTGAAAACAGAACAGAAGTTTGTACATGGACAGGTTTAAAATGGGAAAACCAAGTCTAAGATAGACATGGATCATTGTGCACTCAAACTTAATCGATTTAAGATAGACTAATGCATTGAACTCCTGTAGCAGATCCTCTATCAACTCATGTTGTGTCACTGTATGCTGGCATTCCAGGAGTCTTTAGGGTCCCTGCTAGCCCCCGCCTCACAGGGTGGCACACTAATACTCACCTCATGCTCATCTCCTCCAGCCAAACGCCCAGCGGGCCTCATCCCTGACTTCTCATACAGCCAAGCCAGCACAGCTTTTCCCCCCAGCCCCAGTTCCTGCCTATGGGGGCCACCTGGCAGGCATGTGGGAGAGCCCCCAACCTACTGGCTTCAGTCAATGCAGGCAATCTGCATGCTCTCTCCCTTCCCCCCGCCCCAATCAAGGAGGAAATGTGTGTTCTGTTCACTCTCAAACTAACCTAAGTTGCTTACAGAAACCTGTGTAGGACAGATTCTGCCTTGGGCTTTTTGAATGTCTGTACCTAGCCTTTGTGATTTTCCCAAAGTCATACAGAAAAGTTTGTGCAGATAAAGACTTTGTTCTCAGATCTTCTGATTTTGCTTAAAGGTTGCATTCATTTGAATGTAAATCAAACAGCAGTCCTGCAGAGAACATGGCATGAGCTCTACCACACCTATTTCATGGCATGGAATCCTACCACACCTGTTAAACATTTAGCTCTTGGGAATGCCTGTAAAGGTTAAAGGCAATGACACTGCCCATCATTGAAATACAGTAGCAATTAGTAATATTGGATATTAGACACTAATCAAGTGCAGTTTGAGACGAACTCTTAGTCAATTATCATGCAGCACTGATTCTATCACTCTGGGTGCATAATTGCCTCCCCAGTATAGGAACAAGACCACTTTGGTCATCTTAGCATCTGATTAAGCTGCAGCTTATGAAAGCTTATGCATCTCTGATTTATTCAGTTTCTAAGGTGCAGATCTACCCTGCTGTCTTCCTGACTTCAGACTAATACGATTACTACCTTTCCTTCCACTACCAGCTGAAATGCAATTCTGCCCTTAGTTTCCTTCTCACTGACATGTAGAAGCAAAGACTCTCACTACTAAATTTGACTTGCCTGGTCTCAAAGGTACTTGGGGGAAAATATTCCATTGTAAGTTTGAAGAATTAATATTAATGACTATACTTACCAGTATGGAAAGGTGTTTAATTGCTGTTTGTAAATTAGGATTATATTGTTTGTCTGCAGTTTAGAGTATTACAAAATGTGGTAACAATTTTAGCTCGATAAGCTGACTCTGGAGTAGTCCTATATTGTACACAATGAACAGAGTTCTACAATGTTTAATTCAGTTCCAACAATCTATATATTTTTAAATGGAAGCACGTTCCCAATCTGCAGGAGTTGTCTTTGCATTTGATGAATTGTGCTGACTGAACTACAATTTATTAGCCACTGTCACCTATCAAGATATATGAAACTTACTACAAGTGCAGTGTGGGGGGAAAATGCTGAAAAATTGAGGAAAATGCTATACTTATAAAAACAAAAAGCCTGGATGCATAACATGAATTCAAGAGCCTTGTTAAAAAACAAAACAAAAACAAAAACAAAGAAAGGAACTTCATAGACAATGTTAAGAGAAAAAAGTCACAAAGTTGTCAACCCCCTCAGGAAAATGATGATTATTTGCAAATCAGAGTGCTTTCAGATCTGAGTAGTGTCTAATATAAGTGCACACTTAGAATACTACTAACAAATTATTTCATATTAATGCTATACATTATTAGTTGAAAAAATGATAAGATGCTGAGTGGGTTAGAGAGAGCTTTTCCAGATTTACCTATGAAAGGAAATATAGAAGGTGTTACATTCTTCTACTTATGCATGTGACCAGTGCTTTTATAATAGCATCCTTCTGTTTTCAGTGTGGTGGGTTGTACAGGAACCAGGCCAGGTTCAGGCAGGAGAAACAAGCAAGAGTATGCCCTTTTGTTTGTACACTTTGTTGTGGAGCATGCTTCCTTAGATAAACCTGCACATCTATGGATGTAGATTTGAGATTGTCCCTTAAAATTGTTGTATATTCCATCAGAAGGATATCGATGATAAACTACTGGGAAATATAGAACAATACCCTTCGCTACTTTAAAGGAGCTAAGACAGATCATCCTGCTTGTAAAGACTGTTTCCTTTTTGAAGCAAAATATTTTAACAATCAGGCATTAAGTATTTCTCTTCCTTTCTACTGCCTTCAGCTAGAAGGCAAACTGATGATTCAAAATATGTAAGTTTAAAGGGAAAAGTTCATATTTGGATGAAGAATATTAATGGAAACTTGCAAATAAGGATATAGCCTTATATTATGGAGTGACACATCCAGTCCACAATAAGATGAATTCTTATTGTTCTCATTTGAATTACCAAGTTAAGATGGCCTTCAGACATTAATGCAATCTAACCCCTGAAGCAAAATTAAAATGCATGCCATAACTGTATTAACTAAAACAATAAAAACCCCCAACCGATACTTAAATATATATAGATCAACAAATGTTTTAGGCATTTATGCTGCAAATAGACATCGTATTTCTCCTGGGAGAAAGCTTTTTGTCCTAGGATCATGCAAAAGTTCACAGACATTGTCCCATTTCAAGTGCCTATGAAATATGCCGGATAACAGTCCCCATTCCCCCCCACTCCTCCCCTTCTCCTGCCCTCCTCCCAACCTCCCCCACAACATTGCTGTTTTTCATCTGTAAGTTAATTGCTGTTCATTGAAGGAACAGACCAGTCCAGTTGTGTGTCCCTGGCTACCTACTAGCAAATGAGCAGCAATGCAGCTTGGAAATCCTACCTGTTAAGCTGTAATGCTCCTGTTTTGGGCCATATCTTCAGGACAATGAAGACCACTTCAAATGAGACATCAGTTTACAACCTTAGGGCATTTTTACATGTGTTTTTAGATGTGGCGCTTGGCACTTTAATTGGCGAGCCACACTAATTAAAAACACCCACATGCCATGTGTATCAGCATCGCTATGTGTCCCCACACTAAAAAAATGGCGGCGGGGTACTTTGAATTAAATTCATTGAATGCGTTTTATTTCAAAATGCACCATTGCCATTTTGTCAGTGCAGAGATGCACAGCGACACTGATACACATGATGTATGAGGCTGCCAAGCACATCAATTTCTGTGCTCCAGCAGACGCGATGAATCAAGTCTGCTTCAACACACTGGATTTCCAGCTCATTGGAGCAGGCTCCTTGCATGTGTATAGGAGTCCTTAGAGTCCTAATGCTCCCATCCCCAAATGTTATACTTCATATTTGTACATCTGGCATCAAAAGTCATTATCCCAAATCTACTTGAGATACTTGGCTGGTGCAAATGGATTTTAAAGATTGTTTCTGTTTTTGCTGGCAATCACCTAACCAAACATTTGATTTACGATTTAAAATAAGCAGATTATTGGAAAAGACAGTTATTTTAGTAAAACAAAACCCTAGCGTATATGAAACATCTTTGGACCCTACCTATGGACCTCAACATCTGAATTTACTAAATATGATCTTGGTATGATTTTAGTGCTAGAAGCTAAAACATCTGTTATTCTTGATACTGAGCCAAATCTTGCAGGTTCTTTTGGTTGTGACCCAAATCTTGCAAGTCTCTTATTAAAGGTCCTGATCTTATGAAATCTCTTTATCAGTTTACTGGAATCCTCTTTCATTGCCTATACTTATCAGTAGAGAAGAGCTGTGAAATAAGTATAGAAAATGAAGCAGGTTTAGCCTAAGAACAATTGGTTCCAGTAAACTGACATGAAGTACCTTTTGTGCACTTGTGATATGGACACCTGGAAAGTTTATTTCTACATATCCTAGCCTTGTAAAAAGGTCTTGGCAGTTTTATATTTTGAGTGAGATCCCCTGAAAAGAAATTTATTTCTTTGGAAATAAACAGTTTATTTATTTGGAAGAATTACTGAAGCAGATGAGACGGATGACATGATTTTTTAACATCTTTTTTTTTCCAGCAGATGCAATTTGCCTGGAAAAAAAATATGGTCTAATTTTATATTGAAGACTTGATGTGTCTTAAGCAGCTTGAAAGTTCTTGAGTTTTATGTTCCTATAGAATTTCTCAAATATGGAGATAGATCCGTAGTTGCACTTGTGCATTTAGTAAACTTGCAGGATAGGATGTTTTCCCTAGAAAAAAAGATTTTCAGATTACATTATTTGCAGCATATAGATCTTCTAGTTAATTTCTGGTGGTCTAAATTAGAGAAATGGAAATACACATTTTTATGGTCTAGATCAGGAGTGTTCAGCCTTTGGCTCATGGGTCAAATGCAGCCTATGGAGCCATTGTATATGGCCCATGGGGTTCCCCATGGGTCGGGTAATTTGGCAGTGGTGGAGCAGTGGGGGAACAGTTTTTAATTGAAACCCACCATTTCAATTCTTCTGCCATGTTACAGCAAGGGGCTTTTTATTTTTTTCAGAGCTGGCACCTGGCCATGGCCGATGAGTCAGCTGCCAGCAGGGCAAGCAGCCCCTGAACTGTGGGGGGACTCTGGTCCTTCCCTCGATGGCAGTGGCACCCACTGGGGATGCCTGGGAGGGCTATTAGTGGGCATGGGGCTGGCCCAGCTTGGATGCAGCACTCAGCTGGATCCAACTCTTCCCTGAGCCCATTGAGGCTTCCAGCATCACGTGCAATGTCCCCGCCACCTGGGACTGCCCAGGAATGGACTGGCTTTCCTCTGGGGTAGTGCGGGGAAGTGTCAGGAGGGCAGCTGGGCATGCTGGCAGCCAGAGAAGGCAACAGGCATGGTGCACAGAGTACTGGAAGCCTGGAAACCCTGAGCTTCCCGAAGACCACCCAGGCTTCCAGAGCACCATGCACCATCCCCACTGCTTTCTCCAGCCACTAGCACACCCAGCTGCCTTCCTGCCACCTCCTCACATTATCCCGGAGCAAGCCAGGCCATTTCTGGGTGGTCCCTGGCAGCGGCAAGGTGGTGGGGACAGTGAATGGGATGCTGGAAGCCCCAACAAGCTCGGGGAAGATTTGGATCTGGCTGGGTGCTGCTTCCAAACTGGACAGCCACTAGCCTGCTAGCAACTCACCCAGGCAGCCTGGGGGGGAGGGGCACTGCTGCTGTAAAAGGAAGGACCAAGGCCCCTCACAGCTCAGGGGCCACTCAGCCTGCTGGTAACTCACCCCCTGGCTATGGGAAGGAGAGGTGCGCAGCAGGCTCTGCAAAAAAAAAAGGGGGAGGCCTTTCATTGCTTCTGCCTTCAGCCAGATGCCTGCTGAAGGCAGAAGCAGTGAGAGGCCTGATCCTTTTTTTTTGTGGAGCCTGCTCACCAATCCCACAGCCCAGGGGTCAGCTGACAGCTGCATCATTGCATTTTGCAATGTTGTAAACTAAACTACATCCAGATATAGTTTAGTTTGCAATGATAAGATACACAGATTACATTTTCATCATGTGTACATCATGATGACTGTCATGTGTGCAAGCACCCTTGTGTTATCCCTGAGAGGAATTAATTTATAGCAGAGGTGTCAAACTTACCCGTCATTGCAAGCCAGCTCTGGACCCATGGTAACTGCACAGTGAGTGGTACTGGCAGTGGTGCTTGGGGGTGGTCACTAAACCCTCTCCCCTGCCCACAGTGACACATATCTCTAACGGGGCTCTGTACACAGCAATGTGACAGTGGGCTCTGCTCCTGCTTACCTTGTCCCCCACATTCCTTACCCCCGACAGGCTGGATTTTGACATACCTAATTTATAGGAATTAAAACACCATCTGCAGAAAGGTCTGTCTTCTGCAAATCTAGATCTTTGCGGATGGGGAAGAAACATCAAAAACAAGATTTTTGGGGAAAACAAGACTCAACTATTGTCAAAAATTACAAAAGAAACATAATATGGAATAAATCAATAATTTATTAATTCACTTAAAATTGCTGTTATTAAATGAAAAAGGTACTTCTCTATACATCTGAAAATCAGATCCAGTGACATAGTTATAATATGAGCCATGAAAAAGGGTTTTTTTTTTGTTTTTTTAGAAGCAAAGATTGCCCAAGAATCATTATACCTCAAACATGTCTATACACCCAAAGGAGGGTGAAGTTATGCTTAAACCAAACTAAACCCGTGGAATGGTAAGCAGCGTTAAAGTTAAACCATGCTGTGAGCAGTTGAACGTTAAGGGTTAATACTGTTTCTTGTCTGACTTGCCACTAGTGGGCTGGTGAGTAGAGCTGTGGCTAGAAGCCAGGGCACCTAGGCTCTAACCCTCTGCACAGTTGGGTGTGGGAGAGAGAGCACTGGGAGTGGTGCATCCTGGGATGCTGGATGCTGGAAATAGCTCATTTTATTGCAATGGAAAAAAAAATGAAGTTACTCTAACACAAGCAACATCACACAGCCCAGAGTTAACCCTCACCTGGAGTGGTGTAATTTTATAATGCTAAAACAGGTGTATGCTCCTGTTTTAAGTGCTCTTAGTAGGGCGTAACATGTAACTTCACCCTAAGATATAGACAGAACAAGCATAGTACTAGTAGTTTAATTCTCAGAAAATACTCTTGGATTATAAATATACACTGTAAATATATATTGCTGTTTTGGGCAGTGGTTCCCAAATTTTTTCTACCTGGGGCACACATTACACTTAGACCACACTATGGACACCTAAAATGTGAGTTTCCACACATGAAAACTCATTAATTTGTGCTAAGTGCCTTCTGAGCAGCTCAAAGTTATGTCACATCATGTAAGGGTTAACTCAGGGCTATGCTATCTAGCTCATGTTAGGGTAACTTCAGTCTGCTCCTCAGAAATAAAATGAGCAATTTACAATCCTCCAGCCTTCCAAGATGCACCACTCCCCACTCCCACCAGCCTCCTCCTCACCCATAGCAGAAATAGAGCCCAGGTATCTTGGCTCCTAGCCACACATCTGCCCCTAGACCTCTGGGCTAGGGACAGAAGTTACATATAAATCGGCTTAAGTAATCAGAAACTGGTTTAAAAGTGTAACAGAAGATAAGTTCAGTACACACAAACTAGTTTCAAAATAGCTAAAACCAGTTTGAGATAAATGTGGTTGAATGTAATACAGAAAAAACTTTGTTATCTGGCAAGCATGGGGAATAAGGGGTGCCAGATAACCAAATATGCCAGCTACCTAAGAGGCTCAAACAGGCGTCTAAGATATGGACCAGACTAAAGAAGAAAATAATGAGATTTGCATTAAAATCTGGCATTTGTTAAGTCTGAGAGCTGTTCTGGCTTTGGGGCTGTTAAGATGTGTGTGTCCAAGTTTTCATCTGGAGTTATGTCAGCTAAGACTTTATGTTTCCATAAAACCTGAGGGTTTTATCAAAATAACAGTAATGTGAAACTAGATATGACTTCAAAGTAAAATGCAACTTGTGAGAGTTGGCTCAGGGATTAAGAAAGTGAAAATTTGTATAAATACCAGCACAAGTGCTACTGTTTATGGCTCAGTTATATAAAAAAAAAATGAAGTTGTCTAGATTATAACAAGCCAAATGATACAACTCTTTGTGTAATTATTGGGTTTTTTTTAAGAATGTTTCCTACATTTACTTTGGTATTTTTACCCTAGTATCTGCTATGTTTTAAGTACTTTATCACAATAATTGCTTGTCCTCAAGGACTACTACAATGCAAATAATGGCATTCATAAAGTCACTTAGAAGTCAAAAGTAAATAAGTGTTGAACTGAAGTAATTAGACCACATAATATAAATGATTAATCCATTAAAGTTCACAGCAAAGGTAAGATGCTGATCTTGCATATACAGTATCACTAATAGAGAATGAATCTAAACACTCTAATTAGGTGGAATTAAGTGGTCACCCCTCTTAATTAGAATGAAAACAGGCTTTAAACAGAATCAGAGGGAAAACTAATTAAAAATATCTACATAAATCTCCTCCCCTCCCATCACTCCCAGGAGTTCTCTGTTATACCTAGGTTGTATCACTCCATTTTTTTGTCTTACATTCCTACTACCCTCAATACCCTTCAGGCCAAGCTGAGGTCAATGGGACATAATTCATTTCAGAACCTCCACTGCCATGTCCCACTCAGCCAGAAGGTTTACTATGGAGGTTGAAACACAGGCTCTTCAGGAGCTATGCGTGCCACTTCCTTAGCATTTTAGGAACTGTGTCCACCTAAAGAAGCAAGATGAAAATTAAAAGGCAATATAATCTCTAACTACTATACCACTGGGTTGCCCATAATAACAGGCATTTTACCATATTTATGGACAATGTTGTTAGCATACATAACTTTTTACCGAGTTATAGTTTATCATGGTAGTCTGTAATTATCTATCATAGTACACAAAAATCAGGGAAGAGAAGTTAAAAGGAAGAAATATACATCTTTTGGAAGAATTAATATTAAGAAGAAGAAAAACATCAAGTTGTACTAATCCTTTTTGCAGAACCTTAATTTCCCTAGAATACTGGAATATTCTTAATATGTCAACTTTATTCCCAAAAGACCAGCATTTTTATTAATTTCAAGAGAAAGTCTTGTTCATTTTAAGAACACCGTTAAAATTCACCAGTGACTTCTGAACACCAAGATTCTTAATTCAGTTTGGCGTTAACATAACAAATTACACTTCTCTCACAATCGTACTGGCACGTGGAAACCATGGCAACTATCATGATGTACAAATTTTGTTCTCACAAAAATACACAACAGAGTGCTGAAAGGATTGCTTACCCATAAATTCACAGAGTGGAGTCATTTTTTAGCTATGGTCTAAAAATATGAGTAATTGGAGTTTAGCTTTGTCATAAAAGTCAAGAAACAACAACAACAAAAATGTTAATATTTTCTCTTCCATGCTTTCTAATGGCAAGATGTCCAGCAGTGATTAATAATATAGCTATCTGAAGAAACTGAGTAATTAATTACACTAGCTTAAATTTTACTGAACGTATGTCAGCAAGCAGACTTTTAAATTTTATCTTCTCTTTTAGCTTATGCAATTTGTGGGCACAAATTATGCATCTAATTTAGGTTCTTCAGACATCTGAATAAGGTACCTAGATATCAGTGATCTAGATCATGGATGCAACAGGGAACTTGATTAAAACTGGACTAGTGACTAAAAACAACAACAAAAACCACATATCTAAACAGCCTTAAATCTTCTTCCTGATGTGAAGCCTAATGCATTTTAGAGACCTCTTTAACACATTCATCACTTTTGAAGCATCTACCTACTTCAAAAAACAAAAAAAAAACAAAAAGCTCTACCTCACTGGAGTTTCCCAGGCTGCTAATTAAAATACTTTGAGGAAGAACCTCACCACCTACAATAACTGTCCCATTATTCCTATCGAGTAAATATCACAACATCATCCAGAAAGAAAGATATTAAGTACTAAAGGCTATATCATTTCAAATGGGACAGATAACTGCATAAATGCCATGTGCCCCCAGAGGTTGTGGGGGTGGGCATAGTGAACTCCCGCAGGTAGCGGCAGTTCTGTTGGCAGTGGCAGCATGGTGGTGGCAAGCGGGAAGCTCCCACAGGCAGCCACAGTACTGTCAGCAGTGGAGAGGGGGTGGCGAGCGGCAACCACTTGCAGGCACCACCAGCAGTGTCAGCAGCATCTTTTCTCAGATGGTGCACCACCATGCTCAGGGAGTGCACGTGTACCCGCATGCACACCCTACACATCCCCAATGGATAACTGTATATTCCCTTTAAAGATGTTTCTACTGCATCATCCATTGTGATGGAAGAAGGAAAAAGTTTTCCCTCCTTAGCCCTGCAACAGCAATGTACAAACCTTTTGATCAAAACAGTTTGGTGGGGCCTTATTGACTCTTCATTGTCATCCAACTCACTACATTAGTGTATTTCCTTTGGGACTCAGGCTGCTAATGCTATGTCTTTCACTGCTGTCCTTAACCTTGCTCTATAAACCCAGGGATGGGAGCTCACACACCTATCTTCTTGTCCACCTACCTCTTAGAATTGGCCTCCTTATGCAGGGATGGAGATACGGGGTGCTGCTGCCTTGTTACAAGCTCCCCCAACATGGGCTGTGGCAGCAGCACAGGTGCCCTGGGGGCTCCCACTCTAGTGAATTAGTGCCCAAGGCTGATGTCCTAGTTGCCCTTTCCTCCTCCCCAAGGCCCAAGGTATGCTACTGGACTCAACCCTCAATCATGTTTTACAAACTAACAAAATAAATATTAAGATTCACAAACTTAGTGAAATGTTGTGCAGGGTCATTGCTTGACACCATTAATTATACCAAATTCAAAACAGTACCTGGTTTCCAATGCAATGAAACTAAGCAAAACCAGACTTTTCCCTATCAAAACTCAAAACAAAATGTAGAGGTTTGAAAATCAAGGGAAACCAAAACCAAATAAAAACTTGGTATTACTATTTACACAAACACTGCCATGTCTCATGCACAACTACATAAGACACATGTAATTATTCTGTTTCAGCAGTGGTGGCATATTTTCACATGTGATATAATTTACCAATTTTACATGCCTACCTTGAGGAATATAAAGTATAACACTTTTGAGTGTACTTAGTTTTAACTGGAATTCATATAAAAGTGAAATCTTTGTTTCCCATTGAAATTGAAAGCATCATTTTTAAGTAACTATAACTGTTTTTGGTTTCCTAGTTATATAAACATTTTCAGTTTAATTTAAATGTGTTCAGAAAGCTGATTTAAATGATAGTATGTTTACTAGACTCTAATGAAATAAAAACTATGAACACAGAATGCAGGGCATTCTGGTTGTTAGTCTACCTTCACATATGGTTATCCTTTTAAGCATTTCACAAGTATTTAAAAATAGAAATAAGCATTTTATTTCTTACAATTCTTAAGGAAAAATAGTTTGATTGACGCAGCAGTCCTTGAAATTTGTATTTGCTTATGTGTGCAAATGTCAATGTTGTGCATGTGTGAAAAAAACAGAGGGGATGCTAAGCTGAAGCATTCATATGTATTTTTCCCCATATGGGTGCTAAAGAAATTTGATTATTTAACCATTTCAATATTGCTCCCTAATACAATCTCTGCACTGGCACAATACATCAGAAGTTCTCTGAAGTGCCAGTTTTTGTTCTTCTTGGCATTTTAAGGCCCCCTCTACATGCACAGATAAAGGTCCTATGGGATCTAATGCACCGTCCACACAATTGCACTTCCTGCCATGCCAGATGTATATAGCAGGAGGCATGGTTTTGGGATCATGAATTAGATCCCATCATACCACATTGCCAGTGCAGAGGGAGCCTAATCCCAGGCTCCTCCTGCATTGGCAAGAAGCAGCCCACCCCACCACTCCCATCAGTTGTGGGGACTCTTGGCCCTGGCTGCAGGTGGGGCACAAAGCAGGACCAGAAGTCCTGTCAACTGTGGGACTGTCTGCCCCAACTGTGGGGTACTGCTGTGATGTTCCAGCCCCAGGGATGCATGGAGCACCCTGTGGCTGGGAGATCACAGTAGCTTTGATCTCCCAGCCACTGCATGGAGTGCCCTTGCAGCTGGGAGATCACAATGGCTATGATCTCCCAGCTTTGGGAATTTGCTATGTTCCCCCATCCCTGGGAGATCACAGAAGCTGTAGTCTCCCATCCTCAGACTTCCTACACAGGCAAATTAAAACTGAAAAGAAAACAGCTATTAAATGTATTAAACATTTCTGAGCAATAACTTTCTAGCTTGTTGGACCATTTTAAAGTGTCATAGTTTTCACATGGAGCCAGTCTAAATTTTTTGCACAATTAACATAATTGCATAACAGATATAACATGTAAAGGGGGTCTAATATACTGAATGCATGGTAAGATATTTTACTTATACATAAATAGAGAGAGAGAGAGAGCGTGCTATACATACATATGTATACATTTATATTTGGCCAGTGATTGCTTGGGTTTTTTTTTATTATTATTATTATTTTGAGAGAGAGACAGAGACTAAATTCCTTAATCTGACAAAGATGTATCAGCTGACATGCTTACTTTTCATTTTAATTTTTGGGTGAAGCCCAAATTGCACTGGAGAAAAAGCTCAGCACCATAATTATAGATGTACCTGTTTTAGAAAACCTTGCAGTAAGAGAAAACTTATCTATTTCAAATGTATATTTATGGATTAAGTCAGTCAGTGAAAAGATGGTTTTAAAATGGACTATATTCAAAATATTTCAATTTCTTGCCTTGCTTGAACTGTTTTTGCTACTCCAAAATAATTATAAATATTGGAGGCCTGATGCATTTTGTTACCTTTTCCAATTTGGCAGGGTCTGCCCCTGGGTTAAAGGAATGTAACTGAGCTAATCAAAGTAAGTCTAGAGCTTTTGTACAGTCTTACTTTTTATTATGGTTTACAACACACCATTTGATCTGTGAATTCCTAAGGATCAATGCTACAGGGCTGTTATCCTACCCACCCCCCACCCCATTTTGTTTTGTACCTTGCTTTTTTGTTTTTTTCTGCAAAAATTCAGGCAAGCAAGTTGAATTTGCAACTGCACAATATTTCTATACATTTTAATAGTGGTAACAGTTTTTCAGGTTTCTATCTTCCAAATCAGTATTTCAGGGGATACCACTATTGCCTGAATGGTTAGAGTCTTGTAGGAAAAAACCTTTAGCTCTGTAATCCTTCTATATCTCTATACGAAACAACTTACAATACTGCATTGAACTCTGACTTTTGCTTACAAAACCTACAAGAGAACTGAACAGCGCTAAACCAATGACAAACTCTGCCTGATTAGAAGTTAGTTCCTCACCATCTCAGCTGAACCACTATGACTCAAAATATCTCTCTCTCCATCTGTATAGGTAGCTCTGGGCAGAACTCAGCCTTGCTGTGTAGTCTCTTATATATATATAAGCCTTAGCCTGTCTGTCTGTCTGTAATGCTTTATTTTCACTCTGATTGGCTAACTGAAACAACCAATCAGAGAGCATTCAGACAGGAGACAGTGCAGCTGAGCACCACCATGAAGGCGGGGACAGAGGATGGAGTCAGGGGGGAGGAGGGGAGGCCAGTACTGCTGGTCTTGGCCCCTCCCATGCCCTGCTTCTTGCAGGTGGCAGTGATGGAGCGGGGGGCACAGTGGCACTGCCACTGCTGCTGCCATGCCCTGACAATAGCCCCAAAGGGGTTGGGGGAGCAGGCCCAGCCCCAAAGTGGCGGGGGAAAGGGTGGGGGGAGTGGGCCCATTTGCCCCATCCCCTGACCAAATGAGAAGCGGGGCTGGACACCACCCATCATGATGGTAGGGAGTACACTGCCGCCATCCCACCCTCACCAGGCCCCAACAAAAGCTGGCAAGGAGGGGAGGAAAGGGGGGATGGGGAGGCACATTGACAGTGCCCCACCAGTGCCAGGACCTGCCAACAGCTGGGAGGGAGGGGAGCAGGGATGGGAGGCCGGCAGACATAGGCAGGGATGACCCAGAGCATGGGGGATGGGGGAAATGGGCCCAGACCAGAAGGGAGGTGGTTGGGGGGGAACAGGCCCAGACCCAAACATGTGGGGGGAATGAGCCTGGACCCAAATGTCAGAGGAGGGGGTGGGCCCAGACCTGAAGCGGGGGGAACAGGCCCAGACCTCTGATGGGCAATTGGATGGTATGATTATAAGGCCTCTGGCAGATGTTAAAAATAATACTCTGATTGGGAGCTGAGGAATTTTATGCCCCATCCCAAATATGGTACAACTTGACATGTCAGATGTGTATGGCAGGACATCAATTGTTCGGGATACAGCATAAAATTTCCCAGATCCAAATCATGCATCTGTCAGGTCTGAACTGGATTGGGCAGGATGCAGCTGTATTCCAGACACTGGGGCTGCCTCAGGACCAGGGCTGTCTGAGGTTGCTACTGATACATAATTGATTATTGGCATTGACCCAGACAACTCCAGCTCTGGGTGGAGACAGGGTGGCTGGAGACAGATGATTGTCAGCGTCTGCTGTTTCAGCCCTGGGTCTGGGACACATGCAGTACCCTCAGTTTAATGTGGCATACAAACCAGCCACAAAAAATATTCTTCATTGTATTATATATTGTATATGGAACATCATTGGTTTGCCATTTTATGGCACAATAAATTGGCTAAATGTGTGGTATGCTGAATTTATGGCATGATTAACACTATAATCATACAATTAATGTAACATCTGCCAGGGGCCAAAGAGAACATTTAGTGTCACTTTGAAAAACGTAACAGTTATTTTTTAAAGGTCTGTTATAACTGAACCTGAAAAATCTGTAAACACATATACTGTAGATAAGTTAACATCCCTATGATATATGCTTTCAAAAAGCTTGAGATGAATTTGTTCATGCAAAAATATGCTTGATATAGGAACAGGAAGACTGTGAGCTTAATCTCTTTTCATTTTCTTCACAGCTAAGATGCATACATACACAGATACTTGCCTGAATGCTCTTATAAGGTATCTAAGAGTAAGAGGGTTTCACTCACCTATAAGGCAGGGACAATTAAGGAAGTTTTTAAAGTTACTAACCAAGAACTAAGCTAGTGAATTCAGATGAATATTTTATGCTCTTTTTATTCCTTTCTTATTAAAAAGACACAAAAACAGGGAGAAAATAAAATTAATATGTTTTAATTTATCATTTTTATGAACCTTAAAATGTTTCTATAACAATTCAATGTTGTTGCTCCAATCCCTGTTTTATTGTCACATGACTATACATTAAGATTGACCAGTGAATCAATTACTATTTACTGCCATCATCCCATGGCTATTACCCTCCATCAAAAAATATGAACACCAATAAATAATGGTGAAATAGAATGAACCTGGCATGACAGAGGGGTGGTTACAGCAATAAATGATAGCTGCAGTGGACTGTGATTATCATTTCACTGCAGGGAATCACAGATGTGTTCTGCTGTTAGACTAATACTCACAACCATGGAATAAATTGGAATCAGTGTTGGAAACCTTGACTCAAATGCAGCTAGCATGAAGTAACCACCCAAGAGTATAGAATTGGCTGTTGTACATCCTTATATGAAAGATAACAACAAAGCCATCCATGTTCATCATTTTGAAACCTCTCTCTCAAAAGTCTTTCATATCTTTAGAGCGAAAGAAAATTCATCCCCTGCTGCTTATTTTGGGGGTGTACCAGGTTGGCACTCCCTTAGCTAGACCCAGAAGTGAGCTCTCTCATAAAGGCCAGTCAGCTCTTAGTTCCAGGTTACATCACATTTATTGTACATGCAGAAAGCTTGTCACCACTGCAAACAAAGCAAGCAACAGACATGCAAATGTACCAAAAAAAAAAAAAAAAAAGAAAAAAGAAAAAGAAAAACCTCTAGCCTTTCCTCAGACCTAGAGAAAGAGGCAATCCAGGCTCTGTGCTTTTTCCCCCTCAGTCTACCAGCCTCCTTTCTTTCTCCCTCTCAGCTCCCCTCCCTGGGAGCTTTTAACTTCCTCTGGACCAGCCAATCATCCCTGTCAGCTGGCCCCATGTCCCTAGGCAGGCGGGATATTACCCATTAACTCTCTGAAGCTAGGCTGCAGCCCCTGAGCCATGCACCCTGTTATACATCCCCTCTCCC
>NW_005842277.1:502032-502309 GCF_000455745.1 Alligator sinensis
CACTCTTTCAATGTTTTCAACCCAGAACGGAAGTCTGCATTTGCATGTGCAGACCCAGGGTGGTGGTGTATTGAAAAATTGAAAGGCTGCAGGGACAGGTACCACCTTATCAACCAGGATTTGGTGTCCAATATAACATTAAGCCATGTTAAAGGCTCATGGTCCAGGACCAAATGAAAACAAACCCCAAGGAGGTAATTGCAAAGTTCCTCAACAGCCCACATAATTGCTAGGCACTTCTTTTCTATCACAGCATGCTTCTGCTCCCAGGGAAGGA
>NW_005842277.1:502319-549880 GCF_000455745.1 Alligator sinensis
GAAATGCAGAATGGGATATTCTCCATCCTCAAATTTTTAGGAAAGAACCACCACAGGCCTCAATCTAAGGCATCTGTCTGCAATATAAACTATTTTGTTAAGTTCAGGCTATGTAGGATCAGCACACTCCATAGTAGCCATTTTACTTTCCCAAATGCTGCCTCACATTTGAGTGAACACTGGATCCTTTGTGGTGCTCCCTTCCACAGCAGGTCAGTTAGTGGGGCTGTGATGGCAGCAAATTGTGGGATGAAATGCTGATAGTAGTTTCCTAATCTTCATCTGCTTTTTAAATTTTGTGGTACTGGTGATTCTACCAAGGTTTTTACTTTGTTGATTAGGGGCCTGATTTTGCTGTTGCCCACTATATACCCCATATACCTAGTTTCTGTGTACCCCAGGTGACATTTATCTTGATTGGCTGTGAGACTAGCCACTCATATTGACTACAACACCTCACTTACCCGCTGGAGGTGGCCCACCTACATTTTAGAAAATATTATAATGTTGTTTGTTATATTATTTGGCTAGTCTCCCCCTGCACCAGGATTTGTCACTGGATGAGTAGACAATGCAGCCAGCAAGGCAATAGCAAGTGATGGACAGCAGTCAACAAACCTGTCTCCCCTTGGGAAGCCCAAATGGTTCCAGGTGAAGAAGTGCCTAAGGATGGAGCCCCCTGGGTGAAGGAAATGCCCCCAGAAAAGAGGATGAGCCAAAATCCTTTTGGCCAACAGTAACCACATTACTGAGACCTCACCCACCCAGAAAAAGTGAAGTTGCAGACGCAATACGGCAAGTGCTTCCTTTAACTTGGAGCAGTGTTCTGGCTAGGAGCTGCAGCAGGCCTATACTAATCATTTTGACCCTTGTCTTGCTATTGGAGTCATATAGCTCCTGCTGAGAGAAAAGATGGAGGGTCCACGGTAACCCCTTCCTTCTTTGTTCTGCCTAGGCATTGCATCAAAGGTCTGTGCTGATGGTCGTTCATCCTAGTGGGGAAGGACCCAGGCATTTGGCAGAAGCCCAGATGTCCAAGCAACCCTATTCAGGAGTGGCCTGCTTGCCCCAGCCTTGGGAGGGCCCTAGAAAAGGTGGGCTAAAAAGCTTCCTTCTATTTTCTTTTTTCCCCAACTACATTAATCATTGCTTTTGGAATGTTCACACTATGTTAACCAGACTTCAAATGAAAGACCACAAACTTTGGAAAGAGGCCATATTTGATAGAGAACTATATCAAATGGGTGCTGATATTGCAGCTCTCAGTGAGATGAGACTTTCAGAAACTGGATCACTAGACCAAGTAAACTGCCATTTCTGCTGGTCTGGAAAACCTGACAATGAACCAAGAATACATTGTGTCAGGTTTGTTGTTAAGAAGTCCGTCCTCAGTGCATATCCCCTCTGGTATCTATCAATGAAAGGAACATGAAACTGGATGTGAAAACAGACTTGGAAACCCTGACACTTCTGTCCATCTACAGACCAACACTTAACTACTCCAAACAGAAAAAAGGTAAGTTCTGTTCCCAACTGGAACAAATCATCAAGTTTTTCCCCGCAAGGAACACACTCACTATTCTCAGTGATTTCAATGCTTATGTGGGTAAGGACTGGGTGAACTGGGGACACATCATTGTACATACATGGCACAGGTAGCCTCAGCCAAAATGACCAGCATGTCCTTGAGCTGTGTGCCTCTTGTGAGCTGATAGTCTAGAATACCTATTTTGCTGGCAGCAGCCATAGCAAGGTCACATGTAAGCACCTCCACTCAGGACACTGACCTCAGCTTGACCTCATCCTGATACATCACAGAAACATTCACAATATACTGGATGCTCAATCAATGCATAGTGCTGACTGCAACATTGACTGTGCCCCTGTCATGGCCAAGCTCCAATTACACCCTAAAAAGATCCATCATGGAAAGCCAAAAGTCAAACCTCACCTCAACATCACTAACCTGAAGGACTCTGACACTTGTGACAGTTTCAATGTGTTCTTGAGCATGTCTCTGGAAATGATCAACTTGATTCCCCTCATTCTGACACCGTGTGGAAAAAAATCAAGGACAAGACCTTGGCCACTGCCAAGGACATCTTTGGAACAAAAAAGAAAAAAAGCAACCTGACTGGTTCTCATAATATGATCATCTTCTTCTCCCACTCATGGAAAAGAAAAGGCAAGCTTGCCTAACTATATTTTAACCACCAACTAAGTCCAGAAATCTAAGATTCAAAGAAGTTAAGGCTGTGGTCCAGAAAGTCACTAGAGAATGTGTCCAAAAATATTGGCAAGACCTGTGCAAAAAGATTCAGGTCTGCTTTGAAAGAGGGGAACCTATGATGGTATTAAAAAGACACTTTGTCCAACTTGTAAAATGACTGCAAACCTGAAAGCAAAAGATGGCACCACCCTGACTGACAGGCAAGAACAACTTGACCAATGGACTCAGCATTACAAAGAACTCTACCCAAATGATGCCTTTATCTGTGATACTACCTTAGCTGCCATTCCCCAGCTTCCAAAGATGCAGCAGCTAGACCAAATACCAACTCTCAAAGATGTAGAGAAAGCTATCAAAGAGATTGAACCTGGGAAAGCAGCAGGCAACAATCAGGTACCTCTGGAACTCCTAAAAGAAGGGAAGAGAAAGCTTGCAAGTAACAACCACACACTTCTCTGCACCTACTGGGAAGAAAGCCATATACCCTAGAATCTGAAAAATGCAAAGATAATTACTCCATGCAAAAGTAAAGGGTACAGAGGAGACTGCAACAACAACCAAGGGATAGCTCTGCTCAGCGTGGTCAGTAAGGTGCTTGGAAGGGGGCCTGCTGAAAACACTCTACTTGCTGAGTAAGTTTATCCTGAGAGCCAGTATGGGTTCAGAGCTGGATATTCCAAGACTGGCACATGTCCTTCACACTGTATTTGCTGCAAGAAAAAAGCCATGAACAACAGGCACTTCTCTATGTAGCATTCATTGACTTACAAAATAACAGTTAGTAGGAATGGCACCTACAAGATCCTGTCAAAAATTGGCTGTCCACAGAAGATGCTTTCCCTATTCAAGAAGTCCATCTCAGCTCCAAATGCTGCTTCAGGAGCTCCTGCTGCTGCTGTTTCCTCTGGAATGGCTACTGCTGGAGTTGTAGCTACTGAAAAAGCTACTGTTGTTGCTGCTGCAGCCCATCCAGTCATTTTTGCAGGGCTCCTGTTTCCATTGCTGGAGTTGGATATAGGTGCCTGCATTCTCCACCACATATAAGGGTGACAATCCCCACACAGATCAAAGGGGGCAGGAGTGCTCAAAAGCCCCCATAGGCAGAAAAGCCCCCATGGCTCACCAGAAGCATCCATGAATGTCTCAAAGCTAAAAAGCAGGCATACACACAATGGAAGGGAGGGGCCATCACCAAGGAGGGTTATACCTCCATTGCTTGAGACTGTAGGGGGGTGTTAGGAAGGCTAAGGCAGAGATGGAACTGGGACTAGTGACCTGGATCAAGGATAACAAATACATAGGAGGTAAAAAGAAGGTACTGAGTAATGTAGGGTCTCTGCAGGATACGCTAGGAAATCTGGTGGTCACACCAGACAACAAAGCTAAACTTTTTAACAATTTATTTGCCTCCATCTTTTTGAGCAGGGACCAGGGCACCCACCTCACTGGGATCCCCAACAGACCCAGGGGAGGTGCTGCCAGGCCCAGGGTCAGTGATGACCTAGTCAGGGAACTTCTGGTGGGTCTAGATGTGTTCAAATCAGCATGTCCTGATGATCTCCACCCCAGAGTGCTGAGGGAATTAGCAGAGGTCATTGCAGGACCCCTGGCATGGCTTTACAAGCACTTATGATGCTCTGGGGATGTGCCGGAGGACTGGAAAAAGGGCCAATGTGGTCCCCATTTTCAAAAAAGGGAGGACGACGACTCAGGAAACTACAGGCCCGTTAGTCTTACCTCAGTCCTGGGGAAGCTCTTTGAGAAAATTATCCGGGAGCACATCTGCAAGGGACCAGCAGGGGAGATCATGCTTAGGGGCAACCAACATGGGTTCATTTGAAGCAGGTCCTGTCAGACAAACCTGGTGGCCTTCTATGACCAGGTCACAAAATCCTTGGATGCAGGTGTCACAGTGGACGTAGTCTTTCTAGACCTTAGGAAGGCCTTTGATACTGTTTCTTACCCCATTCTCATTAAGAAATTAGATGACTGTGGCGTCAATGCCTACACAGTCAGATGGGTCACAAATTGGCTAGAGGTCTGCACTCAGAGAGTGGTGGTGGATGGGTCTTTTTCGACCTGGAGGGATGTGGGCAGTGGGTTCCCCCAGGGCTCAGTCCTCGATCCCACACTGTTCAACATTTTCATCAGTGACTTGGATGAGGAGGTGAAAAGCACCTTGTTCAAATCTGTGGATGACACTAAGATGTGAGGAGAAGTGGTCATGATGGAGGAGAGGGACAGGCTGCAATTAGATCTAGACAGGTTACAGGGGTGAGTGGATGAGAACAGGATGGGATTCAATACTGACAAGTGCAAGGTACTGCACCTTGGGAGAAAGAACCAGAAGCATACCTACAGGCTGGGGAACTCCCTTCTAGTCAGCACAGAGGCAGAAAATGATCTTGGTGTCATTACTGATGCCAAAATGAACCTGGGCCGCCAATGTGGGGATGTGGTCAGGAACACTAACTGCACCTTGTCATGCATTCACAGATGCATCACGAGCAGGTACAAGGAGGTGATCCTCCCCCTCTATGCAACACTGGTTAGGCCATAGTTGGAGTACTGCACCCAGTTCTGGATGCCGCACTTCAGGAAGAATGTAAACAGCATTGAAGGGGTCCAGAGGAGGGCCATTCGCATGATAAGGGGGCAGCAAGGCAGGCCCTAAGAGGAGAGGCTACGGGACCTGAATCTGTTCAGCCTCCACAAGAGAAGGCTGAGAGGGGATCTGGTGGCTGTCTACAAACTGGCCAAGGGGACCAGCAGGCTATGGGGCAGTCCATGTTCCCCCAGGCACTACTGGGAGTAATGAGGAACAATGGCCATAAGTTGACCAAGAGTAGATTCAGGCTAGATATCAGAAGGCACTGCTTCTTAGTCAGGGAGGCTAGGATCTGGAACCAACTTCCAAGGGAAAGTGGTGCTTGCTCCTACCCTGGGGGTATTAAAAAAGAAGCTAGACAATCACCTAGCCAGGGTCGTTTGACCCCAGCATTCTTTCCTGCCCAGGACAGGGGGTCGGACTTGATGATCTGCTCAGGTCCCTTCTGACCCTACCTACTATGAAACTATATAGTAAGTTGGTACTCCCTTAGCCAGACCCAGGAGCCAGATTCCTCATAAAGGCTAGGCAGCTCTTAGTTCCAGTTTCCAGTACATTTATTGTACACACAGAAAGCTTGTCACCACAGTAAATAAAGCAAGCAATAAAAGAGGCAAATGTGCAAGAACAAACAAAAAGTTACACTTCCAGTCTCTCCACAGACCGAGAGAGAGAGGCAATCCAGGCTCTGTGCTTTTCCCTCAGTGCACAAGCCTCCACTCTCCCTCTCTCTCAGCTCCCCTCCCTGGGAGTTTTTAACTTCCTCTGGGCCAGTCCATCATCCCTGTCAGCTGACCCCATGTCCCTAGGCAGGCAGATAATTATTATACATTAACCTACTTCAGCTGGGCTCCAACCCAAGCCATGCACCCTGTTACAGTGGACCTTAAAGAAAACATTGTGTTTGTATAGACCATTATAAAAGAAAAGTATTATCCATTTTCATATAGTAACAACATAATAAAAGATTTTTTGAAATCTCAAATCATGTAACTAACATGTATAAATAAGGTCATTACTTCCTCCTAAAGAGTGTAAGTTACACAACAGCCATTTTATGAATAGGCACTGAAAGGTTAAATAATGTACCTAATGTAAACAGTTATTCAGTGGCCTAGCTAGAATACATACGTCCCTTCTTCTCTACTAATCTACTTTTCCTTCTTTTTGATCCTGTCTAAATGTTCCACCACCTGGTTTTAGAGTTCAGATACAGAATGCCACTTCCTCCACTCCATTTTTCCATGTCTGTGTTAGTTTTAACTAAAACTTCTGCATAAACAACAAATTCATATGCGTGACCTGGTCTTTTAAGACTCCCCATGCACTCTTTTTGAAGATATGACATTAGGAGAGATGCACATAAATTAGCTCACATCATGGAAAATAAAAATAAGTTTACCCTTAATGAGTCAAAGTTCCCTGTGTGCAAGTTCTAAAATTAGAAACTGGACTTGGAGGTTATGAAATACAAGAGAAGTTCAAATTGCTTCAGCATTTAGTCTGTTTGGTTCAAATACACTGAGGTCTATGGCCTGTCAGAATGACCTAGGAAAGCTGCAAAAGAAGCTTTGCAAAAAATATTCTAACATTCTTCTACTTAAAAAAGAAGAGAGATAGATGGCTCATATAAAGCACAGTTAAGCATAATAAGGAATTATAACATCATGGCACTACTATGAACAGCAGCAATCCTGCAGGTACTTCCTGAATTCTGTGAGCCATCTGTGATATCAGCATGGAGCACCAGAACAAAAGTATCTGACCTGCATGTTCCAAGTCCCCATATGCATTTTTTCATCCATAGCCAGATCCTACAGAAGGACAGCATGGTGATGGACGTTTTAGATGGAATGGTACAGTCTCAGTGATAGAAGCATGAGTTTCTGCTTAGGCTAATTTAAATGTTTATTTTTGGGCACTTTTAAACATTTGAAAAGGATTACTCCTCCCAGGAAGGGGTGTCAGTTCAGAAGTGTAAGTGCATGGGTGGCTCACTGTGAATATTTCGCAGCTGGAGTACTGTGTCCAGTTTTGGGCTCCACAATTCAAAAAGGAGGTGGAGAAGCTTGAGAGAGTCCAGAGAAGAGCCACGCGCATGATCACAGGTCAGGGAAGCAGACCCTACGATGACAGGCTGAGAGCCCTGGGGCTCTTTAGCCTGAAAAAGCGTAGGCTCAGGGGTGATCTGATGGCCACCTACAAGTTTATCAGGGGTGACCACCAGCATCTGGGGGAACGTTTGTTCACCAGAGCGCCCCAAGGGATGACGAGGTCGAACGGTCACAAACTACTTCAAGATCGTTTCAGGCTGGACATAAGGAAGAATGTCTTTACTGTCCGAGCCCCCAAGGTCTGGAACAGCCTGCCACCGGAGGTGGTTCAAGCGCCTTCATTGAACACCTTCAAGATGAAACTGGATGCTTATCTTGCTGGGATCCTATGACCCCAGCTGACTTCCTGCCCTTTGGGCAGGGGGCTGGACTCGATGATCTTCCGAGGTCCCTTCCAGCCCTGATGTCTATGAAATCTATGAAATCTATATGGCACTAGTGCCAAGTGTTAGCTTCAGTACTAACACAGCAGCTAGCACGTGCTAGCTGATAGCATATGTGTAGCTGTAACATGTTGGAGTCCCAGGGGGGCCATGATGCCCCCTGGCAGCTCTGTGACCATGGTCGTGACCATGCCCTGCTCTCCCCCTGTCTCGCTTGCCATGCCTTGATGGATTATAGATTAATAGGGAGGCTGCCCCTGGACCTGTGCTAGGACTTGGTTCCCCTGGCTGGGGCACTTTAATCAAGTCTACCTGGCAGGGCACCCAAAGTCTTATGGGCTAATTGCATAGCTAACTGTAACCTCCCCTTTACCACACCTCATGCCTCATGGTGGTTACCAGTACAGTGTACCTCTTTTGGGGCTTCGGCCTCCCCAGCCTCTGCCCCTTTAATCTAGCTAGGCCTTCTAGCCTAGGCCCACTGAATAGGAACTGGCTTTGAGGCACTAGCTTCTCTCATCCTTTCTAGCCCCTGAGCTCTTGGCTCATTTATTGCTGGCCCATGGCCCCTCTGTGTCTGTGCCCCTCTCATGCGCTAGGCTCCCTGGATCCTTTGTGGCTCACATAGCCTTTAAGCCCTGAGTCTGCCACTGGTGGGGCTCAAGGAAATCAAGTGGACACTAATGAGGTCTCCAGCTCCCCTACAGCTTCATCCACAAACCACTGGTACCTAACATAAATACAAGCCCTGGACTACAACAGGAATATCAGCATATAGCAGCCTTCTGCCCCTTTATGAATATAAGCCTCTACTTAACCTTGCATTTTGGGCTCCCCTGGGCAGGAGCTCCTTCCCTGGTGGTGGCCAGGAAGAAACTGGCCCTTCAAGCCCCAGCCCTGGGCTTAAACAATCCCCTGCTGTTGCCTGCATCTGGTCACTTGACTGGGTGCAGGTGCTGGGCAATTACCACATTGGCCAGTTGCCCTGGCAAACTGCAGCTGACGCCCCCTGACTGTCTGCAGAGCTCCCTGACTGGGCTAATTTCCTCTCAGTAGCATTACCATGGTGGTTATAGCAGCTTTGCTTTCACATTAGTGGCATAAAGATTGGTCCAAATTAGACTTCTACATCCAAAATCACCTTAAACTTTAAGGAAATTAGGTTCAAAAGCTTGTTCTAATCCAGATTCTAGGTTTGTGGCTCACTCCCACTGTTAAGCGGATACAAGTGATCAGCATTGAACACAATCTCTTCTGTACCACCTTTTTTAACCAAAAGACTGTATCTCCATCAGTTCCATGAATGAATGTAATCAATAATACAGGTTATTTTGTGCATCATACTTTCCTTATCCAATATGATCAGACTATATTGTCCAGACTGACTAGGCAGAGCTGATTTGCTCTATAGGATCATGCAGTAGTGCTCAAGCTTTTGGCCTCAAGGGGCCAGTCTGTGGGCTGAACTGGACTCCCATGCACCAGGATTGGGCCCTGCACAGCCTTGGGTGAACCTCCTTGCATGCCAGGATCAGACCCCTCTGTTGCCCTCCCCTGCCCACTCCCACATGCAGCACCAGGGTCCTGGGGCACTGCACCATCCCCACACTGGGATCAGGCCCCTGGGCCTCACGTTGCCCAACCATGCAGGCTGGGATCATTGGCTCAGGGCTCCATCCTTCCTCTTCTCAGTCCCACATGCTGGGATCAGGGCCTTGGAACCCCATGTTGGCTCTGTCCTGGCCTATACCGCCATGTGCACCCAATCTATCATGCAGGATCACAGCCCATTAGACTCACCAAAGACTCGTGGGGAGCTTCATGGGCCACATGATATGGTGCTATGAGGCTTGTAGCCTGGGGGCGTTGAGTACCTCTGGTGTAATGCATCCATTTCCATTTCTTTTTCAATGTTAGCTGGCAGTGGGGGGGAGAGGGGGGAGGCAGGGGAGGGATTAGCTAACAGTGCGGGTGGGGGGAAGGAAGGGAAGCACAGCCATGCAATTATCATATCTAGGAGTAGATCACATATTTAGGTCTCAGTCCTTCAGCGTGATTCCACTTTGGTGGAAATCTGTACAGATACACAGGTTCAAACTAAGAGGCTGCATTGCAGGAAAAGAAACATAGTCAAGTCTCACCTCTGATGTACAGATGATATTTGAAGGTCACTGAAGTGTATTATAATTCCCATGCATGTTTTTATGATTTTTTTTTCCAAAAGGGGAGGGAGGGTATACTTTCCTTGGTCTAAATGATCTCAGTATATTGTTAAACCTCTAAATGCAAGCACAATTTAATTAGATTATTTTGCTTGCCCACTCGAACATAGCAAATGGTTTCAAAGAAATCAAGGTGGTAAAACATTCTGAGCTTCAAATGTGATTATTAAGTTGAATGTGAACACCGTTAATCCTAGAAAGGAGAGCAAAGATAAGGAAGCAAGGTAGGGAAGAAAAGGAATAGAATTAAAAAAAAACACTCAAAATTATATATGTTACAAGTTAAGAAACCCTCACTTTGTTGCTTACTACTCAACTCTGGGTGAAAGAGATCTTCAGTATAGAATTGGAATTGAAAAAAAAAAATCGAACTTTGAAACATGTGGCAAGCATCTCAAAATATCATTCTGGCACAAAAGTCATTAAGATGATTAGCCCAGAAAGGCTGTGAGTTTAATGCTGTTTTAATGAGCTGGTGGTACAGTCATCAAGTTTTATGAACAATTAAAATAATTTTGCTTGCTGATGGTGCTCTTCTTTAACAGAACTAATGTTTATGCTGCCCTGTATGTTAGGCCACAAGAGAACAGCAGTTATTATGCTTGACTCCAGAAACTCTATAAATCTATGCTTTTGTGTACATGGAACTAGGTCAGGAATAAAGATAGGAAAACTGGTTTAGTTAAAGCCACTTTCATTAAAATAGTGTAATAGGGATCATGCTTAAGTCAAGACAGGTATAGAAGTGTGCACTAAGGATAAGTTAAGCTGCGAGAGAAAGATTGAGATGGCAATGTTTCAACCTGGTTTGTACTGCAACCCTTTGTTGCAAGAGGGATCAAAGCAGGCTTGGAAGGTGAAAGGGAGAGACACAGGAAAGGGGAGGGATAAGTTAACAATGATATTTATCAATGTTACCTTAAGGCTGTCCACCAATGGTGGAATTCGATTAATGTTTGCCAGTCTAAATGACTTCAAATAGTGATTAAATTTCCCTTGCAATGTGGATGCATTAGTGGACACAGGTATACTAAGCTTATCTGTTATGTACTGGCTGTGCACATATGTGGCCATGTATGTCCACCTGTTATGGATGTGTACTAACTTGGTTTCTAGCTTGCTAGAAACCTATGACTAGTTGATGTTAAATGGAACAAATGGGCCTGCCCATGTTATAGCTGCAGTAGGTGAGGGGATATATTCACCTGCATAGCCAAGAAGGTGGGAAATGGAGGTCCAGCAGAACATAAGTATGCTAGAAGATGTGTGGCTCAGTAATATGGCTTATAGCTCAGAAGAGAGCATGCCCTAGGATCTAGCCTGGAACCCTGCTCACAGTAGGCAGAACCTTCCTCAATATAGACATCAGGGCTGGAAGGGACCTCGGAAGATCATCGAGTCCAGCCCCCCGCCCAAAGGGCAGGAAGTCAGCTGGGGTCATAGGATCCCAGCAAGATAAGCATCCAGTTTGCTCATGAAGGTGTTCAATGAAGGCGCTTGAACCACCTCCGGTGGCAGGCTGTTCCAGACCTTGGGGGCTCGGACAGTAAAGAAGTTCTTCCTTATGTTCAGCCTGAAACGATCTTGAAGTAGTTTGTGACCATTCGACCTCGTCATCCCTTGGGGCGCTCTGGTGAACAAACGTTCCCCCAGATGCTGGTGGTCACCCCTGATAAACTTGTAGGTGGCCATCAGATCACCCCTGAGCCTGCACTTTTCCAGGCTAAAGAGCCCCAGGGCTCTCAGCCTGTCATCGTAGGGTCTGCTTCCCTGACCTCTGATCATGTGCGTGGCTCTTCTCTGGACTCTCTCAAGCTTCCCCACATCCTTTTTGAATTGTGGAGCCCAAAACTGGACACAGTACTCCAGCTGCAGCCTCCCTAAGGCTGAGTACAGGGGGAGAATGACGTCCCGGGATTTGCTTGAGAAGCATCTATGGATGCAAGCCAGCGTTTTGGTCACTTTACTAGCCGCCACATCACATTGCAGGCTCATGTTCATCTTGTGGTCAACGATGACCCCCAAGTCTCTTTCTTCCATAGTGCTAGCCAACATAGCACTGCCGAGCCTATAAGGATGCTGCGGGTTTTTTTTCCCAAGGTGGAGAACCTTGCATTTATCGGCGTTGAACACCATCAGATTCTCGTCCGCCCACTTGCTGAGCCTGTCCAGGTCAGCCTGGATAACCTGTCTGTCTTCCATTGCTGCCCTCCATTCATTTTAGACAATGAGTACTAGAAGTGAGGAACAGTATCTCAGCATCAAAAGGAACATGGGAGGGAGGGAACACACCTGACCTTTGATGTGTTGGTTAGAACAGTGTATTGGGAAGTCAGTGAGATGTTGTTTTAGCCCCTGGGGAGTTGCATCCCTGGATGTCTGTCTTCCTGGGCAAGTATCCTACTCATTCAGTAACTGAGGCTAAAATGTGAGATATTGTTCTCCCTTTTTCTGAGACTTATAATTAGATATGCACATACATAGGTGGACTTACATATCCAAAGCATAAAGCAAAGGCCAAAGGGAAAGAGAAATATGCCCCCTTTACACGTTACATATATTATGCAATTAACTGGCAAATTGTGCAATAAATTTAAATTGGCTACATATGCAAAGTAATTATCATATCATAAAAAGGTCCATCTAACTATAAATAGAATTCCACCCCAACAACTTGCTCTAATCTTCCTTGAGGCTACAGTGGCTGCTGGGAATGCAATGAGACTTCAGCTCTACAAGTATGGTGGTTTCAAAGAGGTAGCATAGAGACACAAACTTCCAGGCAGATATTGTGGATCTATCTGCTTTAGGCTTGAACCCTTGTATGCAGCAGTATAATTACTGTTTAACAAACCTCCAGGCTAGGAAGTGGCTGGTCTGCGTGTTCTAACCTTGGGGAACTGGGTCAGATTTACCCAGAGAGGTGCTGGAACCTCTATCCTTGGGAGTTTTCAAAACCTGGCTAGACAAATTTTGGCTGGGGTGATCTAGTTGGGGCTGGTCCTGCCTTGAGCAGGGGTTGGACTAGATGACCTCCTGAGGTCCCTTCCAACCCTAAATTTCTATGATTTACACCTGATTCCTGTGGTTACAGTTACCACAAAAAAACAGATGTCTGAGGAGGAGGAAATGAGAGACAGAAGTAGTCTGCTTGTATTATAGGAAGCTCACGTGCTGTAAAATATTTTATACTGTGGTAGCCCAGTTTAGAACCAAGGCAATCTACCCACAAAGGAAAAAAAATGCATTAGAGACACCAATAACATTGAGGTGATGCAAGATCTTGAGGATGAAGACCTTGGCTTTGAATACAACATACCTAGTAAAATACAGGTATTCGACGTGATCAGTGAGGAATGTAAAATGGATATTCTGAAAATAAGACAGCAGCCGGGTGAGGTGAATGGAATGCCATAATGATGATATGCTGCATTATCTTTCCTGGAGCTCAAATCAGCATTGAATTAAACTTGATTACTTAAGAAACCTAATTAAAAATGTGAAATGTGCTGTTTTATTTTGTCAGTGAGAAAAAAATAAAAACTTCTGATTAATATGTATCCTTAAAGCTTGAAATTTCCATCATTTTTTAAGGGTGCATTGTCATAAAATTAGCCTAAACTCCTAGAGCATAAAAAATACACATGTAAATTACCTATGTTCTTATTTGACATGATTTGTCACTTTCTGTTTACTGTGAGAGCACAAACACCTGAATTCAAACTGTGACTAATATTAAGTCCTCAAGTAGTCAGATTGAGGTCAGTGGAGTTACTCTCATACTAAGTCATGTGCAGGTCAAAATATTCTGCTTAGCTAGTAATTCTTCTTCTTTTCACTGAAACAGAATAAATCTTGTAAAGTCTTTTTCTATTGGCAAGGGGACTAGGAGGAAAATTAAATAAAAAATAAGTGTGTCCATTTTGAAAATTAAATAAAATAAAATAAAATAAAATAAAATAAGAGTGTCCGCTTATAAAATAAAATAAGAGTGTCCACTTATGCAGCCATAATACCTTTTTTTCTTGGTCCATTATGGTACATTAAAATAATGTTTTAAAATGTTGTTGATTCCAATAATTCCACATGCAGTGGATAAATTAAATTAGGAGGCCTTCCAAAAAACCAGTTCTTAAAGCCCCTGGTTGCTTTATGGAAGACTTTGACAGGTGAACAACTTATTCTTATTACTTTCCATTTAAAGCTTAGCTGTAGAACCAGCTTTAGATCTAATTACATCAGTGTGGCTCACACTGGTTTAAATAGTAATTGTGCTCACGTATCAAAGGCCTGAATCTAGTTCATTGCCCTTCTTTGGTTACTGCTGTAATATGTTGAAGATATGGAGAGATGATAAGATATAACTACACATGCTAAGTTGCAAGACTCCACACATTTTCTATGAATTAACAGTTCTTAAGAAAACTGATGAGGAGATGAATTTATTAAAAATGAGTGACATTTAGAAACAACCCCCCCCCCCCCAAAAAAAAAAAATAACCTACTACTTTGGAAGCAGTAAGTGGCTTCAAGAAATACCAGGCATTTAAATTACAAGATTTCTCTGATAAGTTATATTATTAAATAAGATACTGTTAGTACAGATCATGCCAAACAACAACTGTTATTCATATACAAATTTGGCAGGGCATTTAGAATTGTGGCAAGAGTTTGTGCATCTGCAACATGTTTCAATTGATCTTGCCCGGGATTGGCTCTTCAATTACTGGCGATATTTTGATACAAAATTTAACACACACACATACACTTTAGTTAAATGTAATTGATTGAAAGATTTGGTTTCTCATTTTTAAATTGTAGCTGGTAGTTCATGAACTTTTGTGTCCAAGTATTAATACTCAGGTTTTTAAAGGTGTGCTCCCTGAATTTTCAATGTTGGACTAAATAAGTGCAGACTGAAAATCTCCTATTACTGGGGCTTTTCAAGACGTAGTACATAATAGTCCCTTTCAATTATTAAACCAATATGAACCCATTAAATAAAAAGTATTAGAGTATTTACTTTAATTGTTTTTTTCCACTGAGAATTACCATTTCTTAAAATATTTTAATTTCTCTTTTTTTACCTTCTATTTATAGTTGTCACTGTTGTCCTTTTATACCATGTGTGTTGGGAACTGGAGCAGTGAAAATTCTTCTGCTGGGAGAATAATAAAATAATCTGGGAGAATTCTCCCAGGTTTGTTTTCCCAGAGACACCTGAGCAGACATTTGAATTCTGAACCCTTGAAGAGCAGAAAGCTTGTAGTGCTGATGCTGCACAGTGAGGGGTCCCCGTGCACATACCTCAGCATGTCCTGAAGGCTCCCTCAGTCTGCCCAGAGACAGAAGGTAGTAGTACACAGGGCAGCCCTGATTGGTTGAACCAGGCTGCTCAGGGTCACCTGTGTCTCCCTGCAGCACAATGGGGGATTGTGATTGGGGCATGTTCTGCTCCCTGCTCACCTGGAGCATCAGAGTCCAGCAAGTGACATACTGTCTCCCTGAGGGAGACACTGAGATGCTGGAGAACTATGCTGTGGCTTCTCTGAGAAGACAATTTGCTTTCCCAGGGAGAACTATCCTGGAAGTATTTTAGCCCAGGTTGTTCCCACGTTATTTTTCTTCTGGAGCAGTCATTTTTTCTCTCAGATAAAAATCCTGACTATCTATATGCTCGTGGTTTCTACTGGGAGAGCAGTGACTCTTCTAGAAAAAAAAAATAATGCCTGTACATGGCCAAAGATCTCAAATTTAGGATTCTGCTTGCATTAAGCCAAAACCAAGAACTTGCATCCATGTTAAGCTCCAGTAAATGGTCAAATAGCAGGGGAACTTCCTAGGATGCACATAGGAAAATTCACCCATGTGAATGACAGAGTAGGAACAAAGCCATACCATCCTACCTGATCTACCTAAACATTCCTTGGCCCTAGCCATACTCTTCTTTGGTGGGAAAAAGGAAAGATTAGGCAATTCATGCCATGGTGAAAACCTTTAGTCTTATCCCAGCTGGGCTTCCACTCCTCATAGAGCTGAGCTACATGTCACATAGAGACCTTTCCCGGTATTCTTAAACCTTCCACATGTAATACAATCTATGCAAAGGGTCCCTGAATCACTCAGAGTTAACAAGCTAGAACTTTCTTTTCAAAGCTGTACTAGAGATTGCAAAGAGCATAAACACTTTACACTATACAGATATGAGATTTGCGCTAACGCCATTCTAGAATAAAACTGTTAAATTAGTAATCCATTTTGTATTTAGGTTAGTTGGCTTCAATAAATTATTCTTGGCCATGGAAGAAGAGGAAGTCTTGAAGGGCAAGGTAGGGGTCATGAAGTAGTGTCAAAACATCTCCATCTGTCACCTCTTTTTTTAACCTCCATGAACTCAAAGACAATTTTCAAAAGAATTTTCTCCCTTACAAGTTAAATCCTTTTTCTCCTCCTACTGTTCCAGTCCTGTTAACAAAAAGAAGCTCATAAATCAAACTCTAATCAAGCTGAAAATCCCAATTTTATTTCTTCACTTCCCTAGGGGGTTAGAGTGTTTTGTTGAAATCTTTTATTTTCTGAACTCCTCCACTTCAGGACTTCTGTTTGCTGCCTGCTTTACCTCCAAATAAAATGACTTTCATTTAGGATTACTACCCTCCTCCCCTTTCAAGCGCATACATGCTTTTTCAACCTCCTGTGATTGAAAGCATTTAAAGCTCTGCAACTTAATTGGGAGAAACATGATTGTGAGGGATTAGCAACCCCTCAATTTAATATACAGAATTTTGTTTACACAGCCAAAAAGAGATTAAGCTGCTATTTCTCTAATTCTGCTCCTGTTTTCAAAGCTTTAGACCTTAAATCACAGTAACTTAATATTAAACCATATTCTAGGGATTACTTACTGGAAAATGGCATGAAGAAAAGAATCCTATCACTAACTACAAATACTCTTAACAATAACTATGCAGAATTTATCTGCTAAACAGTTCAACATTATTAATAATTATTCTTTCCTCAAATCCTCCTCTTCATCATATATAGTTCATTTCCAAAACAAAGGCTTGATCTAAGGCCTTTTGAAGTCCAAATGACTTCCCTAGATTCTGTTGCCTTATAACAAGCTATAATTGCACTGGCTTTAACCACTTATTAAAATTGCTTGCTTGTGTGTGTGCATGTTTGTGTGTACACATGCATATATATATATATATATATACATATATATATATATATATATAAATTGTTTCAAATGCTCTCCTAACAAGTAACAAAATGCTGGTTTGGATAGAGAAAGTATTTTCCTTTAAGATTGAGAAGAGATTGAGTATGAGCGAATATATTGCAGGTTAGGGAATCACTTCCTAAGAAGGAATAGAATTATGCCTATAGCATTTAGTAAAATCAATGTTGAAGGACAAGAAAGCCCCACAGTTAACACTTTTAAAAAATGTATCTTTTGGCTTCATCCTGTTACCTAGCTGTTTTCTTTTATTATTTGATAGGAACAGCACTCAGAGGAATAAAAAAGAAACTTCTGCAAACAATTAAAATTCACTGTTTAGTCAGCAGCATGCTTGGCTATTTTTGCTGCAGAAGCAAATATAATTTCTTTTAAATCACTTTGACTACTGAAAAAAGAAAAAAAAAGAAATGGTTATGTATTATCTGCACATTTTTGGAGGTTTTTAACCAGGAACATCTCTGATTTTGAAAGATCACTTCAACTGTACAGAACTGCAAAAGAGCAGTTACATTGAAGGGGAAAATCATAATACATGTACAAGTATCAATAAATCTGTAAAATAAATAATGGGTTTGAATATTTCTTAAAACAAGTTGAAATATTTGTCATATAATATTTTTATTGTCTAACAGAAAAAAAATTAAGAATGAAGGCTTTGTGAGAATATTTTGCTTTGAACTAAAAAATTCATGGAGAAGAAAAATCTTAGTTTAAGTGCTGGTGTCATGTATATGCCTACAGAAATATCAAAGTATTTTTACACATGAGCCATCACTGAAATTCTGTTAAGTGCTATCAGGCTCTTATCCAGCATTTTGGAAGTGGTACATTTCAGAATAACAGCAAAGCACAACTATTTCTACTCATCCAAGGTTCCACAGATAGCTAAAATATTCTAATACTTATGGGTAAGCAGTTAAAAGTTTTTGGATTTTGATGACCCATATTTTTCTTTTTACAAATCACCAGAGTTTTACTCTCATAATATTGTACTGAATTAAGCTACAAAGATAATTATCAGTGTTCCCAATGTACAAGCATCATTTACAGGAAGCACCTCTAAGCAGTGAACCTGTCTATTCTCCCTGTAAAACCCTATACACATAACTGGAACTATTGACCAATGTTAAGCATACAGTATTAATATAGATAACCATTATTTTTGCCCCTAAATATAATGTCATGTGTATTCTTTGTAATCAGTTTGTAATATACATTTCTAGACCTGATTTAAACAAATGTATTGGTTACAGAATGTGAATTAAAACACTGAACCATAGTTAGCACCTCTTAACCATAGTTAGCACCTCTTAACATTTTCCTTTCTATTTCTTATCAATTCAAACAGATATCCAATGGGGTAACTTCACCCAAGCCATATATTGAAGGAGTTCTCTGAAGAACAGATCTCAATGATGCACTGAATGTCATAAACTTAGCCTCCTCAAGACGTTCAAATGGCTAAAAATTAGTTATATCATTAATGGGACTTTTGGAGAACTCCCAAAATAATTATCATGATCAACCAGTAGGTTAGTTGGCTGTAACTAAAAACGTTGCATACATCTGAACATACTACATTTCAGGGAGATTTATCTTTCTATTCTTCCTGAGAGGAACATTGCACAGTTCAGATACGACTCAATGAGCTGTGCAGATGGTATCACTCTATCACTTTCAAAAGTACAGGTAAGAGAATAGGGAGTTGCATGAATGTGCTGATGCTTTGGAAAAAAATGGAGGACTACTTTAGTGTGTCCTTCACACAGCAGATGGTACATGAAATCTGTTTCATGGCTGATAAGCCTTCTAAAGGCATATAAAGATTTGCTGCCCACTATTTTAACCACAAAACCAAGATATGTACTTTGGCCAAAGGTACCAAAACACCACTGTAAGAGCACCATTTATATAATAGCTTAAGCTATTCTCAAACTGCAGAAATACTGCTCTGTGATGTTGAAATTGTAGACTTGGACATAAAAGTTCAACTCACAAAGATTATGAAATGTACTCACATTACTGTGAAGAAATGACCTTTAAAGTTACCATCTCAATAGAAGGGAACTTGAAAATAATCTAAATAAAAATCTATATTAATAAAGCAAGATGAAAGATCATGTCTTTACTAAGACTGTTGTTACCATAACTGGCTGAGACTCCCAGAGAGGGCCAGGATTGAATGGTATGGAGACTGAAAACCTCATAAGCAGTCAGTCTGTGAAGATTCATGTAAATAAATTATTTGGCTTCTCATTAATGTCCTTATCCTCCTCCAGGGTTTCCTTTACTCCCTTGCAGTCTTTTGCAAGCTACCTGTTTCAGAAATACCCAACCTGTGGAAAAAATCATATTTGTTGGCAGGATACTGGCAAACTATTCTACCAATTTCATTCTTTCCTAAGTACATACTATCAATTATTCGCTTCATTATGATGAGATTTCTATTTCCTGAACAATGCTATGGGGGGGGGAAAAAAGCTTGAAATTTAAACTCTTTAATACAAAACCTGAATACCTGCAAAATCTTTTGCGTGAACTTCTTAAAGGGATCTACAGACAAAACATTTGGAGACTAATCACTAGATCATTTCATCCTCTTCCCCATAAGTTAATGTAAACACAGCATTAAAAATAGTAAATATTAGTAGAACAAAGATATTTCTTCAGAATGAGTCCTTATGCCTGTTTACAACCACATAAAATGGTTCCCATAGGCCTTTAGCAAAAGTTCTGTAGAACATAGGTTCTACATTTTTCTTGGTGCATGCATGTCATTGTGCTGCCCTGAATGACCAAAGTTCTATCCAGCTGCAAAGTTGGTCCAATGAAATGTCCAATGTCATGCAAAGAAATCCTTGTCTTTCACAAAGCTTGTTACTACATATTCATCAGAAATGATCTTTGCAACTGAGGTATCATTCTTTATTGACCAAAAATGCAACACATAGCCACTGACCAGACTGTTACATTATTGAAGTTTCAGAGGAAAGGCCACGTACCAGCTGAATTTACAAAATATGATGTCTTTTTATTGACAGAGTATTCCCAATCAGAAAGAACTCAGTGGCTACACTAACAATAAAAAATTATATCTATTTGATAGGAGCTTGTTATTCATTTCTATTTAAAATTGCTGGCAATAATGAGCAATGATTTAGAAAATTTTCTAAAATTTTCTGAAATATTTATAAGATTATAACTACACAAACTTTTAGCCATCATTTGAGAATACTGTATGTAGAAAATTGTTGCTAAGGTAGTTGATTGCTAGTTTTATCTACAAGTAACAAATTTCATTTCTGTAATTTTCTATTTAGGTAGAATAAATTCTCAATCAAAATTGTATCATATATATCTACTTACATGAGTCTACTGAGAAATACAACTCTTAGAAAAAGATTTCATATTGTGTAATCTATGTCAGGGCCATGTATTTAGCAACTGCTTTCTGAGATTGTAAACTATACCATTTAATCACTGTAAGGCATATTTATATACAAAACATCTCTCCTATACTTTGCCCATATAATACCCCATGTGAGGTAGTTAGGGAATAGTTAATTACCTAGATTCACAGAAGAACAAAGACTTGATATTTGTTAGTTTAGAGTGAGAATCCTCCAATACTAGACAGCAATAACCAAAAAACTGATCAACTGTAAAGTAAGTTTCTTCATCCTAATTTTTACTGAGAAGGAAAAAGAAAAGCTTAAGAAGAAACTTTTTATTGCTTTTGCATAAGAAATGGCTCTTATCACTTTCATTAGTGACTCCTTTTCCCTGACCTTGTTTTCTTTGAAAAGAGATTATAGCAAAATTCATCTCATTGTTTATCTTGCTAGCTTTTATAAGAGCTACATTTTGGAAATCAGGTTTGTGTATAATGACAGGTCTTGCATGTGGAGAAATCAACTACATGTTCCCACCCCCCCTGCCCCCCTTAAAATACACAATTTCCATCCCGTCATTTTGGCAAAAGCAAATCTGACAATTTATTACAGTCCTGTGCCAGATAATGGTCCAATTCACGGTATGTGACAGAGCAGCTTAGTTTCAAGAGCCAACACTTCTTCCTGTAACTGCTGTCACTTTTGCTTTTCTCAGCTTCACCCCAGTAAATGTTTCTTCTTGCCGCTGTTTTAATTTTGATACATCTTGTTCCTTTCAGAGGTTGCCAAGAAAGCAAATAAAAATAACTAGGTATAAGAAATCTTTTTAACAGGTACATCATTGTCTATAAAATATAATCACAATTGCAGAGCATTTTGGAACAATCACTGTTGTTCTAGTATACAAGAATGAATGGCCAGTGTGATAACCTGGCAAAATAATCTAAATTTTATGTGGATATGTCTATATCACCTCTGCTGAGACGCTGTATAAATTACCCTCATGATGAACTCCACATTGCAGTGGCTAAGGGTGCTGCTGATACCCAAGCTAGCCAGTTAACAGATACCACAGGTAGCTGTATACCACAATCATTGCTACCTAATTATTTACAACAAATAAATGCATTGCTTTAAATGACTGCTATGTTTCTCTTCCCTGCTATGAAATGATTGCCAAGAAAAATGTAAGAAGTTTTTAGAAGTTTTATGCCACTCTGATGCATTCCAGAAAACCTCTTCTATTTCTGGTTACCTCTGTATCATAAATTACTTTATCAAATTCATACAAGAAACTTAAATTGTCACATGTGTTTTCATTTTTGAAAATTCTTATTTTAAGAGTGCAGTACTCAGATATGTATGCTTTTCTCCCTCACACTGCAATCTTCAATCCAGATTTCTTGCTATTATTACAAAATATCAATACAATATAATGGTCTAAAGAGACTGTAAATGTTAGAAGCTTCAACTCTAAATTTAAAGGGTGTGTCCAGATAAGCCCATATGTGCCTCTTGCTGCATCTCAAAGCAGTTTGAGACGTGGCAAGAGGCACGCTGGGACCAAAAAACATTCTGCATGCTGCATATTGTCACCTGTCAGCTCTGTGTTCCTGGGGAACCCTAGCGCAGTACTCAGCCTGTCTGACTTATGAAGGATTCCCCAACCACACCCCACCTCTGCCCATGGGTGACTGGTGTTTCCTGATCCTGTGGGGAACTAGCAGCCGATCACTAACCGAGGGTGGTCACCAATCACCGGTGGCAGCGGCAAACCCAGAAGTGCTGCTGGAGCTCTCTTGGTGCCCGCACATTCTCAGAGGAGCACCAGCCGTCAACCCCCACTCCCCGGCCAGTGGCTGCCAATCTCAGGGGGAGCATGTGCCCCCCCTCCCCCCCACCTGTCACCTATGCCTCTCCCTGAACCAGAACTGATCAGAAGAAGAGCTTACAAAAGGAAATGAAGATACAGTAAGAGACACACCAAGCCCCTCCAGATAAGAGTAACAAGATTACAGCAACTTTCCCCAGTCTCATTTACCTTGAAGAAGGAACAGGGTAACAACTTCCCCAGTCTCATTTAGATGGGAGATGGAAAAAGGAAGGTACCTTCATTAGCATCAAGAGTGAAGAACAGAGTTCCAAGGAAAGAACCGCACTGAACTCTGGGACCAGAGAAGCAGGGAAGTGCTGCATGATGGAGGATCTCTGTTCCAGACGTTAATTAACCCACACCTGTGTACATTCTGCTCAGCATTTATCAGACCAATTCTAGTGATAAATCCTTTATTGGTACTAAAAAATACTGCCTCTGCCTGATTGCATTATAAGCTCCCTCTGAGTAACACCACCTAGAGCCAGGAATACTCAGTTCCTATTGTCCAGCATAAACAAATCAATTGTTCTCCCTTGAAACATTGTTGTTTCCCTATAAGAACCTCCAGCCAAGCTCAAGTCTCTGTCCTGGTGCTTGGATTAAAAAAGCCACACCAGTTCCACTGGGACTCAGGCATGGCTGGTGAACTCAGACTGGTGGGGCGGTGGAGCATCCCAAGGAAGTAGGGGATGGGGGGGTTGCAGTTGGCTGGCAGTGTGTGTGGGGGGGTTGCAGCCTCCCCACTCCCAGCTGGAGTGCCTGGCCAGCTGCAACCCCCGTCCCCCACCTGCTGCCAGCTGGCTGCAAAACCCACCCTGCTCCCAATCAGCTGCAAACCTCCTGCAGCCCTGCTGCCATGGGAAGCTCCACTGCCCCACCCATCTGAGTTCACCAGCTGAGCCTGCTGGGACTCTACCTTTTCCTTTTCTGCCTGGATCATGCTGGTGGCTCTGCCTGTCAAGAAACACCTTGGAACCTTGAAGTGGTAAGACCCCAATGCTCTCTCTCTCTATCCATCTTTTGTTTAAACCCACTCCCTAAATCTTAGCCTTGATTTAATCTCTCTCTCTCCTTCTCTCTCAGTCCAGGCATAGTTTTCTAAACCTGACTTTCATTGATCAAACTTGAGCTAGATTTCCCCAAATACCCAATTGAACCTGTGTAATGTTGTAACTGTTTTGTTGGGTTTTTCCCCCTTGTATAGCTATTACTACTAGATTCATCATAAGTTTCATATATCTGGCAATAAAATAACTTTTATGGTCAAGCTGGTTGCCATACTTTCTCTGAACCTCATTTACTCTTCCTTCTCCTCAACCTCTCCATTTGCTCTACAGCAATGTTTTTTTTACCTAAGCCAAAGATCCTTATAAAGCCCAAAGATCCTGTGGGGCCTGCTCATCAAGGGAGTTACTATCAGGACACTTGTGACAAGAGATTGGGACGTGCTGAGTTTGAGGCACATAAGGGTATCAGCTGAAAGTGTTGATCAGACCCAGCCTACTTAGACATGCCCTGTTAACCTGTGTGTCTCTCTGACTACATTTTATTATTGTCCCACTGAAATAAGTTCTGTGCTGGGTTGTGGCACATAAGGGGTCAGCTGAAAGTGTTGATTAACCCAGCCTGCTCAGACGTGTGTTGTTAGTGTATGGGGGGGGGGGGGGGGGGGCAGGGGGGGGGAGTGGCAAGGGGGATGTGTGGTCTGTGTATAGGTTTGTGGAGGAGCTTTATTGGGGGCACCAGGCAGGGTCGTGTCAGCCTCACCAGATGCGTTTTCCATGAGGCACTAGTGGTGATGAATGGCTGTGGTGCAATGCCTACAACAGGCCATACATCGCTGCTTGAGTCTCATGGAAAACATGCCCAGTGGGGCCAACATGACCTAGCCTGGCCCATGCAGTTAGTGTGCCTTTGCATGGGAGCCATACATCCCAGAGCTACACTTCCCAGTCCTGTGCAAAGGCATACTAGTGGGTTGTACCACGCTGGGCTGGGTCCTGCCACGTGCTTTCTCCCTGCACACACCATGGGTCTGGCAGTGCTGCTGCTGGAGGCAGGACTTGACCCAGCATGACACCTGGTCCCTGCAAGTGTCATGGGACCCTGGGTGATGGTCTGAGCAGCCTGCAGCTGCCTGAAGGCCCCACACTGTGTACTGCACCATGCCAAGCCAGGCCAGACCCGTGACAAGTGGCCGAGGCAGTGCCAAGTTTGAGGCAGGCAGGGCCATGCTGTGTGACTAGGGTCTCTGGCTGCAGTGGGCCCTGAGCTCCCAATGGCTGCTGCTGTTGCAGGGGTGAGCTGTGGGCCCTTCAGGGAGGGCTGGGGTCCTGCGGGGAGGGGCTGTGGGCTCTGGTGGGGGGGACTGGGGCCCTGTGGTGGGGGTGCAGGGGGAGCTGTGGACCCTGCAGGGGGGGGGGGCCATCATGCAGGACCTGGTCAACAAAGGCAAGGGCAATAGGAGGTAGGGCATATTTCACCTCCTAGACTAGGCAGCAGGTCACATTCATCATGCGTAAACCCATTCATTGGGCCAGCACAGCAGGGTCCACCCATGCCTGCGTATCATAGTCCAGGAGGTCTCCAATATGGGTGACACAACCCAGGACCAGCCTCTCTCACAACCGGAGTGCCTCTGCCATTGGCACCTACAGCTGTGGGCAGAGAAGGGGCTCAATGAGCAGGTCAGCACCCTGCATGAGCATCACAGGGGACCTGGAGGTGGAGACCAGCCTTCAGGCCTAGAGGAGGTCCTGGTAGAACTCTGGCAGCCCTCACAAGTCCTGCAGGGAAAAGCCCCACAGGCTGAAGAGCTAACAGTCATACCAGAACCCCTGGAAGTGGCAGAGGAAGGTGCGCCCGAGGTGGCCCCATGCCATGTGTCTACCGACACCATATAGCAGTCACTGCAGGGCCTGAAGGCAGAATGACAGGACCTGGCTGCACAGGCAAACCAGGCCCTGGTTGTCCTCCTGAAAGTGGAGGCTCAGGACCTCTGCAGTGACCCAGTGCTGTCCTGGCCAGAAAAACTCCAGAGCCTGTCTCTTGAGCCTGGCTTGGGCCTCAGGGGGCACTGGCAGGCTGGAAGTGCTAGGACCGGCTGGTTCAACACCAATGCCCTCCTGTGCAGGAACAGACATCACAGCAGTCCCACCCATGCCCGGAGCTGCTCCAACACCCTTGCCTCCATCTGGTGCCAGTTCTCTGGGAGGGAGAGGGTCATGGGAGACAGGTAGACCCCCAGGTAGAGAAGTTAGCCTGCACTCCAGTGGATGCTTTGGTATGTAGGGTATGTGGGGGTGAACCCACCTGCCACCCATCACCCACTGTCAGGCTACAGCTCTTGACCCAGCTGACCCAGACAGAGAAGGCCGCTGAGTCCAATGCCTGACAGGCCTACGCCCATACCAGATCACCTGGGTCCTGCACCATGAGGAGTACATCATCTCAGGGCCAGCTCACAATTTGGGGGGGCTGCCTGCAAGATATAGTTTTGGGACCCCCTGATCCATCAAAAAATCAAAATTGCAGTTAATGGCAGTATAAACTGACTGAAATAAAATAGTTGGGCTCGGCTGTGCACACATGGGCTGTGCTGTGGGTCACTCAGGGTGGGGGCAGCACATGGTAGGGACACCTGGGTTCCCTCCCTGGTTCCATAGCCAGGGCAGGAGCAGAGCCTGGAACTTCATCCCCGCTCAGCTGGGAAGGGGCTCCCTGCCTGCATAAAGTCCTTTAAGCATGGAGCAGGTGGCAGGGGGTGAGCAGGCCATGGCCACTTGGCTTTGGGGCCCCCAGCAGCCACAGATTCTGCAGGATAGAACGGACCGGCCCTGCATCATCAGGATACACCAGCAGGACCAGCCTCACAACTGGCTCCCAGAGTGCGAACATCACCACCTGCCTCCGCAGAAGGACAAGGAAGGGCTCCAGGACCAAGGCATACAGCTGGCCTGACAGTGGGCAGCCTTGATGTACCCCTCACCTGAATGGAATGGGCTCCATCAGGGTCCAGTTGAGCTTCCCCAACACTCTGCAAAGGTGTACAGTACCTGGAAAGGCTGCACGAAGTGGGGCCTGAAGCTAAAGGCCTGCAGCATGCCTGTGAGGTACCCATGATCTGCCCTGTTGAATGCCCTCTTCTGGTCCAGGGACAGGAAGGTGAAAGACAGGCCCTCCCAGTGCATCAATTCCAGGAGGTCCCGAACCAGGTACAGGTTGTTGAAGATGAAAAATCCAGGCACCATGTACATCTGGTTGGGCTGGATCATGTCCACCAGCACAGACCATAGGCACAATGACACAGCCTTCACTGCCACCTTGTAGTCCATGCAGAGGAGTGACATGGGACACCAGTTCCTCATGTCACGGGGATCTCCTTTCTTCGGCAGGAGGGTCAACACAGACCTCCGGAATGACAAAGGGAGTTCCCCACTTCCTTTGGATTTGGCTCAGACTACAGCAAAGTCTAGCACCTGCTAGCCTGTGCTACATTGGCCATCTCTTCAGTGTGGGCAAGGCCACCACCAGAGAAGCTGTCTTAGAGGTCTACGGCACCCTCCAGGACATGCTGGGGCACACTGTGCTCTGGGTGCATGACCCCCTGGAGGTGGGGGAGGGGGGTTCTGCACCCTGGGCTTCTCCCAGTGCATCAGGGCCCTGGATAGAACCCATTGTCACCTGCCTGCCCCAAGATGACCACTGGTGAAAGCCCCTCAGCCCCAGCTGGTTGGGTTTTCACTCTGTTGGGCTGCAAGCTATTGTCAATCATCATGGTGCCTTCACCAATGTGAGTGCCAGCTGGACAGGCAATACCCACATTGCTTGCTTCTGCAATTCAGCCCTGCCAGCCCTGGTGGAGAATGGGCGCTTCACGCCAGGGGTGCCAAAACTCCAGCTAGGCATGATGGTCCTGCCTTGCATCATTGGAGATTCCACCTACCTGCTCCTCCCCTGGCTCATATGACCCTACACCAGCCAGCTGGACCCCCACTAGGCATATTTCAAAAGATGCCTGGGCTGCATCTGTGTGCTGATGGAGTGCACCCTCACCACCCACCTCAAGGTCACAGAGGCCAACATCCCCAAGGTCACTGAGTATCCCTCATGGCTGCTGCCCCCCTCCTCCTGGGCAGTCCTTAACTTATATAGCCCTTTTGCCCTCATTCCCCTGGTCCAATGGAGGTCAGCACCTGTTGGGTGTCAGCCAACCATTTTGAAATACATCACTAGTTGCCAGGCAGACTCTATCCCACCAGGAAGGAAGCCCCTCACCCAGGTATGTGATGCCAGTCATGTAGGCAGAGGGAGCAGGTTTCCTCCCTCTCTCAGGAATGTATCCATCTCAGGTTACCTAAAGAGATAGGGTAAGGATGTGGGCCCATCCTTATCAAATTATCACAGGGCAGAGACTTTGGGGAGAGACAAAGGTGGCTTTCTGCCACAGCCTGTGTGCTCCATAACATCTTCAAGGCCCTTTGGGAACTCTTCCATAAGGCTTGGGTGGAGGAGGCACAGTAGGCAGAGGACACCTGGCACTAGGAATGCCAGCTGAAGCAGCAGTGACAGCAATGCCCCCCCCACCACCACCAAGGCCCTGAGTGAGCCACACCCCCACCCCTGGGACCCAGGGCACCAGCTGCAAGAGGCACTGATGGAACACTTCCTCCTGCACTTCCCATTCTAGACCACCTAGATAGCCAGCCATGGACCCCAGCCCCCACCATGGACCCCCAGCACCACATTCACTATGGAAAGTTTTCAGAACAGCACTTTATTCCCCTCCACAAATGCTGCACCTGAGTCCAAGCCCACTGGGAGGCTTGTGGCTGGGCAATGGGTGGCTTCCAGGGTGCATGTGAAGCTAAGACCAGGGGTAGGGCAGCAAACAGCATGAAGGTGACTGCCAGGGGCAGGGTGGTGTTCAGTATCCAACGGTCCTCCTCCATGGCCTCCACTGCCCTGGCCACCATGGTGGCCTGCTGCTCCTAAGCCTTCACCATTCTCTCAAGAAGAGTAAGGTGCCTCTCCTTGAGGGCCAGAAGCCTGTTCTGGAATGCCTGGTACACACAGTCCCTCTCCCAGTCCCTCTCCTGTGTGTGCGCAATGTCCTCCATGGCCAGGACTATGAGTTCACCAGCCACTCCTCCACCACAGTGACCAGCCAGTGCAGCACTGGGTCTGGTCCTGGATCTGCTGCTGCTGGAGCCAGTGCATACAAAGGGCTCCGACTCAGACTGATGACCCTGATGGCACATCCCCACACACAGCTGGTGCCTCTCCCCCATGTGCAAAAGCTGGACCTGAAGAGCGAGGAGAAACAGGCTGTTTGTGAGTTTGGCAGATTTCTGAGATAATATGCACTATACCATGGGGCATAGACTCAGATGAGGGTCATGCATGCACAGGTGCCCAGGGACCATAGAAAGTCAGCCAGGCTGGCCCTAACACAGGTGGCCACTGGCCAAGCCACCTGTCCCTACTTGCTCCACAGGGGCAGGTAGACCGCTGGGTGCTCGCTGCAGGAAGACTGCCTTTCCCACCACCTGAGGGGCCAGCTGGGGGACACAGCTGGTGGAAACTCTGTCTGATCCCCAAGTGGCCTCTCTGGAGATGTGCCTCAGGGCCGACCCCCTCCCCCATGCATGCCCTATGTGTTACGTCTCAGCTCTGTATTCTTGGGGAACCCTGGTACAGGATGCAGTCTGTCTGACTCACAAAGGACTCACCCCCCTCCCCTCCTCTACCTAAACAAAACTGATTAAGATGCAGTGAGAGACGCACCTAAGACCCTCACCAGATAAGGGTGACGAGTGAATCAACTGCCCTAGGTCTCATTTACATGAGAGATGGAAAACAGAAAGCCTGAAGCAGAGGCTGCAGTGAATTCTGGGACCAGAGAAGCAGGAGAGCGCTGCATGATGGGGAATCTGTGCTTCCAATGTTAATCAACCCATGTTCACACACACCCAGCTCAGCATTTATCAGACCAGTTCTAATCTGGATTTGCTAAGGACTTTTCCCCCCCCAGACACACACACACAGCTCTAAGTTTAATAGGCATCTCGGGCCGTACATTCCCCGGTCCCACTATGGGAGGCCTATTTAAACTTGATTGACTAAAACTCGGTTGCCGGGTTAGGGAATGCTGAGGCAAGAGACCGAGTCAGAGGGGGTATGGGCAACATTTGAACAATGGTTAAGGGTTCATCACAGCATCCAGCCTGCTGGAGCCCTAATCCCAGGTGTTGTCATATCTTTCCCGAGACGACTGGTGGGAGTCCTCTCCACAAAAGGTTATGAGCACCCCAATAATTGCTTTAAGTCTGTTAAAAGACTATAGTAAGATCTGGAAAAGTCATGCTAAGCTGAGGCTTGTGCACAACAAGTAAAAATCCAAAATCCTGATGCTGCAAGCTATCTATTGTTCCTGAAGAAACCATGAGATATCCCATCAGTATATCTGCCACCCATAGGAATCTCAAGCTGGCTCCCAAGTATTTGGGTTACTCCCTAATCTTAAGTGTTTCCTGATTATCAATCAGTTTCCTGAGATGGTCCAAACCAGATAACCCCTTGTCAATAGAAAAGACAATGATTTACACTACTGAGGGTGCTTCGAAGCAGCTAAACTGAGGGTATAAAAATCTGTAAGTGTGTGTGCTGCTAGAGGGAGAAGAGGAAGAGGAAAAGGAAGGAAAAGAAGTAGAAGCAGGAGGAAAGAAGGAGAAGAAGAAAACCCCTGTGCTGACACCATCCCCTGTCGTTCTTGGGACGCTGGAAGAACAGATCATCTCTCCCTTCAAGGACTGTGCTACAGACTGTGCCTGTCAGCTTTGCAGCCTGAGTACCGTGGACTAGGTGAGATCCCAGCGTTCTCTGTCTTCTTTCTAGGCATAAACTTCTGAACCTGAACTGTATCAGTTAAGCTTGAGCTAAGTTTCCCCAAATACTTAGTGAAACCAGGGTAGTATTGTCATTGTTGGTGTTTGTTTTTCTTTTGCATGTCTATTACTACTAGTACTATTATATATTTCATATGCTTAGCAATAAATAACTTTTATAGTCAAACTGGTAGTAATTGGGTATATTTTTCCTTCTCTGCTTCTCTTTCCTCCCGTGCTCTGCAGCAACGCTTCTTTTACCTATGCTAAAGATCCCTGTGAAGCCCAAATTATTGTGGGGTCTGCTCATCAAGAGGCCAAAGATTGGGACGTGCTGAGTTTGAAACACATAAGGGGATCAGCTTGTACAGGCTGATTGACCCAGTTTGACTCAGACGTGCCCTTATGAACTGAATGCTGGCCCATGAGGGTGTCAGCTGGACACCCAGCCGGATTCAGAGGGATTCTGTTTACCTGTGTGCTTGTGTCTGACTGCATTTTATTGTTGCTCTTATGAACTGATTCTTGGCATATGAGGGTGTCAGCTTGTCCATGCTGATCAGCCCGGCCAGGTCAGGCGTGTCACGTTAATTTGTGTGTGTTTGTGTGTATGACTGATTTGGTGACTGGAGGAACCCAGTCCCGTTGAGATTGAGTCCTGCAAGATAGCTCCATTGGGGGGGAGGGCTTGCAGAAGGGAGAAATACAGCTCCGTATAGTAACACAAGCAGCACATTGACAGAATCACCAAGACCCTAGAAACTATCCCTAATAAATGAGCACACCCCAAAGTAATGGGCAGATTTGGTAACATATGCCCCGAGCATGCCCCTGCTGAGAGTGTCCAGGGTGTGCCACAAGGACCTGTTTATGTGGATTGAGGGGTGCCCGACTTACTACGCCGTGCTGCTACTGATTATCATGGTGCCCCAGGCACATCTGAGAACCTAGCATGGCACCCTGAGCTTAAACAGTGCAGTGGGCAAGCCTTCACTTGCTTGCAATGTCCTTCTCTGCCTGGATGGGTACCTGGGCGTAGGTTACAAATCCCTGCCCCCAGCAGCTAAGAACAACTTTGCTGCTAGCACTGACACATTTCTCTATGTGTTAGAGTCCCATGCCTGCCCACATGAGGAGGCACAGGCTGTTCAATAAAGTTTTGCACTGTCTCCCCCCTCCCTGCATGCTGTGGGTTGGGAGGTGGGGGGGGGACTCCAGGGGCCAGGGGAAGCTTGGCTGAGCTGGATGGGGTTGGGGGGGTAGGGACAGGGAGGGCCCTCCCCCTAGTGCAGGACTTAACAGGTAGGCATGGCAGGCATGCCCAGTGGCCAAACATTATCCCCATTGGTGGCAATGACATGTAGCTCCTCGCAGTGTCCTGGGGTGCAGGGGCATAGCACCCAGCTGTCCAAGCAGAGGCCCCCTCCAGGGAAGAGCTGGAGCTGGTGAGGGCAGGCAGTGTCATGGCTGGGCTGGTCTCTTGGGCACGGCTGTGCCCCTGGAGCTGGGGGGTGGGATGCACTAGATCAGGCTGCCAGAGCTGCTAGATGATACCAGGGTCATGGTGGGACAGACTCCTGGCACCCTGAGAGGCTCTCTCCTGCTCATGCTTTGTCACTGCTGCGAGGCTTCAGTGGGGGCTCTGGCAGGCTGTCTGTGCTGAAATACACAGTGCAGCTCTGGTCAGGGTCCCAGAGTCCAAGGATGTGTTCCAACTGCCTTGCCAACTTCCCTGAAACTTATGCGGGACTAGCGTGCCAACCGGTTGCACCTGCACTCCTGCATGCAGTCTAACAGGACAGGCCCTCATAGATGCGGGTGTTGGAGTGCCCACTCCAAGCAAACTGGCTCGGGACCTTGGACTCACCCCACAGTGCCATGAGGTCTACAGTCTCCTCCTGGAACTAGTTCTGCCTCCAGAAGGTGGTGTGTGTCATCCGGGATGACACCAGTATGATTCCCTCAATGGCCCTCAGGGGCTGGGCATAACAGTCCAGGTGTTGGTGGGCCTGGGCAGGTGCCTGCAGCATCCAGTTGCAAGGGCATGGTGTGAGACAGGCAGGCAGGTGGTGGGGCTGGGCAGGGGACAATGCCAGGGTCTGGGCAGGCTCCTGTGAGATCTGGTGGCCAGAGGCTGGCTGCAAGTGGCACAGGGTGCCAGGGTTACCACAGTATTTTAAGGGGCAGGCTGAGGCAAGCAAAGGGTGGCCCCCTGTTGGTGAGGCTGGCTGGGAGTAAATCTGCTCCTGGTTGGCATCTACTGTACAGTAACTACAGTGCAGTTAATTCACTACCTCCAAACGCAGTAGACTAACTGACTGTGCAGTAAGCATCTGCACAAGTAAACGGTAATGCTTTACTGCTCAGTCAATTAGATCAATTCTGCCTCGGGCTTTTTGAATTCTGTACCTAACTTAGAAGATAGCATTGTTTTTTTTAAGAGAACTGATGCAGACTTGGCATTAAAGATTATTACAGAGTCATGACACCCCCTGGAATTCTCTAAATATATGTAATAGGATGAAAAATTATTTTCCTAATATGAGTTCCATTTCCAGTGAGGTACAAAAATGACTAAGAAAAAAATTATGATCATGGAAAGATTAAAAATGTGCCTTCTAAAATGTCTTACAGAGGAACATTTTTAAACTCTCTGATTCCTTTTTTATAAGTATTCTTAACAACATTTTCCTCATTGAACTGCCTCTTTGTTCTCCCATGCACATTACAATCAACAGCAACTACAGTGATTTTTACAGTGAGAATATTCCTGTTTTAAGATACGTGTTTCTTATGACCAATACAGTTTATCTAAGAAACTGCACATTTGTAAAGTAAAATAATAATGACTTATAATATGTATTTGTAGTAAAACACCAAGCAACCCTAACTGTATATCAAGTCATTGTAGTGCTCCCAAATAATTAATTCAGAATTTTGGCCGGAGTGTTCTCAATCTAACCAAAAACCTGAGGTGCTCAAAAGCAGTTTCCAAGAATTTTCAGATAAATTACTTCAAGATTACACAACGTCTCAAAGAGAAATAGGAATAGAACTGAGATCTTCCGATGCTCAGTTCACTACCCTTAATCACAAAAACAATCCTATTATCAGATATACTGATTAAAAATATAAATAAGGTAAGAAAATAATTCTTTACTAGAATAGGAATCTTCACACAGCATTAAAACAACTCAAAATGCTGCTTTTTGTACTCCTGAAATACACGCTGGAGTAAATAAAAGGTACAGAAAGGCTGACAAAGATGATCAGGATATGGAAGACATGATATACCAGGAAAGACTGAAAAATCTAGGACTTTTCTGTTTGGAAAGGAGAGGCTGAGGAAAGATATGATAGTTGCCTATAAACTCATACAGGGTATGGATAAAGTGAATAAGGAACTGTTATTCATCAAGTCACATAATACTGGAACTAGAGGACACAGAGTAAAATTAACAGGAGGCAGATTTAAAATAAACAAGAGGAAGTTCTTATTTATACAGCACATAGTTAACCTCTAGAACTCATTTCCACAAGAGATTATAGAGGCAAATGGATAGTATAACCAGGTTAAAACATGGATTACATTAATGTACGGCAGATAGGTCCATTAACAGCTATTAAACAGAGCAGTCAGGGATGTATCCTCTGACATTCCTAGCCAATACTGGTGAATGCCAGGGACAGTGTGGTTCGGGGTTGGGATGGATCACTAGGTAAATGCTGTTCAGATACTCTCTCTCGCAACACCTACTACTGACACTGTGAGAAACATGGTAAGCTAAATGGACCATGGGTCTATCCCAGTGTGGCACTTCCTATGTTCTTATAAATTATGTTGGTACCCTCAATGGCTAACTTTTCACAAAGTGTTCCATGGTCCAGGTCAATTTCCCTGTAAGTTTCAAAGCAGTAAAAACATTTATAGTTGAGTGTACTCAGAGCCACAATGCATTTCCTTTTAGAATTTTAGGGGTTTTTTCTTCTTTTTTTGCTGAAGATTCTTTCCCGCTGCAACTAATTTTTTCATGGACAAACAGCTTTAAAATTGAGAATGCTTCCATTGCACAATACAATTATAATCTGTTTGCATTTTTTTAGCTAATTCTTGTTCTTGTGCCCAAGGGATATTTATGGTTAAGCACTATAATAGAATATGCATTTAGAGATGGATAAATAGGAGGAGGAAGCTGTTGCATTAGAAACACGTGTCATAAACAATTTAGGGTCAGTGACAATATTTCTGCCATGTGTTTGTAGTATCTACATAATGGGATCACATCCTAAAAGTGCTGCTGCAATTCAAATAAAGATGTAGATGACCATTTCTAGGTAGTATATATCCACTATAAAAAAGCTCTGAAGCACCAGTAGATGAAATAGAACTGAGATGTGAGTTGAATCTGAACCTACTGAAGATTTGAAATTTTATCTGCTATAAAAATTAAGAACCTAGTGACTCAAATGCTTACTCTTTTGTGTACTCCAAATGAGTGTGTTCTGCTTGCATACTGACCAAATCTGGCATTGCCGAAAGTTAACAGAAGGACATCTAAGCCCTGTCTACACATTACAGGTATGACACAATTAACTGAGATCAGCTTCACGTACAAAGTACCTATCATGTCATATAAAGTTAGACTTCAAAAATGTATACTAACTTCATAGCTGGTTGTTATCCAACTTTAATTTGCACATGTAGCAGAGTCTGCTCCTGTGGCTGGGAATACTGTCAGCTAACTAGGCTCTCAGGTGTAGCAGTGTACCATGCACAGCTGGAGAGCAGCTACTTTTCTTTCATTTAATTTAGAATTCTTCCATATCTTCCTCAAATTAAGACCTTTATCTTGCAAGTGATAGTATAGAAATGGATTTCTGTGGCTCTGCAAAGAATCACTGAAGTCAACAAGACCCTAAACAAGTAGTAGTAATCCACCTTCATCCTACTATTTGCAAGACCACCACCTGGACTTGGTCGGAACTGGTGTTTACAGTTAAAAGATAACTTTAAAAATTAAACCTCAAAATTTGGCACACTTGTTATGCATTTGCAAAAAGCAAATCAAACCCACCTACAATGGGCCATTTTGGTAACTGATCTGTCCATCATATGCTGAAATTGCTTTTATTTTTTTAACACATAAGAGGACAAAGGCATTCACCTTTGACAGCTGGCTGCCATGCCAGTATGGCTATATAATCTGGATAATTCATACTTAATATCTGTAAACTAAAGGATTTCTCTTTACAAGTGCTAGACAGGATTTACTTCTCCACTCAGAGTTTAAAGAATCTAAATTAGCATCTTTTGATATGCTGTTTCCTTAAACATACGTTTATAAAATTTACTACCAGCCACCTGGGCTAATCTATCATGTATAAAAAAAATTTTAAATTAAAAGAAGAAAAAAGGGGACGTCATTTGCTAGCTTCAAACTAATTATTTCAGTGTACTGGTTAAATAGTTCCTCTTAACACTGTCTAAAATAGAATGTATTCCATGTATTCACATAATTTATCAGTTTACTACATGCCATATATTCTAGATTTATTCTATGAGATTTTTTTTTTCAAATGCAGCTCAAAAAACTAAGTATAACACAGCAACGTTTCTATAAGTAGAAATGGCTAAAACTTTCATTTAAGCTCTTGTACCTGGATTTGTCATAGATTTCATAGACATTAGGGCTGGAAGGGACCTCGGAAGATCATCGAGTCCGGCCCCCTGCCCAAAGGGCAGGAAGTCAGCTGGGGTCATAGGATCCCAGCAAGATAAGCATCCAGTTTGCTCATGAAGGTGTTCAATGTAGGCGCTTGAACCACCTCTGGTGGCAGGCTGTTCCAGACCTTGGGGGCTCGGACAGTAAAGACATTCTTCCTTATGTCCAGCCTGAAACGATCTTGAAGTAGTTTGTGACCATTCGACCTCGTCATCCCTTGGGGCGCTCTGGTGAACAAACGTTCCCCCAGATGCTGGTGGTCACCCCTGATAAACTTGTAGGTGGCCATCAGATCACCCCTGAGCCTACGCTTTTTCAGGCTAAAGAGCCCCAGGGCTCTCAGCCTCTCATCGTAGGGTCTGCTTCCCTGACCTCTGATCATGCACGTGGCTCTTCTCTGGACTCTCTCAAGCTTCTCCACATCCTTTTTGAATTGTGGAGCCCAAAACTGGACACAGTACTCCAGCTGCGGCCTCACTAAGGCCGAGTACAGGGGGAGAATGACGTCCCGGGATTTGCTTGAGAAGCATCTATGGATGCAAGCCAGCGTTTTGGTCGCTTTACTAGCCGCCGCATCGCATTGCAGGCTCATGTTCATCTTGTGGTCAATGATGACCCCCAAGTCTCTTTCTTGCTTAGTGCTAGCCAACATAGCACTGCCGAGCCTATAAGGATGCTGTGGGTTTTTTTCCCCAAGGTGGAGAACCTTGCATTTATCGGCGTTGAACACCATCAGATTCTCGTCCGCCCACTTGCTGAGCCTGTCCAGGTCAGCCTGGATAACCTGCCTGTCTTCTGGTGTGGATGCTTTGCCCCAAAGTTTGGTGTCATCGGCGAACTTGGCCAGTCCGCTTCTGACTCCAGTGTCCACATCATTAATGAAGATGTTGAACAGTATGGGTCCAAGGACAGAGCCTTGGGGGACCCCACTGGTCACAGGACACCACAACGAGTGACTTCCATCAATTACTACCCTCTGGGTCCGACCCCGGAGCCAATTTTCCAGCCAGTGGATCGTGGAGGACCCAAGGCGACAATTGGCCAGTTTCTCCAAGAGGCGATCATGGGACACCAGATCGAAGGCTTTTTTGAAGTCAAGATATATGACATCAATCTCTTCTCACTTGTCCAGGTGATAGGTCACCTGGTCGTAGAAGGAAATGAGATTGGTCAAGCAAGACCTACCCACAACAAACCCGTGCTGGCTATCCCTTAAGATGTTGACGTCGGCCAGTCCATTCGGCCATCAGATGTTCAGAGTTCAGGAGAAATGTTATTAGCCCACCACAATGTAGTCATACAGTATAGGAATCTCTAAAGAGTGACTGACTTTACATATCATATGTAGTGTGAAGCTGTCCTAACAGGAGGGGCTACAAAGTGTATATAATGAAAAACTTCACAGTTTTATAATTCTTTTATACTTTTATGCATGTGTGTGTGTGCGCATGCATGCATGAGAGAGAGAGAGAGAAATCATAGTTCAATTAATATTTCCTCAAGTTACAGCAACCAAGTACAAATAATTTCCATTCTAGGAAATAAACAAAGTCCTATTACTTCTTCAGTTAAAATGCCCTTTGTTATGTAGTCCTCAAAATTCCTACTGTAGCAAGAAACCTTTTTTTTGCCTGCCCCCACCCTCCAATGTGAACCCCCTCCATATGGCAAAAAGCCCCTTTTGCAGTATTTGCCCCCTTTTGGGGATACTTTCTCTTTTCTACCTTTTCTTCCTTCCTCCCTCTTCTTCTTTTATTATATTATTATTTCTATAGAATATAAGGTGTACTTGTAATAAAAATGTAGTTTGTAAATGCTTTTATGGGTATAAAACAGTATTCTGCATCAGTATGTCCCATCCCCCGTCCCCCATTGTATTTGGTCTATTTGTTGTATATGCCATGGCGTTTCACCCTTTATGTTTTATATTCTATGTTTTTTAACTTTGAAACAAATGTACTTTAAGTTTAAAAGTAAGTTGTACCATGTAACAATGTTATCAGGGGCAGGAATCAGACTGCAGTTTCTCTGTATGAAGGGGTCTGTAAATGAATCTTGATTGATTGCATAACACAGTAGCTGGACAGGATAACAAGCTAACAAGCAGCAATTAACACCTACAAAACCACAGACTAAGGAGAGGAAAGGATCAATACAGAACTCCCTGAAATTTCACTTTTAAAGGTACAGAAGCCCCAGTTTGAACTAAGTGAATTAATCAAACTTTATCAATGGACTCCCAAGACTGCACATACCTACCAACATGACCCCTGGGGCTGACAGCTGCCATCCAGCAACCACCAAGGGGGACATCCCACAAGATCAATGACCCCTGGATTGGGTAATCCTGAAAATTGGGGAGTCACCAAAGTCTGCCAGAGAAGGATAAAAAGCAAAGAAGAATGACCCCCAGTGGCGCTCTCTCTGACCTGACCAGCACCCTGCCTGCCCAGTCAGAAGGACCAGCCAGCAACCTCCTTCTGAAGCAACATCACACTGAAAGAAGCCTTGACTGGCCATCGATGGCAGACTCCAGCGCTTGGGGAAGGTATAGCTTGACATCGGTGGTTAGTGTTCATAGCTAGCTACTGTGAGTGTGTGTGTGTGTGCATGAATTTGTATGTTTGAGGGGATGAGCCCCAAGGTTTATGATTTGACTTTTGCATCTGTCCAATAAACTAGAATTTTATGATGTTCCTGCGAGTTGGTCCTTTGTATCCAACACTACAAAATCAAGTGTCTACTCTTTCCACTGTGAGTACTAGATATAGTATTGCTATTTTGCTTAACAATCCAGGACACACTGACCTTTATAACCACCACTCTTATTTGGATAGTTACAATATGTACACATTTGGGGAATAATTTTAGACAGCTGCTTAGTTGCATCTCAGGCCCATTTCAATGTAAACAAGGGCATTTTCTGTTATAACTATTAATGATGTGTAACAAAGCAACACTAAAAACTTCAGTGGATTATCAGATGGCCTTTTAATTATAGTGCAGGATACTCCAACAAAGTTAGTGGCTTGCCAGCCTTTCCATTATAATTTTCTACTTTTTAACTGTTGATAATTTGATGATAAATGTTTGCTCCTGTCTAAAATGTGATTGACAAAATTGATCCAGACATTTTTAATTTATCAAATAAAATTAGAAAATCAGTGGCTTTGAGAACAGTCTTCAATAATAGACTAGTGATTGAAAGCTTTAAAAAAATCTTAGTACAGTATCCCCTTAGTCCTAGTATTGATGGTTGTGTAAAGTATTTCAGATTCATGCTTTTCTATTTTAATTTTTTATTTTGTTTTATCATTCCATTTCACAGGACAATGGACCAACTTTCCCAATCTCAAAGTAAATATGGACACCACAATGGGCATGTCTTCAAGCACATTGCTCAGCAGATGCAGCTGTGGGGTCATAAAAGGGATTGGGAGGAGTTCAGCAATCAAGACTAAATCCAGTATAACTCCATGCATGACTCGAACAAAAAGTCAAGGACCAAGAGAAAGACCCCCTTCTATGAGAAAATGTCCCACTTTCTCACTAAGGACAGAGACATCAAGAGCCACACACCTACAGCACAACCGGGGAAGGGAGGAGTGGCCTCATATAGATGTCCTGGCATGCGATGTGGAAGGCCAGCTGGGTGATCATGTCCATGAAGGTCACCCAGTGCATGCAGAAAGGCTGGACCCAATGTTTGTCATCCCACGTGCCCAGGGCAATCCATTCCCACTAGTTGGTCCTGCTGGCAAGAGATGAGAATCAGTACTTCATGGTCTGGAGGTGGTGCTACAGCACCCCAGTGTCCACAGAGTCCTGGGTGACCTTGTCCTCATCAGACATGTGAAAGTCAGTAGCCTAGTTCACGATACTTGGTGGGCACAGGGTGCAGTGGATAGCATCACATGAGATATCCATCTGTTGGGGTGGAGGGAGAGTTTGAAAAGAGACTTATTTGCCCTTATTGGCTGCATCCACACAAGCATGGATGTTTGGTTCCCTGGGGATAACTAGCAGCAGGACACCTTGTGCCGCTGCTAGCCCCTGGGGAATGCCTGTTTCACTTGCCCTTTGACACGTGCAGGTTACCCCAGCTAGACTGGCCCCAGCAGCCTTACCTGGGGTTCTGGGGACCTCCTGGGGCTGCAGCAGTGGCAATCCTGCTGCTTGGAGCCTGGCCAGAAGCCGGAGCTTGGCTCTGGCTCCCCAGGCTCCAGTTTTGAATGGCGTGTGCTGCCCCCACATGCCCAATTTGCTTTTTTGGTTTTTTTGCATGGGTTTTTTGACCCCTGGATATCCAGGGGTCAAACCTCCCCTGATCCCTTGCAGCATGGAGAACAGCTGAACATGCAGTATGTGGCACCACAGACATATCTGTGGCACCTCATACCACACAGCCACACTCATCTGGATGCAGCCATACATATTAAAAGTGGCTGTTTTGCAACTGTTCATACATTTGGAATATTATCAACAAGTTGAAAGACAGACGCATGATTGAAGCGGTCAAAGTTATGCTAAATTAAGTTATTGCATAGATGTTTCTACTACTTGAAAGTGGTGGGTCTTTCCATGTATATGTATAATCATGCATATATCCATGCATTACACACACCTGTATACATTAGGGCTGTGCAAAATTTCAACAGGTGTATTGTTTTGAAGCTGTTTCAACATGTTTTGAGCTCAAAACACCTAAATCAAAATGAAATTAAAGGCTTTGAAACAGCTTCAAAATGAAACGAGTTTCAAAGCTGGGCTTGCTTGCAGCTAAACAGAAACTAAGGAGAGGGAGGGGGGAAAGGGATGAAGGAAGGACTGCTCTGATATTGACATCTAGCTCTCAGTTCTATTCCCCAGCTCTCTGAACACTTTCCATGGATCTCTGATCATTTCCCCAGCTCTTCCTGGTGGGGTGCAGGCCCCCAATCTGCATGCAGGGTTTCAACAGGCTGCTGCTGCAGGCTGAAGCCAGTGGCACCCACTTAGTGCAGCCTGTGCCGAACGCCGGAAAGACTGATGCTGCCCCTGTCCCCAGCCTGCAGCAGCAGCCTGCTGAAACCCAGCACACAGATCTAGAGGCTCACACGCCCCAGGAAGAGCTGGAGGAATGATTAGAAAGCTGGGAGAAATGACCAGAGAACTAGGGAATCAAACCGGGGGCCGCAGAATCAAACAGGGAGCTGGAGAATTGAACTGGGGGCTGATGAATCAAACAAGGAGCTGGGGAATCAAATGGTGGCTATGGAATTGAACCAGGGGCTCAGGGAATGTTGAGGTTGCTGCACATTACCACAGTTCCCAGTTCAATTCCCTAGCTCTCTGATCGCTTCCCCCAGCTTTTCCCGAGGGGTGCGGGACCCCGGATGATGTGGGATGACAGCAGGCTGCTGCTGCCAGCTGGAGATGGTGGTGACTGTGGGCTATTTCCCCAGTTGACAGCAGAAGATCTGAGGGCCATGCCCCCCCAGGAAGGGCTGGGGGAATGATCAGAGACCTGGGGAATTGAGCCAGGAGCTCCAGCTGACAGGTAGAGCTACTCCAGCTCCCAGACAGTGCATGGTGCCTTGCTGAGCTGCCCTGCACCTGAGCGATGGTGCAGGTGCTGTGCAGGTGCCACTGGGGGGGGGGAATCCCCGCTGCCACCCACGGCCCCATCCTTTGTGGGGGGGCTCTGCCATGAGCACCCAGAGGCCCCAATTGCTGCTACTGCAGCCAGTGAGTGCAGGGCTTTTTTTTTTAAGCTCCACATTCACCAGCTGAACAGCATGCAGATGACAGTATGCTGCCACTGTCAGCTGGGGTCAGTACCAGCACTTGAGTCTGCCTGGCACAGACCATGCCGAGCACTGGGAAGAACCTAGTGGTGGCACTGGCCTCAGCCAGCAGTAGCAGTTTTCTGTCATCCCACATGCAGATCTGGAGCCCCATGCTCCCCAGGAGGGCTGTGGGGCTGTGCCAGACTCTTCCGTAGGGGAGCCAGCCCCCAGATCTGTATGCAGGATGACAGCATGCTGCCACTGCCAGCAAGCGATACTAGTTTTGCTTTGAACAGTTTGAGGTGCAGTTTCACAAGAACCCCTAAACCTATCTCCTTAAAACTTGGAAGGTTTCATGTCCATAGACAGATCTACCATTTTTGCAATTTTTAGCCAAATCAGGCAAGACATGACAAAGTTATAGGCATTTTTGTGATTCTCCATTATAGCCTATGGGCAAAATGTTGAAACACATTGAAACAGCATCAAAACAGCATCGAAACAGAGAAACAGGTTTGACAAAATGAAACGGAACAGTGTTTAAAACAGCAAAATGAAATACTGTCCCTTCAAAATGGCAAAATGGAAGTCGAAACAAAATGGTGCTGTTTCACACAGCCCTAGTGTACATTTGTGGGATATGTATGGAGGCTGCATCTGTGCATACACACCTTGTTAAAGTTGGGTATGGTTGTATAAGAAGGTGAAATATCTAGATGAAAATAACCTTAACAAAGTAGCAAATAAAATAATTTCAAGTAAATGATCAATTCTAAGAACATGTTTGTAACACACAAAGTATTATAAAGATATAAAAGACTATATGAAATAACAGCATCTACCAACTATACCTATTCACATCTTAAAGTTAAAAAAAACGAAAACAGATTGGGCACTAGCAAGTTTTTGAAAAACTGGACAAACTGTGTCCAAAGTGCAACTCTTCATAAAATGACATTCTAATGTTGGCTATGATGATATGAATGGCCAAAGTTCACTTAGGATTCACAGTTATTCGTTCATCAGCTGCGCAGGTTCAACCATAGAGGATAGTTGTAGGTAAAACGTAATATATTCATGAATAAGTTAGTCCCTGATACTTCAGGACTGCCCCAATTTCAGCTTGTTCCTGTATAAAAAGTGCTGTAGCAAAGGCTGGGCTCACTGAGATTAGTAATTCCCTTTCTGGCTCCTTTCCCTTTTATAGTGCTCTCTATTTCAGGGACAATAGAAGGCCTGCCTAGCCTTAGTCCTCTGCAGGCATGTCTTTACATTCATTAATGCGCTGTAATTACTGCGTATTAAGTTTAGTACTTGGTTAACCAAGTACTAAATCAATGCACAGTAACTTGTGCTACTGCACAGTAATGCCAGCACACAGGTTTTTAGTGATGCTTACTGCACAGTAGCCTAATACTACTGTGCAGTAGCATATTAGCACAGTTTTTGCCCAGCATACTACCATGCAGTGTTATTAGGCTACTGCACAGTTAGCATCTCTTGAAGACATGCCCAGTGGGATTCTTCTTTCTAAAACTGGAATTTCTCAAAGAATGGTTAGAATAGTATCTACCTGCTTTGCATCCTCTGGAGCCATGTAGCAAAGTAATGTTCTACCACAAATGTCTGCAGTGCCAACTAACACTAAGAATATGCCTGTTGCCTGTGTGCTGAACCTGCGGACATCAACAAGTAGTCCTGCCCACTTGGTCCTGCTCAATATATGCCAAATCCTAGAAATGAGGCTATATAGCCAGCTTAAAGTTCACTTGAGTATATATGCCAGTGCTGTCATCAGGTTCTCTCCTTTGGTTTTATCCCCTCATTTATGGGATTTGGAGTGTTCAGTGAAAGTCCAAGTGAGTGGGGTGTGGTTCTTGACAATAGCCCTGGGACAAGCATGGAGGCATTGCACACACGGCCTAAACCATCCCCCAAATAAAAAAAAAAAATTCCCAGTAAATCTATTTCAATCTTATGCATGAATATTTATAAAGCAATCACCAACCTATTGATATATTGGTAATTGCTTGTATGGTTTATTTTAGTTATAAATTCAAGCAGAGGTATGTATGCCATCTACATGAATTAACAAGCAACGTTTGCTGCTTAATGTAAATATAGAGGAAGTGTGTTCTTCTGCTTTGTTTGTGAATGTCCTAGCTGACCCTTCATCTGTAGAAGTGATATCCAGGTATAACTCTGGATCATCACCTTTTTGGAATGTTTTATATAATTCAGCACTGTCAGTAAAGAAAATATGTATTACTACAGTGCTGTTCTGTAAAATTCACTGGAGAAAACAAGTCTGACTAAAAATCAAATGTCAGCTTTTCTTGTATTGAAGCAGAGTGAAAGGTGAACTGTTTATACATATAGCATGACAGCAACACTCAAGAAACTTCATTTTTCATAGGGTAAACTGACAGTGACATTTAATATGTGAAACAGGGGACAGATTTTCAAATCTATGGAAATTGTTGACAGGTTAGATACAGAAATATTCTGAGATACTATAGAGATATCAGAGCATAGAAAAGCTCAGGTTTCTCAAACAGAATGGAGAGGATTTTTCATTTTTTTCTGTTTATATGCTCATTGGATTACTCTGCAACAAATCTATAATGACTGTATACTCCCAAGTCAATCAACAGCTTTCATTTAGTGTTTGCTCTTGCTTTCCTTTAAATGGATATCCAGCAAATTTAAGGTACAAGTCTTGTTATCAGCTCGCTTCCATATATAGAATAGTAATTCAGACCTGTGGTGTAATGAATGATGGCCTTGTTACATGGTAATATTTGGCAGCTCTTGGAGTTCCTTACACCTGGATTGTCTATACATCAACACCTGATACTAGTTTCAAGCACTCATTAGGCAGCTCAAAGTTACACCACCCCAGGGCGGGATTATTTCTGATCCATGTTACCCAACTCGGTATTACATTACAGAATTACATTAAGGTATAGCCACTCTAGGGTACACTTTAATATAAACACCCCACTGCTCCTTCCTGCCTTCCGCAGCACCCCAGATCCCTACTCACTGCTTTCCCTTCCCTGTGACTTAATTGTGGCTGTTCGCGCTGTGTCCCAGGGGGAGCAGGCAAGGAAGGGTTAACCTACCTGCTTGGCCACCACTACCACTGCTCTCTAGGGTGGCTGAACCTGGAGAAGAACAGAAGTCCAGCAGCAGCAACAGCAGGGGGCAGGTAGGCAGGTTAACCGTCCCCTGACTGGTCCTCCAGGACAAGGAGCACAGGCAGCCACAAGTAAGTGAGGGGGGGGCAGGGGGCATGGGGGAAACTTAAGGGGCAGTGGGGAGCCCCAGGGCTGGAGGGAGACCAACTGGGGAAGCCCTGGAAGAATCCCAGAATGTGAGTAGAGGGGTTTTTACCTTTCAGTCCTCCAGGCTCCTGCTAGCCTGAATGTGTGACTGCTCCAAATTTAGGCTAGCAATACTACCGATCAGTTATGTGGTTCAGTGTAACATGTAACAAGACCTTGAGTATTTGAACAGTACTGCTATTACTTATGGGAGTTTCTTGAGGGCCTTATCACTTTTTCAAGAAAGGAATGTACATGATGCCAAATTCCTTCACCTTGGTCACTGGCAGTGAGGAGAATGTGGTTGCTGACACCCTCTATATCAAAAATAAAGATATTTTAGGTTGCTAATACTGTGGATTTTATAGGTTACTAGAAGTATAGGTTCGTAGCTGGGATTCAGCTACATCCAGTGATCTTAAATAAGAATTAATCCAAATTGATTAATTTTCTAGGGTGCAACACAATTCTACTGTTATAGAGGAACTGGATGATGCTGACTACAATGGTGGAGTTAAAAGGTACCAATGCAAATTAAATCTGTGCAGTCTATAGCGGTAGACCCTTCCAGCATGTCCTATAGTATTTGCACTTTCATTAAAATATTCCTTCTGGTTCCAAAGATAGAATCTGTACTACACATAAATTCACAGCTGTCTTGTTTCTTCACAGCCAGATTGAAACAATATAGCACTAACTGAGGTGTGAACTGTCCTCATTTATCATGATGGAATGTTAACATCAAAGTTTAGTCTTGAAAAATTACATATTAATGGATGGTGCAAAGATCCTTTGTCCAAAAACAAAAAATACTGACACCGAATTTTGGAACATTTAATGTAACCAACCTAGAATACAACTGAAACACGAATTGTAATTTAACCATAAAATCACCATGGTAAAATTAAAGTAAAATTAGGTAAAATTAAAGTTATGATTAAAAGAAAACATACAAACAAGCAATATGCATTTACATTATATAAATGCATTATATTAAAAAGATGATCCAGGTAAGAAACCCTGTAGTTTATGGAAATAACAGTACGTGTAAGGATCAGGTCAATGATTAAATGATTAAAATCAAAATGAAATATGCCTTTTTCCCCAAACAGTTCCCAAACTGAGGCCTTGATCCTCCAACACATTAGCACCCCATCTTAATAACAACCACAGGAATACTCCCATTATTCCTCAACCTAATGTTTGTTACTCCCACCTAAACCTCTTTAATTATAAAACATTTCAGATTTGTATTTCACATTTTTCACATTCCTCTAAAATATACTTTTAAAACATGTCAGATTTAAAATACGATGGGTTAATTTACCATTCAAGAAATTGTACCAGAATGACTTTTTACTGAATAATCATTTAAAAAGTTAACTCTGTGTGTGTGTGTCTATGCATGCATGTAAGAACAATATTAAAACTAAAATAGGAAAAAAGAAGTATCTCCTGAAGTTGCACAATTTTGGAAACAAGCCACACATGCCCTCTGAAATCCCTTAGATATTTGTATTCACCCTTAAAATGATATTAATATAGCCGTAAGTAACTGTAGATAAAATAAGCAGCTTGATTTTACCAACTTCACTCACTCTGTCAGTGAAATCATGCTGGTCTGTTTCAGAAGAGTTATCTAACTGGACTTACTCAAATTGCCCATGTGAATCAGGTGAGTAAGCGTTTGTGTAATAACCCCATTAGAAGATCTACAAAGACTATGTGAAGGATAGGTGTTTTATAGATGCTTTATCAGCAGAATTTTAATAGGGATGCAGTGCCCAGGAGTGGCAAAGCCATGAGTTAGTTATATAGTTCATCCTAAAGACAGATTGCAATATTAAATATTTTATTTTATGTGCATATTCATGCCTAATTCTCTTCAGAAAACAAACAGATAGATGAATTTAGATTTCTTAAAGAACACAGACAAAAAAAGGATTGCTGTTATTTCTTATCTCCATCTACAGATGAAAGTCTGTGTAGATTGTATAGAGATGGCCTTACCACAACACAAATTGCTGGCTATGTAAATACATGAACAAACAGAGATTAATTGCAAATCAAAACAAGATATTTTAAAAATTAATGGTGAAACCGAAAAGAGAGTGACCTAGAGTTCAAAGGGAGAGTCCTAGCAGGTTATGAAAGGTAGAGCAAAATAAACATATTAATTAAGGTATAGGAAGGCACAGGTGAATATATTAAGAAATGCACACAAGAGGTTGTGGGCATGTCCCAACAGAAGTTGTGCTTTTAGAAACACAGTGGTAGAGTGACAACACATAGACAGTGACCAGGAAAAAACAAGAAAAGATCCCAAGGTAAGGCAGAAGATCAAAAAGTGGGAAAAGTATGACAAATGTTAAAACAGACAAGAAAAGAAGCCAGAAAAGTTGTGGCAGAAGTGAGACCAAAGCCTTGGAAGACTTGTATGACAGACTGTAAACAAAGGAAGGTGAAGAGGACAGATACTGGCTGTAGGGCTGTGCAAAGCGTCAGGTGCTGGTTCGGTTCGGAGGAGATTTGGCTCAATTTGGTGTCCGAATCTCTGAATCTGAATTGAATCAGGGGACCAGTTAGAAGGTCTGAATTGATTTGAAGCTCTCTGAATTGATTCGGAAAAGATTCGGAGAGCTTCGATGATATGGGCAGTCCCCACTGGCTGCAGGAGGGAGCTGGACCTGGACTCCAAACTGGTAAGTAGGGGGTGGGGAGGCTGGAGGGGACCATGGGGTGACCCCTGCCAGGCCCGATCCTCTGCCTGCTCCCCCAGCCCCCCCC
>NW_005842277.1:549979-583290 GCF_000455745.1 Alligator sinensis
CTGGCAGGAGCTGCCAGGCAGGAGCTGGTGTGGCCAGGGTTTTTTGGTTTTTGTTCTTTTTAAGGGCTGGGACCTGGGCCAGATGGGGCAGTCATGTGGGGGCTGGGAGAGTGGTAGGGGATCAGGGGGCTCATGGCAGAGCCCCCCCCCCCAAAGACGGGGGCAGGGGGGGGGGGCAGGGGGTCCCCCCCCCGTGTGGCAGCAGCCAGTGAGTGGGGTCTTTTTTTCCCAAAGAGCCAGGAGCTGGGCCAGGCAGGGCAGCCATTGACAGTGGGTCAGGGATTGGGTCTGTGTGTTTTGAAGATTCGGCTGATTTGGCAGCAGCTGAATCTCTGAATCAGATTTGGCCAAATCAATTTGGGACAGTGATTCAAATCACTGAATTGAATCACTGTCCCCTGAATTGGCTGAATCCGAATCTGAAGCAAATACCAGCCACTTCACACAGACCTAAGTGGCTGGCAATAGATATTGGGGGAAGTACTGTACACAGAATCTGGGGGAGGAAAGATTCATAGATTGTAAGGCTGAAAGGGACCTTGGGAGATCATTGGGTCCAGCCCTCTGCACTAAGCAGGAAAGATAACTGGGGGGTCAGGTGAACCCAGCAAGGTGACTGTCTAGTCTCCTCTTGAAGATTTCCAGGGTAGGTGCTTGCACCACTTCTGGAGGGAGCTTATTCCACAGTCTGGACACCCTGACTGTGAAGAAGTTTTTCCTAATGTTGAGCCCGAATTGATCTTCCAGGAGTTTGTGGCCATTTCTCCTGATTTTCTTCTTTGGTGCCCTGGTGAACAGTTGCTCACCAAGCTCTTGATGTGCTCCCCTAGTGTAGCGGTATGCTCCTACCAGGTCCCCTCTCAGCCTTCTTTTTCTCAGGCTGAAGAGTCCCAGATCCCTCAGCCTTTCCTCATATGGCTTGCCTTTTAAGACTCTGATCATACAGGTGGCTCTTCATTGGACTGTCTCAAGCTTGTCTATGTCCTTGTTAAAATGTGGTGCCCAGAACTGGGCACAGTACTCCAGCTGTGGTCTCACCAGTGCTGAGTACAGCAGAAGAATCACCTCCTTGGTTTTGCTGGAGATGCATCGATAGATGCATGCCAGAGTATTATTTGCTCTACTGGGCACAGCATCACACTGCCAGCTTATAGTTATACTGTGGTCTGTTATTACCCCCAGGTCCCTTTCATTTGTGGCACCAAACTGACTAGCACCATGAATGAAAGAGACCTGGGGGTAATAACAGACCACAGTAATAATAGGCCACAAGATACAGACAGCCAGAAAAGATCAAGAACAGGTAGAGGAATTACTTTGAGAGACTTATGAATGAAAATAACCCAAGGCAGTGGTGCAGAAAAGTAAATCAAGCCTTTGTCAAAACAATAAACAGAGAACAAAATAGCATATATCATTGATAAGCTGAAACATATGAAAACCTGAGGGACAGTTGAAATATCAGTAGAGGCATGGAAAGTACTGGAAAGATGTCAGTCTCCTCATTAATCCCTGTAATAAGGTCCTGATATGTGAGAAAATGCCTTTTTCATGGAGGAGTTGTACAGGGCCTATTTTTACAAGCAAAAGAAATACACAAGACTGTGCTGTATGAGTGAACAACTTCTACCAGAAGTCTTTGTGAGATGAGACCTTTTTGTATGACATGTATAGAGTCTCAATAACACCATTTTGAAACACATTAAGCTAAACCCAGGGATCCTTGGTCAAAATTATGGTTTGTCAAGAGTCAGTATTAGGCCCGTTCCTGTTCATTATGATCTAGACAAATTTAGGCTTTATACACACATTCAAATCATCTGAGAGATTTCTTCCAGGTTTGTTCTCCTGATAGAAAAACTTACCCAGAACTGCATGTGCAGACATTTGAGTATTGAGGCTCTGTGGAGTGGACAACGTGCAGTGTTGACACGGTGCAGCCAGAGGGGCCCGATGTACACATCTTAGTGTACTCTGCAGACTCCCTTAGTCCATGTGGAGACAGATGGCAGAAGCACATAAGACAGACCTGATTGGTTGACCCAGATTTCCCATAGTCACCCTGTGTTTCCCTGCTGGAGGATTATGTTCTCTTCTGAGAGAAGCCACAACATGTATAGACATTCACTGTCCCAGGAGAAGCTCTCCTGGGAGTTATGTAGCCCTGGTTATTCCCAGGTTATTTTTCTCCTGGAACAGCCATGCTTACCCTAGGAGAAAAAGCCTGAATAACTATGCATTTTTGATTTCTCCTGGGAGAGCAGATACTTTCTTGGAATAAACTGAATTCCAATGTACAATGTCTGTACAATGCCACAGAAAGAACATTCAGAAGGATTCCCTCTGGTACATGAAGCTTGCAGATGATATGATTTTAACTGGAAAATGCAGAGAATAGGCAGAGAATGATTTGGACAAATGGGGGGAGGTGGAGTATTGAGTCCAGTTTTGGGTGCTGTACTTCAAGAAGGATGTGGATAACCTTGAGAAGGTTCAGAGGAGGGCTACTCATATGTTTAGGGGCCTGCAGGTAAGGCCCTATGAGGAGAGACTGAGACACCTAGATTTCTTCAGCCTCCACAGGAGAAGGCTGAGAGGTGATCTTGTGACCATCAGAATTTGATTGGACATCAGAAAGAACTTCCTCACTGTAAGGATTACCAGAATCTGGAATGGGCTGCCAAGGGAGGTGGTGCTCTCCCCTACTCTGGAGGTCTTTAAGAGGCAACTAGACAAGCACCTGGCTGGGGTCATCTGACCCCAGCACTCTTTGCTGCACAGGGAAGGGGGTCAGACTCAATGATCTACTGAGGTCCCTTCAGACCCTAAAAATCTCTTAAATCTAATCTATGGGGGAAATTGTAAAGATAGGGTTTGTGCATCAGCAAAGAAAAAATATAAAGCACTTGGCATGTGTGCTTTCATGCCTTTGAAACATAACTTACAAACATCATCTGTCCATAAGTTCAGGTATCTGGGGTCCATTGTGTCTGAAAACTGAGCAACATGGATGAAATGGAGGAAGATGGGCCCGTGTATTTTTTTAAGAATACAAGGGAATGAGAGATTAGTTCAGGAGAATCAGGGGTGGGAGAGAAAGTTGAAGACCCAAAATGATGTGGTAGGAGTGTTTAAAATAAGATCAGAGAATATGTAGTATTTTGAAAGAAATGTCAAAGGACAAAAACTGGAGATATTTGAGGTCTTGAAGAGCAAACCCTACCTAGTCAGAACACTCTTGAAAGTGGAAGCAGCAACAATATGAAGGTGAGGTACCAGGAGTCTAAATTGGAAAGTAAGAATGGAGGGAGTAGAGGAATATGGAAAAAAATATATATAATAGTTATTAGAAGCTTTTATATTATCTAAATCTGGTCCATCGCACTCTGCCCTTTCTCATTTCAGAAAAATCATAATTTTATAATTTTAGGTATGAATATTTCCTGATTTAGCAGGGCTTGAAACAAAAGCTACAAGCCCCTTGAAAATCATAGAGACTGAGATCTCCAGTTATATAAACAAGAATGCTGTTAATTTGATCAAAAGTATATTTCTATGGGCTCCTGAAACCTCTTACAGACTGGTGGGTATAATTTCTACTTTTACTATTGATCCATATAAGAAATAATTGTTATGAAGCCACCATAACAATAGCAGATCCATATCCCAAACAAAAGCATATGCAAAATTAATTTGGGGGATAGAAGATGGGCAGCAGAAAGTTGTAGGGGTCTTTGTTTAGTTCAGTTGTGTGGGTCTGTCTCTTTAAGAGGAGAAGAAAAGAAAATGGTGAAGCAGAGAGAAGGCAGCCAGAGCCACAGAACCATAGGTAGGAGGACTCAGAGGAAAAAAACTAAGGGTAGTCTTTGGCAAAGTCCCAGCTGTCAAAGATACAGTCCAAAGAGCCCAATCATCCAGGCTCCAGTGCTGACTAGGTCTCAGAGCAGCCTCATGCATCAACACCAGCCTCACACTATGCTCTGAATGCAGTAGGCAGAGCTGGTCTGATGTTTGCTGCATGTGCTGTGTGCCCTGAATCATCCCTATGCACCACATGTAATGCCCAGGGCTGGGGGAGATGCGTGTTACACACAGAGTTCAGGGCTGGAGCTGGTGTGTAAACTACATGCAACACAGTGAGCCAGTCCAGAGCATGTGTTATATGTTGGGTGGCCATAGATCCCAGTTTGGCTGGAACAATCCCGGATTTCAAAGGTCAGACCCCAGCCAGCTGGTGAAAATTAGAAGTGTCCTAGGTGGGTGGCATGGGGCAGGGAGGCAGAATGGCACAATCTGTGATACAGGAAGCCCTAGCAGTTAGCAAAATTGGCCTAAAATATGTTAGCTTTATTAGTGGAATGACCATTAAAAGGGGAGATGAGTCTTAACACCTGTGAAGTAAAGAACAATGGGTTATTAACAGGCTATTGACTCCCTTAGCTACCTGAATAGTTATACCTGAGTTGCACCATGCCACCCTGCCTGCAGCAGTGCTGCTGCCTTGAGGGTGGGGGTCAGTGTCCCAGATTTCACACTGTCCTGCATAGTCATCCTAGGTCAGGGGAGGGCAATTATTTTGGGCAGAGGGCAGTTTTGGCAAGCTGTTGAGGCAAGCTGTTGAGGGCCGCATGGGTAGCCCTGCCCTTTGATAGGTGCCCTGCCCCCTGGTCACCATCTTGGGACCAATATCCCAGGGCCAGCACCGGTAGGGCCCAAAGTAGGATGGAGGCTGGCAGGGGTCTGTGGAGCTGGGCTGGGCTGCACCAGCAGGGAGAGGGGGGAGCTGGCTTGGCTTCATATAGCCCCTGCCAGCCGGGACCCGGTACCCCTGCCGCCCTGCTATAGGCCCTGCTGGCACTGGCCCTGGGACACTGGTGCGGGTCCCATGCTCCTGTGCCCACTCACTCCCAGTGCCCCCCAGCCCCGCAGTACAGGTGGGGGGCAGCGCACAGCCTGACCTCCTGCTTGCCAGCAGGGAAGGAGCTGGTATGGAGTGCGGGGAAAAGTGGCCCCACTTGCTGCACTGGGCAGTGTTTGCTGCTGCTGCTCACCCAGAGCTTGTGCACTGCAGAGCCCAGAGGCAGTGGTGGCAGCCTCACCATAGCCTACTGTGGCGTAAGCTCCAGGTGGACAGCAGCAGCAAATGCTGCCTGGTGCAGCAAGCAGGGGGGCCACAGCTGCTGCTGCCATGGCACAGCCCTGATGGGTGAGCCCAGAGCTGGCACGGGGCTTGGTTACAAGTTGGTGCTGAGCATGGGGAAAAGTGGCCCCTCGCCCACCCTGTGGCCGGCGCCCCATGCTGCAGTCGCTTGAGGCCCACCTGTGCCTGCTCAGGATAGCCCCACTCAGGCTGTGAGTGGCTGCAGCAGGGAGCGCGGGCCATGGCCAGCTGGTGGGGGCAGGGCCAGGTAGGCCCTATTGTTACAGGACCCTGACAGGGTTTCCCCTGGGTCCTACTGCCCCTGGTCCCTGTCATTTTTGACAGGAGCCAAGGACAGATACATTTTAATTTTCAAAAAAATTTTAGGGGCCCCACAGGCCAGATAGAATGGCCTCACAGGCTGGATACAGCCTGCGGGCTGTGTTTTGGCTACCCCTGTCCTAGGTGTATGTGACACTTAGGCCAGAATATACCATGCACTGGCTCTGGGGCTTGGGGGGTAGTCTGTGGGTCTGATACAGTTCCAGACTGGCCACATGCCCCTCACTTTACCTTCAGGGTTGGATGAGTTTGATACCCCTGTGGTAAATGTTCATTGAAAGACACTTAGAACAGTGAGTAAAGAAACTACTTTCTCTTGTTTGAGTCTTCACATTTCAATTTACCTCATAATGAAAACAACCTCTAGGACTTTAGAATAAATGTTGAAGGAAAGGCTAATTAAAGATGTAGAGGGAAATGGGATAAAATAAAACTTGCTATCTTTCTTTGAATGATGTTTAGATAAAGGAAATATGATAGCACAAGTCTATATGGACTTCAGCAAAGCACTTGATAAAATACCACAAGAGAGATGATTAATTAATCTGGAGAAGCTGGGAGTTATTACAGGAATTGTAAAGTGGGAATAGAACTGGCAATGACTTATGCTGAAAGGACAACAATTGGTGGGTGTTTATTCAATATTTTCATTACTGACCTTTGCACTAAAAGAAGTGTGCTGATGTGAAGAAATTGGGTGGTACCATTAACTTAAAAAATTACTGGAATGTCATACAGTATAAGTAGGGATGTATTAAATACTATTAATACAGTTGTATTTAATACAATGCAAGACACTATTAGGACTTATTTAGATTACCATGTACTGCAGTGTTCATCAATGTTCAAGGAGCACTTACAATGATCACCTGCAGGTAGAGTCACTTTTACCAGAGCAGGCTAAAATAACTTGGTTAGTTTAGAAAAGGAAAATGAAGGACAAGAAGCAATATGATCTCTTTAAATAAATAAAATATACTAAATAAATTAATCAGGACTGTAACTACAGTAACTAAGGCAGGTATGCTAAAGAACAGTATTGGCAAAAAAACAAATGGATAAAAATGGCAGTGAATATGTTTGGATTTATATTAAAAGAAGGTTTCTAATCATCAAAGCAGTAACATTCTTGATTGGTTTTCTAATAGGAGTACATAGACTAAATCATTTAAATGCTTTTAAAATGGAGCTTGATATATTTATGAATGGTATTATATGACACAGCTATCTGGAAGATCAGGGGACAGGACAGGACTAGATTTGCCACTTACATATTCCTATCCTAAATTTTAGCTAATTAATTGGGTCAAAAAGCAGCAAGGGTAGAAACAAAGTTATTTGTTATCCACAAATATGTACTCTGTGGGTATTTTCTCATTAGCTAACAGAAAAGGAATATACACTGTAATTATACAGGTATGAATAAGAAATATATAACTGCAATATGTACATATTCAAGGATTAACTTTAGACATCCGCTTACTCTTGTCCTAGAATGCTTCTAATGCAAACAAAGGCATTTGCTTTTATAATTATTAATGACATGAAACAAAGCTTCAGTGTCCTATCAGATGGTCTATTAATTGTGCTGGTGCAATTCCTACCAAAAGAGTTAAAGGTCTGGCAGCTTTCCCATTATAATCCTCTGCTTTAAAGTAATTTATAACTTGCCTTCAATTTTTTTTCTTGACTAAAAACTTCAGCCTTAAACAGAGATTTTTAGTCTGATAACATTCATTTTAGCCATTTTTAAATTAAAGAGTGGAAACTTGGGGAGGAAAAAAGGAAGATAATTGATTCCTGAAATTTGTTTTATAACATGCGCTGGGCATTATTTAAAAAAAAAATTAAGAGCATAGGTCTCAGCCAGAAGCTCTTTTTAGTTTGGTATTTATCTCCTCACAGTTTGTACTGACTGATACATACTTTCATACATTGGGGGTTGGGGACGTGGTTCTTACATTTGAAAGAAAGATTTCATTTTTCAGTACCAAGCCAGCCTGACATAGCATACTTGTCGCTTGCAGTTACATAACTGAACAATTATACTGTGTCTATGTAGGAAAATTGCATTTTAAAAAAACAAAAACAACACAACAGAAACAAACCCCATGTTTACCATCTTAGCAGCAGTTGTATTGAAAAGTATTGTTTTCTATGAGTTTTATGCTGTATATGTGACAAAGGGTGAAGCACTATATAAGATAATGCACTCTCTATACCAATTTACAGTTTTTTAAAGTCAATTATTTAATAGTGCACAGCTTTCTTAGAGGCTATTACAGAGAAGTAACTTTTTACCTGTTAAGGATAATTATATGCTGATGTTAGTACTGTGTGTGCTCATCCAATTGAAGAGCCCCAGGTCACTCGCTATTGCTTCTGTAAAGCGTATGAACTGCTTGGACTCTCTGTTAGTTTCACAGAAACCAAAATTCTTTGCCAATCCACCCAAACCAACCAGTTGGTCCTCTATATATTATAATTAGAGGACAAGCCTTCAAGAATATTAAGTATTTCCTCTACCCGGGTAGCCACCTTTCCCAAAAAGAATCATAGGTGATGATATTCAGCATTGGATAAAAACAATCAGTGCTGCCTTTGTCCCTTTCTGAAATCATGCCTTTGATGATTGTGATATCAAGACCCGAACCAGACTTCTTTTCTACCACATTAGTGTCATTCCTATTCTCACTGTATGGGTGTGAAACCATGACAACATATCAGCAATATTTAAAAGCTTTGGAACATTGCTTCAGAAAATCCTTCATATCATTTGGAAGAAGAATGAATGCTAGCAATCTGGCTCAATCAAACACCACTGGCATCAAAGCCATGTTTCTACAGAACCAGCACTGGCAGACCAGACGTGTCATAAGGATGCCTGACAACTGGATCTTAAAACAGGTCTTATACTCCCAACTCCCCAGTAGTCACCATTCAAGGGGTGGGTAAAAAAGATTCAAGGACACTTTGAAGGCTAATCTGAAGAAATGTTATATTAACATCAATATTTGGAATACTCAAGCACTGAATTCCCCTCAGTGGCACTGTGATGTATAACAAGGCACTGATCCTTTTGGGCAAGCTCACCTCACTCTGGAGGAGGAGAAACAAAGGGAAAGAGATGTGATCTGACATAACCAGGTCCCACTCCTTCTTCCTGGAACTATCTGCCATGTCTGCAATTGAGCATACAGATCTCAGACTGGGCTCAGCCATATCTGGACTCATCAGTGACTCCCCTATTTATTAAAAGACCGTCCACCTCGAATCAAAGGACTGATGCTGCCACCAATGAATTTCGTCTTGTGCTTGGGTATGATTCTTACAAGTATCACACCCATACTTTATGCAGGTCACAGACTGTACTGTGTTACTATTTCATTTAGTCCAAATACTCAAAGTAGTCAGAACTTTATCCACAAAATAAAATCTTATTATTCTGTACTGTTTTGTCAAAGCTAAATATATTTGTGGAGCCTTATGCTGAGATTTTGACAATTTTTTGCACTGGAAGAGATTTTTTTTGGACCACTGTGATAGAGGCAAAAAAGAGAGATTCACACGTTCCACTTGCCTGCAGTGTGGTGGTTAGAGTATTTGTCTGTTCTGCCCAATTCCATCTCAGATGGAAAACCTCTGCTCTAAACCAAGAATAGGATTGAACCTCTCACATCTTAAGCAAGCACCCTGATCTTCAGATATACCCGCACTCAGACTACTTTCCTAAATTGCAAATCTAACTATAAAAACTCAAAAAAGAGGCAATTGCTAATTCCATTTGCCATTTTAGTATGGAATGAAAGAAAAGTTGTACTTTTTAAGAGCTGCCAGAAAGCAGAATTGTCATCCTCTGTATATCTCTAGTGAATAAAATAGACCTTGAGATTTTGTGCAGTTAATATTCTGAAGTTATGGTAAAGAAGCAAAAAATTGCTGAACCCAAACCTGCCACAAGCTCATTGCACAGTCTTAGGCAAAGTAGGGCAAATTTTTTATTGCAAATTTAGCCATTTATTTTATAAGTACAAAGCATCTAAAATCTGCTCCCAAACTCTAGGAATGTCTTTGGTATTTGCTAATATTTGACAATGAGCTTATTCAAGAAAACATTGTTACAGGTTGTTAACACACTTTTCACTGCAGCACTTCAGTTGTTTATTATTTGTCTATTCACTACACAGGGCTCAGTACGTACCATTTAAGTGATACAATATTGTTTCTGCACCTTGCCTGGAAGGCTTTGAATTTACTATAATGTATACTGAAAGAAAAAAATGAACCATATTTCTGATTTGAATTTTTAAAACTGTATTTAAAGTTAGCATAAACTAAGCTAATTTAGGGATGTCTAAAAAAGCTCATGAATAATCAATGAGCATGCAAATGATCTCAACAAATAATATGGTCCAACAAATAAAAGCAAACAAAAATTCACTGTTTTTATTCATAATTGTTGTATTTTTAACCAGCACAAACCTAGAGCAGAGTCACTTAACTTCTCTGCCTTAGCTTTACCATATGTAATATTTTATAATGATATTTACAGTTTCTAACAGAGTTGTGAGGATTAATTAGTTTGTACAGTTCTTTGAAAATATAGTGTCATATATAACTTATGTAAACACTAAGTATTATTATTTAAATTTCAAATTTGATTCAACCACCAATAATTAATAAAAGCAAGGGAGAACATTTCGTGTGAGAAATGCAAAGCATGAAGAAAGCTTCCAAACAAAAGCATCTGTTTCAAGTATAATACAGGAATATATCCAGCCCCTGTGCCAAGGCCATGATTCCAGGATTGGTGCGGAGATATCCACTGGACATGTTTTTAAATTACATCCTGGTACCCAGGCCATGGCTGATACTAGAACCTTTCAGTTCCATTAACCTTCATGTTGACAAGGGATCAGAGTCAGTGGGTGGACAGGACACCATCACATGGTAGATTGTCTTGCTTTTATGCCTCAAAATCAGCTCTTTTTTCGAACCACATATACATACTCTACAACACCTAGGACCTCCTGTGGATGAAGGAGGGAAAGGGAAGTATTTGCTGCTGAACAAAAGGAAAAACATACATATCGTGAAATTAAACTCCATGGCGCAAAATACTTTGGTGCATAGGGAAGAGTGGCATAGGGACAATGTGAGCACATCTACAAGTGTGCTTTAATGCACAGTAGTCTATTCTATCTTTACATAGAAATGTTAGTCCCTAATCCTTCAAATAGTTGCCAATAGGATTAGAACCAATTAGTAAGAAAAATAAAAATATCTAAAAAGATGACTGAGCATAGTGCTCTCATTCAACTTCCTCTCCCACAGAAGATTAAAATACAAATAAGGAGATTTCGGATGAAAATTCAGCTTTCCCAAATGGAAGACTGTGCATTATTTGCCTGATCAATTAATTTGCTTGGCAATTAATATGTACATAAGTCAACGACTTCACTGTGTTAAATATAATTAATAAATTTACCTGTGTTTTTGTGCTGGTTTGTCAACTAACTTTCTTCAATTATAATATTTATGGTAAACGCATAACGTAAAGCAGCAGTAAATCAGGCCTTTTGTGTTCTAAGTCATTTAGTGCATACAGCTCAGAGCAATGGAGAAATGCATAATATTTTTTTCTACTTTATTTGTTGATAACATTGGTCCTGAGGGACACTAGTGTATTTCAGGCATGGTTATGTATGCAGCATATATTCTTCATGCTCTTTATTTCTTTTTTCACATTTTGTTTTTAACAGAATTTGAAATTAAGATTCTGAGAGTAGATGAAATGGCATGTCTTTTTCCTAAAACATCTGAATGGCAAACTACTCACTGGTGCTTTAGGAAAACCCCGCTTTCTTCTGAATGCAAAATCCATTTTAGTTTAGAGGGTAGATATCAGATCACACAGGAAATTCTAACAAGCTGTAGTTGCAGGCATGAGTCTTTTTTTAAACTTTAAATTCTAGTCACTCATCTGACAACAGCTCTAACCCAGTTAGAAATCCTTTCAACTTCACTTTAAAAATCACCATCACAATTGCTACTAATTGGCACCCCTGTTGGCAGTCTCAGGAGTGAGACAAATGATTGAATGGGCCATGGAGAATAAACTCCCCTCTCAGACTGTCAGAAATGGTTCCTTTGGAAGAGGGCTAAAATATATTTATAAAGCAGTATGTGGCGCACTGTGCTCCCTATTGCCTGTGCTGTTCATATTTTGTAAATACAGGACATTACCCCTTACTACTGTCAATCTGTCACCTTTAGAGCCACTGAAAATTTAGGAAAAAATATCATTAAAATAGTTTCTTAGAGTGGAAACTTTCTAAGGATAAATTTTCAAACTGTGCTTCCCTGTTAGTCTTCAATAATGATGAGTGGCAATGCAGTAGCAAACTAAGCAAATGTAGGTATTTAAAATTTAAGGGAACAAAATGGTAACAATTTGTCAAAAGAAAATAGCTGGAGCCATGACCTCTAGAAATAAAAATTATACAGGGCAGATTAAATAAAGGACTTGAAGTTTTTTTAAATGGCTGAAACAAATGCAAGAAATGTTGCAATGTAATTTAATAAAGCATACTCAAGGAAAAAGTATATTTTTAATGTAGACATCAGAAAGTTCTAAATTGTATTCAACCCAAAGTATGAAGTGTTAAGATAGATTCTCTCTTGAATACTCCAGCACCAACATTTCCTTTTTAGACAGTATGATCAACATCCAGAATGGTGAAATACAAACTACCATATACAAGAAACCCCAGACCAACATACATATCTACACAGAACCAGCAATCATCCTAAATGCACCAAGAAAGCTGTGATATACAGCCAAGCCCTCCAATACCACCAAATTTGCACTGAGGAAAACACCCGTGATCACTACCTCACAAATCTCAAGAGAGCTTTCACTCAACAAGGACACTTCTCAACAAAGGTAGATTACATCTTTGAAAGAGACATCCAGATACCACATGAAGAACTGCTGCAGTACAAAAAGAAAATCCCCACAAATCACACACCATTAGTTATGACATACCATCCTTCCCTGAATCCTATATGGAAAATCCTCAAACAATTGCAACTCATGCTTGAAGAAGACCCAATTCTTAAAGAGATCTTCCTAGAACAACTCATCCTAGCCTTCAAACAAGCACTGGACTTTTCCAGTCTCATCACCAGAAGCAAAATTCCTATGACCCGAAGCACACTGAATGGATCTGGACCATGCTGGGACAAGAAATACCTCCATTGCTCCCACAATAACTACACCCCACAACAGAATCATCACCATTCCCAGATCTTACACCTGCACATCCGTAAATGTAATATATCTCATCCAGGGCACTAAATGCCCTGATAAAAAATATGTAGGAGAAACCAAACAACACTTGTGCACCAGAATGAATGTATACCCTAAATCTATCAAAGACAAAAACACCTAATTACCTGTGGGTGCACATTTCTCACAAGACAGCCACTCTCTCTCCAATCTCTCAGTTCTAATCCTCAAAGGGAATCTGCAAAACACCTTTCATAGACAAGTCTATAAACTTGACTTTATAAATCTACTGGATACAAAAAATCATGGGCTAAATATAGATATCAGATTTATCACACATTATGACCTTCCTGACATCTGATAACCCCAGGTAACCCAGCTGCATTTTACCAGGTACATTCATAGATTCATAGATGCTAGGGTTGGAAGGGACCTCAATAGATCATCGAGTCCGACCCCCTGCATAGGCAGGAAAGAGGGCTGGGTCTAGATGACCCCAGCTAGATGCCTATCTAACCTCCTCTTGAAGATCCCCAGGGTAGGGGAGAGCACCACCTCCCTTGGAAGCCCATTCCAGACCTTGGCCACTCTAACTGTGAAGAAGTTCTTCCTAATGTCTAGTCTAAATCTGCGCTCTGCTAACTTGTGGCCATTATTTCTTGTAACCCCCGTTACAAGAAATAATGTAAACATTCTATCACCAGGTCAACATTCTCCCACCAGGCCAACATTTCCCCACCCCGCCAACCTACCTGTCTCATAGCTATTGTCTCCCATGGTCTCTGATCCTCACTGCCATGTATTTGCATTTTTACAGACCTGCATTTTGCATATTGGCTTCTGTTCCATCCAGCAGAACACAATACAACAGCAGACTCTCCCTATGTCTGAAGAAGGGTGTTTGGCATGAAAGCTTTCAAAGAACATTTTTTCCAACTATTTAGTTGGCCTAATAAAAGATATCACATTTATCCAAAGAACCTTGTCTGCAATTGTTAAGACAGGAATTTACACTCTCAGCCAATAGCAAGTATTATGAATAACATTCATTTTAAATGCTTTATTGTATAATGTTTCAGGGGTGTACTTGGTAGCTGTGTTGGTCTGAGACAAAAAGACACACAAAAAACTAGAACTCTTGGTTTCAAAATGATACCTTTTATTATTCAACACAGTTCACAAAGACACCATCATGGACCCAGAGGGACAGACTTCCATCTTCAGCTTCCTCTGTGCAAAAATGAAATGTATTTCCTACCTGTAGGGACTTTTTACCATCTTGTACCATCTACACTTTTCCCAGAGCCTGATGAAGGGACTTTGAGCCTAAAAAGGACAATTTACTTGCCATTTTCCAGTTGGTCTAATAAAAGGTATCATTTTGGAACCAAGAGGTCTAGTTTTTTGTATGTCTCATTGTATAATGTACCCCTGCTGTTGATATCCATTCAGGAATAATCAAGATTCCACTCAAGCCACTAATCATGTCTGCTGGCAGAGGGCCTAGTTTTACCCAAAGTCTCATTACTAACACTTACAGGTTAAAAGCCACTTTTACTGACTTGGGTTTGCTTTGATATGAGTTTCCATGTTTTCCACCATTTCTTTCAGCATCTAATACACCAGCACCATGAATGTGGCACCTAGATCCAGTCCCCACTTCTAGCTGAATAAAGAAAGACTAGAATCTAGATACAGAAAGGTTCGTTTTCACACTGGCATGTATATCTATGTAGATTTTCTATTCAGAAATTACTTACTACATCACTTCTTAATCAGTATCCTCTCAGAAGGCAGTAATTATATTGGGGAATAAGGCAAGTGACTTGGTGAAACTACAAGCAAGACTAAATGGCACTGCAGAGAATCTCTTTGTATCTCCCACTCAGGGCCAGGAATAGCAGTAGTTACCATATTCCTGTGAGCTCATCGTCTACTCCCCTCAGTAACCCGAAAGAGGGGAAGGAAAGGATAGTGTTGTGCCATGTTCTGCCTTCTAGTTGTATCATTAGGCATACTCCTTCTGGTATTTCCACTGGGAGTACTATCTTAAGACAAAGTAGAGAGATATAGAAACCATGTTAGAAACCAATTCTGCAACTAGAGACAAAGTTCAGGCTAAATACTGTGTCTCTGTTTCATCTACTAACAGAACGAAGTGGAGTATCTTAATGTGAAAATCATTCCATGTATTAATACAGACATCAGGTTTCTTTCTAAGTACTTCTCTGCATTCAAGGTTAATTGTGCAATAATTGAACTCTTCTACAGTATATTTATCAAAGGTTAAAATGTACATGTCAGTATACACACTTCATTAGTTTGCTAATATTATTAGGCATAACAGCACCATACCAGTCTGCAGTGTAAAATGCAGAGTAATTGTTTTCCAAATAATAAATATTAAAGCACGTTTTCCCCCTCATTGAGAAAAACAGTAACTAGCAACATTAGCTATTACATACTGGCAATTCTTTTTTTTGTTTTTTGTTTTTGTTCCCCAGCATTATTTATTACATTACCAAATGGAATATTTGTAATACTGAAGCACAAAATGATGCACTTAAAAGATTTAAAAACTACATATATGGAAACGTGTCAGAATAAAACAAGTTTTCTTCTTACAGATCACAATAAAAAGGACTACAGGTTTAGTTTATCTTAATTTCTGCTTTAGAGTCAAAGTTCCAGAATGTAGCTCTGAAAGCACACTGAGGAGTTAAAAGCTGGAATCCAACTTTCTGTGGAACCATTTTTAAAAGTGTTGATATATCATTATCTACATATTTTTAATTATAATCATGGAGGTGTATCTGTATTCCTTTAAAAAACAGACTACTTGCTATTTGTCTCAATTTGAAAATATGTGAGCAACTCTATCACTGGTTGTAAGAAAGAAAACTTCTCTATTTAGAAATGTATTAGTCAACATGCATTATCACTTTTATTAAAATATGGAAAATACCACTTAAATGTACACCTTTCTGTCCAAGGAATCCATACAAAGCAGCAACCATCATTAAAGAGACAATAACATCTTAAATCTAAACCAAATCTCCTACCCCAAGTGGTGTTTCTAAAGAAAAAGTGCTTGAGAATTCAGGCGTATAGGTTGCAGCCATGTTGGTCTAAGTACAAAGGCAGACAAGGTGCTTTGGGTAAATCCAATATTTTTTATTTGACCTCCTCCTCCCCCCCCCACACCAGCCTCTCACCCATTGACTGCATCATTTTGTGTTTTCACTGACTGGCTTACTCACATACATATTGGCCTCTGGCTTCTTTTCTATTCCATCCAGGAAGAGCACAGACCAACTGCAGATGCTTCCTCAGTTTGATGAAGGGTGTTTCCTAAAAGCTTGCAAAGAAGAATTTTTCCAGCTATTTTAGTTGGTCTAATAAAAGACATTGAATTTAGCCAAAGTACCTTGTCTGCCTTGAGTATTCACAAACTTTACTTTGGACTTCACTACTACTTCTGTACATGCTACTGTCTTTACAAGCAAGGTACTTGGATACTCTGCTGATGAATAGCTGTAAAAACTCAGAAATAGCTAGATAGATTATGAGCATGTATATCAGTTGTTTATACCTCAGTCATTACACCAACTTCCTAATTAAAGTGAGCCCATATCTACAAAGACGAGATCCTCAAAGATATTAAGGTGCCTGACTCCCATTGAAAACAATGTGCAATTTATGTTTATAGGATAAATGGTAACTACCCCAAATAATGTCTACCAACAACATTTTAGGGCCCCTCTACATGTTCAGGTAAAGGCACAATGGGATCTAGTATGTGATCTACACAATTGTGCCTTCTTCCATGTCATACATGCAGGGTAGGAGGCATGGATTATGGGATCATGGATTTGATCCCATTGTGCTTTATTCCTGGTGCAGGGGGAGCCTTATTCCAAGCTCCCTTTGCACCAGCAACAAGCAAGCTTCCATGGCTGGGACCCACCTCAGCTGAGGGACTTCCAGCTGTGGGAGTGCCCAATGAACCCTGGGGCTGGCAGACAGTGGCAACTGCTGTCTCCCAGCCCCAGGGATTTCACACACCCCTGGGGCTGGGAGATCACAGCTGCCAGCTCCCAGCTGGATCCTGACACCACAAGCCACACTGGCAGGATCTAGTATCCACAGCTGTGGGACTCTGGGTCCTGGATGCAGAGTTGGCAGCTGCTGGGGCTGAGAATCCCCTCAGTTGCAGGACTCCCCACTCCTGCTAAGCATAGTGCACCCCTGCAGCTAGGAGCCCAATCAACCGGCAGGGCTCCCAGCCACAGGGGAGAACCTGCTACATATGCAAATTATTCATGGATAAAAAGGGTCAAGTTGTTTTCCACTTGTTTAGTGTACTATGTTAGAAAATTTCCAAATGGAGCTCAAAATGTAGGGCTATAGTCTACAAAGACATCATTTTGTAGTACAAGGAGGACTATTCCAAAACAGCCTGCATTTACAGGGAACAGATACAATGGGTTAAAGTGGTGACCAAACTTAGATTAGCAAAGGGAATCAAGGACAACAAGAAGTTCTTCTTTAGCTACATAGGGAACAGGAGGAAAGCAAATGTGGAGCCATTGCTCAACAACTCAGGAGAAAGCTGAGTTCTCCTCAGTTGGTTACCGGCACCGAGAAGAAAGCTGAAATCCTGAATGACTACTTCACCTCAGGCTTTCACTGGACCAAGGGGAAAGTCCACTCCTACTTGGACTTTAAGAAGGCTTTCAACATGGTATCCCATTTTATTCTTATAAACAAATTGAACGGCTGTGCCCTAGACAATTACACAATCATATGAGTGGCAAATTGGCTTAAGGGTTGTACCCAGATAGTGGTGGTGGATGGGTTGGTATCAACCTCAAAAGATGTGAGCAGTGGGGTCCCCCAAGGCTCAGTCCTTGGGCCAGTGCTGTTCAATATCTTCATCAACAACCTAGATGAAGGCATGGAAAGCACTTTGTCCAAACTTGCAGATGACACCAAACAAGGGGGCAAAGCAAACACACTGATGGGAAGAAACAGAATCCAGATGTACCTGGACAGGTTAGAGAAGTGGGTGGATAACAATAGGATACAGATCAACAAGGACAAGTGCAAGCTGCTGCACCTAGGGAGAGGGAATCACCAGCACACCTATAGGCTGGGAGGTGACCTTTTCAGCACCTCAACAGCAGCAAGAGATCTTGGAGTCATTGTCAACTTCAAGATGAATAAGAGCCGTCAATACAATGAACTAATTAGCAAAACTAACCGCAGTTTGTCGTGCACTAGTCGGTGCATTACAGACAGATCCAGAGAGGTGATCTTTCACCTCTATGTGGCACTGGTCATGTTGTAGCTGGAGTTCTGTGTCCAATTCTCAGCACCACAATTCAAGAAGGATATAGACAACAGGAAAGGCCCTATGAGGAAAGGCTGAGGGACCTGACCCTTCTCAGCCTCCACAAGAGAAGGCTGAGGGGGGATCTTATGGCAGTATATAAATTCACCAAGGGGAGCAGCAGAGAATAGGAGATGCTCTGTTTACCATGGCATCCCTTGGGGTAACTAGAAACAACTGCCACAAACTGACAGAGAGAAGATTTAGATTGGATATCAGGAAGAAATTCTTCATAGTAAGAGTTACCAGAATTTGAAATGTACTGCCAAGAGAGGTGGCTCTCCCCTACCTTGGGGGTCTTCAAGAAGAGACTGGACAAGCACCTGGCACTTTTTTCTGCCACTGGCAGGGGGTCAGACTTGAAGATCCATTGAGGTTCCTTCTGACCCTAGCATCTATGAATCTATGAAAAGCACACCAGGTAGAGTAGAGGATGAGCATGGAAGGAATAATCTCCTTCTTACTATTGTCGTAGAATTGGTGTATGAACAATTCATAAAATTAGACATATATGTCAGCAGGACTGGATGATCTTTATCCAACAGTGCTGAAGGAGTTGACCAAAGTCATTGTGGAACCCCTGGCAAAACTCTTCCACAACTCATGGCACTCTGGAGAAGTCCCTGAAGACTGGAAGAGGGCCAGTGTTGTGCCGATCCACAAGAAGGGCAAGAGGGAGGACCCAAGTAACTATAGGCCAATCATCCCAACTTCCATCCTAGGAAAAATCCTAGAAAAGTTCATCGAGGAGTCTATTTGCGATAAGTTTGCAGAAGCTAAGATTCTGAATGACAGCCAGCATGGCTTCATTGCGGGCAGGTCTTGCCTTACCAACCTCATCTCCTTCTATGACCAGGTAACTCTCCACTTGAACATGAGAAAAGAGGTTGACATTGTATACCTAGACTTCCAAAAGGTCTTTGACCTATTATCCCACGATGTCCTCATGAGAAAATTAGAGGATTATGGGCTTAACTCCAAGACAGTCAGGTGGGTGAGAAACTGGCTGCAGGATAGGACCCAGAGAGTCGTAGCAAATGGATCTGTGTCATCCTGGTGAGAAGTGGGCAGCAGTGACCCACAGGGGTCAGTGCTCGATCCAGTACTTTTCAACCCCTTTATTAATGATTTGGATGTGGGGGTGAAGAGGTCACTGGCCAAGTTCGAGGACAATACCAATTTATGGGGAAGCGTGGTCGCTCTTGAAGATAGGCTACAGTTACAGGCAGACCTAGACAGGTTAGCAAGTTGGGCAGATTGGAACCTGATGAAGTTCAATGTTGAGAAATGTAAAGTGCTCCATCTCAGGATGAGCAGCACCCAACACACCTACAGGCTTGGTGGCACCAAACTGATTAGCACCATGAATGAAAGGGACCTGGGGGTAATAATATACCACAGTATGAATATGAGCCGGCAGTACAATGCTGTAGCCAGTAGGGAAAATAATACTCTGGCATGCATCAATCAATGCATCTCCAGCAAAGCCAAGGAGGTGATTCTTCTGCTCTACTCAGCACTGGTGGCAACCATAGCTGGAGTACTGTGTCCAGTTCAGTCTTAAAAGGCAAGCCATATGAGGAAAGGCTGAGGGATCTAGGACTCTTCAGCCTGAGGAAAGAAGGCTGAGAGGGGATCTGGTAGCAGCTTACCACTACACTAAGGGAGTACATCAAGGGCTCAGTGAGTTCACCAGGGAACCCGAGGGGAAAACCAGGAGTAATGGCCACAAACTCCTGGAAGATCAATTCAGGCTCAACATTAGGAAAAACTTCTTCACAATCAGGGTGTTCAGACTGTGGAATAAGCTCCCTCCAGAGGTGGTGCAAGCACCTACCCTGGAAATCTTCAAGAGGAGACTAGACAGTCACCTTGCTGGGGTCACCTGACCCCCAGTTATCTTTCCTGCTTGGTGTAGGGGGCTGGACCTGTTGGCTACAAATGTCCAACTCAGGATCCTTAAAATCTGGTTTCTTAGGTGGATTGAAACACTGTAATGAAGTTAAATCATAAACCTTGGGGCTGGTTCCCTCACACACACACACACACACACACAAGTGCACACACACACTAGCGTCGGGTATACCTATCCCACAAGCACTGGAGTCTGCCATCAATGGCCAGTCGAGGCTTCTTCCAGCATGGTGTTATCCTGCAGAAGGGGGTCGCCGGCTGGTCCTTCTGGCTGGACAGGTCAGGTGCTGGTCAAGTTGGAGATCAAGAGGGCACCCCTGAGGGTCACTTTTCACTGCTTTTTATCTGCCCTTGGCAGACTTTGATGACTTCCCAGTTTTCAGGTTTGCCCAATCCAGGGGTCGTTGACCCTCATGGGACTTCCCCCTCGGTGGCTACTGGATGGCATCTGTCAGCCCCAGGGGTCGTCCACATGTACATGCAGGTTTGGGAGTCTGTTGATGAATTTTGAATAGGGCTCTGGGAGCAGTCGATCTGGAGATATTCAGCCCCAAAAGTTGGTCCCCAGCATTGATTAACTCAGACTGGGGCTTCTAGCCCTTGAACAGTGAAGTTTAGAGAATTCCTGGTTGCTACATTGTCTCCTATTGATTTCTTCCGTTGGTTGATCAGTGGTTTCCCTAGGTGTTAATTGCCACTTGTTACTGAAGCCTGCTACTGTGTTACGCATTCAATCACTGATTCACTCGCTCTTTCAGGGGCCTGCCTGATACAGGGAAGCAGCGGTTTGATTCCTGCCCTTGTTAACATTGTTATAGTGTATAACTTACTTCTAAAACTAAAACACATTTAGTTAAAAAGTGAAGAGTATAAAAAATAAGCTACAAGAGTAATGCCATGTCACACAAACAGATAAAAATATGAAAATACAAGGGGAGATACAAAATACACACATACAAACTTTAAAACACAATTCCTTATCTTATAGTGAAAGAAAAAGGAAGGAAAAGGTAGAAGAGGAGAAACATATCCAAAGAGGGGAAAGCAAATGCAGGCAAGAGGAAAAGGGGGCTTTCTGCTACAGACCTGATGAACTTCTGAGGTCCCTTCCAGCCTTACAGTCTATGAATTTGCCACACTCCATCCTCAAATAGTTATGAATACAATTATTACACTATATATATATCAATCTATATGTGCATACATGCCTCCATATAAACCAAGGTGTTATTAGATATTATACTGAATAATCAGACACTAAAATATTTCCATTGTCTGTTTTCAGAGCATTTTGCAATTTTAATAAGCATAACAGAAAGGACCTTTTGGGGGCATCACAAAATCAAACCCTCTGTTATGCTAATTATTTAAATTGTATTTAAGGAAATACACCATACACCTAATTCTAATATTCTTTATAGAGATGTAAGTGGACAGAACTTCCAAGCAATCTAGATTCCAGTTAGTTGTGAGACCAGAATCAGACCCTATATTTTTAATCTGGTCAGCATTCTACAGCTTGTGAGTGATACGCTTCAATTTAAGAGAAACAGGATTATACAGAAGTGGAAAACAGACTACAATACCATATCTCTAAGCTGATAAACTAAAATCTTCTTTTGATAGAAGGATGATCTTACTGACACTTAAGGATACATTTTAAGAAAAAAATTGTGCTCTATTTGTGTGACTAATTTGCAGTGCAAAGATAAAAAATCAGCAACTTCTCCCTGTTATATATTTTCAGTGAGCATGTTATTTGCTCAGCTTAATGTATGCATTAAAAGAAATTGTTCATTGGAAAAGTAAAGCTGGAAAGGACAGAGAATCATTTTTGCCTAAGTAATTTGTGCATTCTGAATAAACATACTCATTTCCTTGTAAAAGTTATATTGCAATTGCAGCCACTGAGCTAGGAAATGTTATAGCTTATTTTCTGTTTGTTTAACCAGTTTTCAATTTTATGCAAGTGATTTCTTGGGTTATGTCCCTGCTGTCCACACACCACAATGCTATATGACTCAGGGATCTTTCTTACTCTATTTCATTTGCAGCTGTACAGAATATAAAGCAATTAGCTGCTTATGTTCCTGTCTGTTTTCTGGTGTTTTGTCTTCCCTATCATGGGACTGCTATTCTCATCCTGTACAAGCCTGTCAGACTCATATCCTTGTTGAGCAAGCAAAACATTAGCTGTGAACTACATGGCCCACAGTTACTGATCAAATATTGGGTAATATTTTTTTGTTGTTAATTTACAGAGTGCTCCACACTGAATTTTATCCTTCTACAAAATATGTGGCAAACCCTTGCACATTATGGCTAAGTATAGGCAGTCAAAAAGCTTGAGACTGAATCGATTCAGTCTTCACATGTTAGTCTAAGCTAAGTAGATCACAGCAATAAGCAAGTGAACATACATTCACTTTTGATTCCAGAAATGCAGCCACATGTGTGCAGTGGTTCAGGGCAGACATCAGGGGACCCAAAAGCATGCTTCCTTGCTTAGCTAGAGCAGACAGTCTTGGGCAGAAAGCTAGAGGGAGCTTGTAGGGGAGGTACTAAGCATTCTGGATGCTGGGGAACTGTGACCTAAGTTGAATCTGGAAGGGATCTGGGACAGAGATTAAATAAATTGATTTAACCTAAATAAATTAAATCTGATACTATATCCATTAGGGTTTATTTTAAACTGGTTTCGGCCATTTTGAAAGCAGTTTATGCACACTGAATTTCTGTTGTGTTATAAATTTGAACCAGTCTCTGATCACTTATACTGTTTTATGTGTAATTTCTGTCTTGAGTCTATGAAAACAAATCATAAAACTACTGCCAGAAGAGCAGGTAGATGCGAAAACATCCTCATAGTCCCCGAGAACAAGTAAGCTATTTCTAACTTGCCAGTCAATGACGGCCTCAACAGGGAAATGAAACAGCCAATGACCTGAGTCGGGTACATAAATGCAGCCCCCAATTCCTATACCCGGTGTTCTGGGGGCAACAGCTACAAGAAAGCAAAAGGAGGTATACAGTAAAACTACAGGAGTTATTAGCAGTGATCCTGATGAGAACAGCTGAGTCTGCATGAAGTAGCAAGCACACTTAACAGACCATAAGGCCCTGCTACATGTTACATATATTATGCAATTAACTGGTTAATCATACAATAAATTTAGACAAGCCATATGTGAATAGTAAAATAATAAAAATGAGTAACCAACTATTATGAGTAACGTAATAAAATGAGTATCCAGGTATAAAAAGAGCCAATCAGCTATAAAGTCACTGCTCAAAAATGTGTAACAACTCTGTAGATTATTTCTATTCAGCTTTAATTTGAATGTGTAGCAGGACCCTAAAAAGTAATGAAAGCTATGAGGATGGCATATGGCTACCCATTCTAGCTATGGGCATTTTAAGTGGCAGGGACTATATGAAAACTAAATCTTCATACTTGATCTAAAAAGTGAGTCACTGGCTGGACACAGGACTTAATTCATTCCCTTACTCTTAGTTGCCAAAACACACACTTGGTGTATTTTTAGAAAAAGGCAGCTGATGTTTTTGTTCAGTTTTTGGAATACATGTGATAACGAGAAGCAAATAAAGATAGGAAATGGGTTATCTCAATAATATTCCTTCTGGAAATAGTGTGTCAGAGTCAATCATCAATATTTAATGTGCAAGTGCAGCAAGTTTGTACTTTACTGTTTTAACAATATGCTGTTTTCTGGATGCAAAAATACGCATGTGCATTTTAAAAAAGTAAATGAACAATGAACAATGATTATTTATTTATTGTTTTTTTAAGATTTAGTGCTGGTTAAAAAATGTGGGTTGATATGTCTCTAGATTGAATTATTTCATATTGACATAATAGGTACAACCAGACAACCAACATGATCAAATCATAGAAAGGATTTCTCTAGCATTTATCTTCAATGTCCATTCACATTTTTGTCTTCTTTTGCTAAGACTGGCAACAAACAGACCACTCACAGTACTACTTTTTGCAATACAGACATTTTCCAGAAGAAATGGGGTCATTTCCTTTAGCTAATATAAGCACTTACTGAACACTAGCATCCCAGGCATGACTGGAAAGCAATACAGTGTAAAGACTGGTCAGTTTTGAAAATTAAAGTTGTTAAATGGCTATTAAAAAGAACAGCTTTCATTCACATCCCTATGTCTTTTGGATTTTACTTGCATGCACTATCTTTTTCATTTTTTTGGTGGTTCTTTTTATAGTTGTCACATGGTCTTCAGAACTGAAGACTATTTTTCTTTTGAATATAGTTAGTACTTTACGTCTAAATCTCTGTTCTGCATTCTGACAGTAAGCTTAATCTGGTAATCTAAAAGGAGGAAAAGGCAGTCTCAGCAGACATGCTCCGACCTTGTGTTCAACCATATTAAGAATTAATACTTAGCCTTGCCGTACAACCCAGCTTTAATAAAGCTACCCAAATCCTCTTGGCTGCCTCTTTGGCAGGGCAGCATCAATCAAAGTGCTCAACTTTTGTATTTGCTAATTCAATAGACAGTCTGACAAGGCTTTCAGATCCACATTTTATGGGATAATAAGGCTTTTTACATATTTTCAATTTTTGCTCTGTTGACAGAAAAAATGAATTTTGAGAACTATGGATTTTTTAAAATATTTTCATAATAAACGCCTGCCATATGTTTAAGAATGTTTTTGATGGCTCAGTTAATTAACCCTCTCTTTTCCCATGCTGTGTGTTAAATTAGGTATAGGAAAGAAGGAAAGACTTTGACTTTTTAACTACTTTATTCAGGAGTTCGGGGATACAAAAAAGTTGGCCGCTTACAAAGCAAAAACAAACATATTACCATCAAACCAAGAACACCATGTCATTGCATCCATCACATCACACCATGACAGACACCTTTGCTACATTCTACGTCATGCCTTACATGCTAGTTATGCGATCGGAAAGCCGGCCACATGGTAATAACTATAAATAAACAATCCCTACCCTGCTCTATCCAATCATACATGTGACAATACCTTCAACTTCCCACACAAAAAGAAGCAAAAAAGTAGCCTGGTGAGGGCCCAGTGCACGGCACGAGCTGGAAGTCGTAGTCTGACACCGAGCCTGCCCGGTCACCCAGACATCAGAGCGTGTATTTGAGACAGCTGTCCTCCACATGGCACAGTGCTCCCTCAAGGGCCCAGCAGGTCTCAAAGGTGGGCACCGCCCGCTGGAGCAAAGGGTACTCAAACTCCAGCGAGAGGCGCACCTGCACCAGGAGGCAGAAAAGTCACAGGGCATCATCTGAGCCAGTCCCGGCAAGCCAGTTTTGGTGGCTCTTGAGGACGGCCATCTTGGCCTGACCCAGTAAAAAAATTGGCCAGGCAGTATGGGTAAGAGTACACACTAGGTGGTCTCTGAGAGGCTGCTACCCAGCGCTCGCAGCAGCGGCTCGAGGGTGACAAAGAGCGGCCACAGGTGGGGTCAGTCGAGGAAGGCATGAAAGAGGGTCTCCTCAACACCCCCCGGGCAAAAGGGGCAGGCTATTGAGGCGCCTGGATCAAAGTGGGATGCAAACGTGCCAGTGGTGAGGATACCATGCAGCAACCACCACTGGAGGTTGCCAGTCTTCTTGGCGGTTGGTGGCTTATACAATGTGTGCCACACTGGGTGGGCCGGTGGGGAATCTGGTACCAGGTACTGTTGCCACGGTGTATCGGGACGGCCCGTCAGCAGTTGGGAATGGCAGACGTGAACCACCTAGGCATATAGGCTTCTATGCGACAGAAAAGCAAAGGGGCAACCCGTGTCACTGTCAGGAGGCTCAGGAAGCATCAGCAGGGTGCCAGGTCCACCAGCCAGCTCACTGGCCATGGCTGGGGTGACTGGCAGCATGGGAAAAACCTCACTCGGGACATCTGTGGTGCAGGGAACCTGGTCTGCCTGGAGATGGTCATCCAGGGTGGCTGCTGCCTCCAATGGGAGGGCAGCCTAGATGTCACACAGGAGATGGCCCACGCTGCTGATGGAGCACATGTCCAGCCGGGTGGTCAAGGCCTCAGGCAAGAGCCAGGCTGACCGAGGGGGGTCAAAGTGATGGCTCAGGCAGAGGACACATGCCTGGATGAGAATGGCGGTGAGGCTGGCAGAGGCCAGGCTCATCACGGGGCACCTCAGAGCTGGGTTGTGCACCTGGTGCTCCCTCAGCAGCTGCGGGAACTGCAGGTGATGGGCCTGGAGCTGGAGACAGAAAGTGGTCTGCCAGGATTGTACCATGCCATGGTAGAAAGCCGGAAGCACTGCCCAGTTCAAAAGCACGAGGTCCAACACGAAGAGCTCCCAGTCAAAACCAAGAGCCCCCACCCTCTGCAGAAACTGGCACACTAGTTGTTGCCAAGGTAGGTGCTCCTCACTGTATAGGAGTAATTGAAGGACCTGCAGGCAGAAGGCAGCCACCCTGCTCGCAAGGTCAACCAAACTCTGCCCCCCCCTTAGCTATAGGTAGGTAAAGGATAGCTCATGGGAGCCAGTGGTGCCCATTCCAGAAAAAATTGACCAGGAGATGCTGGAGTCTGTCGAATAGGTCCTGTGGTGGATCAAGCCTGGTACAGCGGTGCCACAAGGTTGCTGCCACCAGGTTGTTCACAATGAGGACACGTCCACGATATGAGAGGGTGGGTAGGCGCCAGTGCCACCATTGAAGGTGGGTCTCTACCCCTTCTTTGAGGCTGTCCCAGTTCTGCACCATGAAGCTTGATTGCGCTAGGAACATACCCAGGACCTTAAGGTCCTCTCGGTGCCAGGTGAGGCCCCCTGGCAAATCTGGTGGGGTTGTGGTGATCCACGCACCCAGCAGCAGGGTATCACTCTTGGCCCAGTTGATACAGGCTGATGAGGTGCATTCATAGGCTCACTGGCAGTCTGTCAGGGCCTCCATGTCTTCCTGTGTGTTAAGGAAGATGGTGACGTCATCTGCATACGCTGATAGCTGGAGCAGAAGGGCAACGGACAGGCCTGTGGTCTATGGCAAGGCCACACCACTCAGGCAGCACCACAGCACATGCAGCAGTGGCTCAATGGCCACGGCATAGAACATGCCCAACAGGGGGCAGCCCTGATGAATGCCTCTGCATGTGGGGAATGGGGCACAGAGCACCCCATTCACCTTGAGCAGACTGGAAGTGTCTTGATACAAGACCTGGAGAGCCCCGGTGAAAAGAGGCCCAAAGCCAAAGGCCTCCAGGGTCTGAAAGAGGTAGGTGTAGTCCACCCAGTCAAAGGCTTTCTCCTGATCCAGAGAGATGAGGTCAATGTCCAGGCTGAAGAGTTCACTGGCTGTGAGTAGGTAGCATAGCAGAAACAAGTTGTCTTGGATAGTTCTGCCCAGCACGTAGTAGCTCTGCTCAGGCCCAGTGATGGAAGCCATGATAGTGAGGAGGCAGGTCGCCAGTGCTTTAGCCAGTATCTTGTAGTCCACGCACAGCAGGGAGACCAGCCTCCAGTTCTTAATTTAGCCAAGGTCTCCCTTCTTGGGCAGCAATGTGAGCACTGCACGGCGGCAGCTGATCAGCAAGACCTTGTTGGCAAGACTCTCGTGGAAAATGTATAGGAGACAGGGGCCAAGAAGAGGCCAGAAAGTCTTGTAAAACTCAGCAGGTAACCCATCGAGGCCTGGGGCTTTGCCGGAGGTGAGGCCATCTGTGGCAGCTGCCAGCTCCACCAGAGACAATTCCTGCTTAAGCTCGCTGGCCTCCAGGGCACAAAGGTGTGGCAGGCCCACATGGAGTTCCGTGGCCTCAGGGCAGGACAACTCAGCCACAAACAGGTCATGATAGAAGGCAACAGCATGCTCACGTACTTCACCCAGGTCAGTGACTACCTGGCCCTCAGGGGTCTTGAGGTGATCTAAGATGATAGAAGGCGACGTGTGCTCATGTACTTCACCCAGGTTAGTGATTACCCAGCCCTCAAGGGTCTTGAGGTGATCTGAGACTTTGCTCACTGCCCGCCATCATTCCATGTTGAAGAAGAAGCAAGTTGGGGCATCTGTTTCGGCCAGCTCTTGGCAGTGGGGGTGGATCCTCGCTCCATGGGTCGCACTCTCTGCCAAGTCACGCAGGCACTTCCTATGGAACTGGAGGTTCTCGCACAGCACCGCATCACTGCCAGCAGCCAGCAGGGCTGATCTGAGACTTTGCTCACTGCCCGCCATCATTCCATGTTGAAGAAGAAGCAAGTTGGGGCATCTGTTTCGGCCAGCTCTTGGCAGTGGGGGTGGATCCTCGCTCCATGGGTCGCACTCTCTGCCAAGTCACGCAGGCACTTCCTATGGAACTGGAGGTTCTCGCACAGCACCGCATCACTGCCAGCAGCCAGCAGGGCAGCCTCGAGCCATGGGCAAGGTACAGTTCATTTGTAGCCAGCTGGGTGTACTGCTGGCAAAAAGCCTGGATCTGTACCTTGCCCATGGCTTTCCATAGTTTCCAGGAGGAGTAATTCAGTCTTGTGGCCTCCCAGCCCTGCTAAAAGTTGGTGAAGCAGTCCTGGAAGTAAGAGTCTTGAAACAGGCTTGCGTTGAAGCAGCAATAGGGTGAATGCATGCAGGTTCTCCCTGGCAGGCTCAATTTGCAGCAAGCCAGGCCATGATCTGACAGGCCTGAGGGAACGATGTGGCCACTGCATAGGAGTGGCAGATGGTGCCTGGTGACATAAAGGCAGTCGAGGCAGGCCATAGTGAGACCACCAGAACTCATCCTGTTCCAGGTGTACTAGCGTGCATTGGGGTGCAGGGCTTGCCAGATGTCAATGAGACCTGCAGTCTCCAAGACGGTCTGCAGCTTGTGAACTGAGGGCAGGTGAGGCTCAGGCCCCGTATGGTCAAGAGGGGTGCCAGTGGTACAATTAAAGTCCCCACTTATGAGGAGGAGGTCATCATCTTCACTAACATCGCACAAAAGGGTGGCCAAGGTCTCAAAAAAAGTGGCCCTCTCCTGGCCATCAGTAGATGCATAAACGTTGATGAGTAGCAGGTGGTGTTGCACTAGGGTGACGTGAACAGTTAGCAGGTGGCCAGGGACAATCTCCCGCACCACTGCTAGTTGTGATGATAGGAGAGTTGCACCCCCAGCACTAAGGTTGGTGCCATGACTCAAGAACAAGTGGCCTCGCCAGGCAGCATGCCAAGCCAACTGGTTGAGCTTATAAGAATGTGTCTCTTGGAGGAAGGTGACAGCCAGCCACTTCTGGCACAGGAGCTTCAGGACAGCCTCCCGTTTCACCAGATCTTGACAGCCATTGATGTTAAAAGTACCAATGGTTATGGCTACCATGGGTGTGGGTATGGGAGAGGAAGAGCGAGGTAAGGTGTAGATAGAAGAGTGAGCCCCTGAGAGCAGAGGAAAAAGCAGAGACAGGTCGGAAAAGACTTATCATGCCCTACTCTACTCCAGGGACCCTGCCAGGCCCCACTCGTCTCTCACCCAGTGTGCGAGCTTCTCCAGATGATAAGCCATCTGCCATAGATCTTGTTGCATAAGTTTGGCTGCAGCTCTGGCAGCCTTGATAAAAAACTTTAGGATCTGTGCACCATTGGGTGATGCACCCCGCTATGTTCTTCTGTCCTTTAGTCTGTTTCAAAATGGTCAAGAGACCCCCATAGTCGGGACCAACCCAGGGGGGTCTGCCAACATGGGCTGCACATTTCCAACAGATACATGGCAAGGCTGCACCCTAGTTGGGAACTCACCCACAAATGCAGTATCTACACCCTCAATATCTAAACCCATCAGCCTCCTCTCATCGTTCAGGTCAAGGACTGACTCTTGAAGAGCAATCCCCACCTTCTTGGGGGGAGAGAGGTCATCCTGCTCTCAAGGCCACTTGCGACACTCAGAAAGCTGGATCTCCATCTCACTAGCCTCCTCATCTAATCAGTAGCCTGGGACATGACCAAGAGGACAGCAGACTCCTCTGCCACCCCCTGGGTCAGATCTCCAGAAGAGACACAATGTGCATAGCTTTTACTGCCACTCGCCTCTGGAAACTAGGAGACAGGCGAGGGGTTAGTGACCCCCACCTTCACCTACCTCACCTCCAAGCCACCCCCAACCCTGGTCAACAGGGTCACTGACATGACAGCCAAAGCGGGGCCAGGATCTCCAGCAGGGGCCACCCAGCACCAGTTGAGGAAGGTCTCAGCGGGGATGGGGTGTCCTGAGTGGTCCCTTTCACTTTCTTCTCTTTCTTCTTCTTCTTCTTTGTGGCAGGTGGCCCACCCTTCATAGAGGATAGGCCAGACTGCTTCTGCCCTGCCTCCCCAGGGCCATCCACCTCAGACAAGGCTGGGGTGGAGGGCAACTGGGAGGAGGCCTGATCCGCATCATCCGGGGATGATGATTAAGGGCAACCAGCATGGTTTCATTAGGGGCAGGTCATGTCAAACCAACCTGATTGCCTTTTACGATCAGGTCACAAAAGCATTGGATGCAGGTGTCGCCGTGGATGTAGTCTTTCTGGACTTCAGCAAGTGGGCAGCGGAGTCCCCAGGGCTCGGTCCTTGGGCCCGCACTGTTCAATTTCTTTATCAGCGATTTGGGTGATGGGGTGAAAAGCAACCTGTTCCAATTTGCTGATGATACCAAAATTTGGGGTGAGGTGGGCACACTAGTAGGGAGGGAAAGACTGCAGAAAGACCTGGATAGGTTGCAAGGATGGGCTAACAAAAACAGGTTGCGCTTCAATACTGACAAGTGCAGGGTGCTGCACTTGGGCAGTAGTAACCAGCAGCACACTTAAAAGATGGGAAACTCCCTTCTTGAGAGCACGGAGGCAGAAAGGGATCTTGGAGTCATCACTGACTCCAAGATGAACATGGGCCGACAATGCGAGGTCACGGTTGGCAGGGCTAACCGGACTTTATCGTGCATCCACAGGTGCATCTCAAGTAGGGCCAAGGAGGTGATCCTCCCCCTTTACGAGACACTGGTCAGGCCACAGCTGGAGTACTGTGTCCAGTTCTGGGCATCCCACTTCAAGAGGGACATGGACAACATTGAGAGGGTCCAGAGGAGGGCCACCCACATGATCCGGGGACAGCAGGGCAGACCCTACAATGAGAGGCTACAGGACTGAACCTGTTTAGCCTTCACAAGAGAAGGCTGAGGGGGAACCTTGTGACTATCTATAAACTCACTAGGGGGGACCAGAAGGGTTTGGGGGAGACCTTGTTTCCCCTAGCACCCCCCAGGATAACAAGGAATAACGGCCACAAGGTGTTGGAGAGCAGGTTTAGATTGGACATCTGAAAGAACTACTTCACAGTTAGTGTGGCTAGGATCTGGAACCAACTTCCTAGAGAAGTGGTGCTAGCTTCTACCCTGGGGGTCTTTAAGAAGCGGCTTGATGCCTACCTGGCTCAGCAAGAGCTGTGCTGGGGTCATTTGAGCCCAGTTTTCCTCCTGCCCAGGCAGGGGATCAGACTTGAAGATCTACAAGGTCCCTTCTGACCCTAATTCTATGATTCTATGATTCTATAATATGACAGGGCCTTGGCATCAAAATCACTGACCACCGTAGCCACCTCAATTGGGGTGGTCAGAGCAGGCAAGTGGAGGCATCAGCCTCTCCACCTGGTGGTGTCTCTGTACTGGTGGGGGTGGGCACTGTAGGTGGAATGGGCGGGTTGTAGGGTTTGGGCCTAGTCCCAGCCCCTCCACTGGACAGCACTCTCACACCAAAAACTCCATCCCCCACAGATGGAACAGGGGTAGAAGGAGGTCGGGAAAAGCTCCCAGCCTCACTGGGTGGGGCCTTCTTCCCAGAGGTGGATGTGCCATCCATTGGTGCTGCTGTAGTCACCGATGTTCTGACCAATGTCTCCCATGGGCACTGGGCTGCTAGGTGGGAAGAGCTACCACACTGGAAACATGTGGTCTCCCCAAAGGAAAAATAGATCACAAACCTCTGCCCATTGAACATGAGGCTCAAGGACTGAGGCAGAGACCGTGGGCTCTCCCTGAGAAACATGAAAACCTGCCTTCGAAAAGACAGGGCATACCTCAGTTTTAGGTTCTTACTTCCTATTGTCAGTCAGCAAAAGGGACTCGTAAGAACCCCATAGGGCTCGAGTTCCTTGGCTAGCTCCTGATTGGTCACATGCAGGGGCACATTAGAAATCACCACCCTCACTGCTGGGATATCTAGGGGTGTAAGAAAATAGTGCTTGCCTGCAATGTCCAGGCCCTCTGCGCACACCCTGTTAACTAGGGTGGAATCACTCAGGTAAATCATTGGGACCATGTTAACATGAACTACATAACATATGTTACGCGGTCCCAGGAGACTAGCAAGGGCATCTACGCAGACCTCGACCCTGATGTAGGGAGGGGTGTGAACCCTCAAGCCATGTGTAATGGGGAAGTTCTGAGAGGCATCCTCATGCCAGCTGCTTGGTGTAGATTCCTGCTAGGACAGGGTTAATTTCAAGTTATAACTGAGAAAAAGAAAACAAAAAACATTTATACTAACTAAAAAGATAAGTGTCTGGTAATACGGCCATAAAACTCTAGATGGGAGGGGGAAGGGGCAGAGGAAAAAAGGAACTGGGTGGGGTTTGAAACAGTGAAAAAAAGAAAACAAAGGCAGAGGGAAGAGGAGGTAATTAAGAACACCCCTCGGAAGGCAAGCTATTGGAAAAGATAACTCCCCACAACAAGCAAGCAGAAAAAAAAGAAAGAAAGGAAAACAGACAGAAAGAAAAAAAGGCTGTAAAGAAGTAAATCACAGACAAAGAGACTGGAAGTACAGGGGGAAAGGGACAGAGAGGAGAGAAAAAGGAGAACAAAATGCTACAAAAATGCAAGAAAAGAATCAGAAAGTAAGATAAACAGAAGATGGAGACCTTTAGACAGGTGGGAGTCAGGAAAGAAAAGAGATAGGAAGCCAGGGAGTCTTACGCTCAGGAGCACCCCATGCAGCTCCAAGCAAGCCTTGTCCAGTACATCCAGAAAGGGAAAAAGGAAGGACTTTGACTTTTTAACTACTTTATTCAGGGATTCAGGGTACAAAAAGTTGGCCCCTCGGGGGTCCAGGACCAATATACAAAGCAAAGACAAACAAATTACCATCAAACCAAGAGCACCATGTCATTACATTTCATAGATTTCTAGATTGCATAGATTTCTAGGGTCAGAAAGCACCTGGCAGATCATCGGGTCTGACCCCCTGCTCCAG
>NW_005842277.1:583321-609519 GCF_000455745.1 Alligator sinensis
TGGAGTTAAGTAACCCCAGTAAGATGCCTATCCAATCTCTTCTTGAACACCTCCAAGGTAGGGGAAAGCATCACATTCATAACATCACACCGTGATAGACACCTTCACTATTTTACACATCGGGTCTAACATGCCATTATGCAGTTGAGACACATGGCTGTACGTTCATACAGACCAAAGCCTTCTAAAAACAAACAATTCCTACCCTGCCCAAGCCAATAGTACATGTAACAAAACCTTCAACTTCCCACACACACACAAAAAAGCAAAAAGCAGCCTGGTGAGGGCCCATGGCATGGTGCGACCTTGGACTCTCAGTCCACCACCAAGTGTGCCCAGTGACCCAGACTGGTTATGACATCAGAGCACATATTGAAGATGGCCATCCTTCTAGCATGAACTGAACTAATGTAGCTGATGTTAACATAGAGTGTAATAATAGTAAAATGTAACCATGTTAGTCTTGTCCTGTAAGAAACTTGGAAACTTCATTTTGTATCCTTCTGCTTGACATAAGTGAATGAACTTTGCATAGCTTTTATGTATGAGTGTGTGCAAAAGGGTGAGAGAATGGCATAGAGATGGAAGAAGAAGAGAAGAATTGTTTATGTGAGCAACAAGGCGCCAAATGTAAGTTACCAAAAACTAACTAACTAACAAACAGCTGAAGAATCCCTTTGAAGCTCAAAGGCACAAAGGAGATAACAGAAGAAGAAATTCTGCCAGACGGGCAACAAAAACACTCCAAGGCTAAGATAAGCTGAAGACAAAAGAAGAACAACAGCAAAAAAATAAGCTGGGTATGAAAAAAACCCAAAGCACTGAAACAAAGGATGCCAATCCCTATAAAAGAACACTATGAAAATGCCAAGTTGGGTGAGTCTCTTTCTCTACTGCTGTTTCATCTGTTCACCCCACTCCAGCTGTTATCTTTAAATCTGCTATCTTCAAATCATCATCATCTATTCAATAAGCCTGGGTTGGCCACCCTGGGCTGATATTGAGCAACTATTGCTGGTAACTATATCTGGTGTATATGTGGATGAAAAGGTTGTTTTGTGTATGTGTATGCCTGTGTGTAATGATGTGTATGATGATTTATGTGTTTATATGAATGGTGTGCCTGAACCTCTATGTCTAATTCATGTAATCAATAAATGCGGCACCTTGCCTTATCCCCCTTTATAAAGTCTCGCTCATGATTTGAGCAACTGGTAATTTGTATAACATCCTCCACATGGCACAGTGCCCCCTCAAGAGCCCAGTATGCCTCAAAGGCATTGCCCACCAGAGCACAACATGCTCAACCTCCAGTGAGAGGCGCACTCGCACCAGGAGGCTGAAAAAGCCACAGGGCATTGTCTGAGCTTGTCCTGACAAGCCGGTTGTGGTGACTCTTGAGGATGGCCATCTTGGCCTGACCCAGCAGAAAGTTGGCCAGGCAGACATCACCCTGGTCAGCTGCCTGGTACAGGCAGGAACACACATAGGTGTTCTCTGAGAGATTCCTGCCCAGCACCTGCAGTGGTAGCTCGAGGGCAGCAAAGAGTGGCCACAGGCGGGGAGAGTCAAGGAAAAAATGAAAGAGGCTCTCTTCAATGCCCCCAAGGCAGAAGGGCCAGGCCATCAAGGCAGCTGGGTCAAAGTGGGACATAAGCATGCCAGTGGCTAGGATGCCATGCAGGAATCGCCACTGCAAGTCACCAGTCTTCTTGGCAGTTGGCAGTTTATGCAGTGTGTGCCAAGCCAGGTGGGCCAGTGGAGAATGTAGCAGCCCCAGACACCATTGCCATGGTGTATCGGGGTGGCCTGCCAGCACCTGGGCATGGCAGACATGAACCACTCAGGCATACAAGCTTCTACAGGTCAGGGAAGCAAAGGGGAAACCTGTGTCACTGTCAGGAGGCACAGGGAGCATCAGCAGGCTGCCACACCCACCAGCCAGCTTGCTGGCTGTGCATGGGGCAACCAGCAGTGGGGGGAAGGCCTCACTTGGGGCATCCATGGTGCGGGGGACCTGGCACATCCTGAGATGGTCGTCCAGGGTGGCTGCTGCCTCGAGCGGGAGGGCAACCTGCATGTCATGCAGGAGTCGACCTATGCTGTGGACAGAGCGCATGCCCAGTTGGGCAGTCAGGGCCTTGGGAGAGAGCTAGGCTGACCAAGCAGGGTTAAGGAGATGGCCCAGGCAGAGGACATGCACCTGGATGAGGGCGGCTATGAAGCTGGTGGAGGCCAGGCTCAGCACAGGATGCCGCAGGGCTGGGTTGTACACCAGAGGCTCCCTAAGAAGCTGAAGGAACTGCAGGCTTGGGTTTGGAGGTGGAAGGTGGCCTGCCAGGCTTGTACCATGCTATGGTAGAAGGCCAGAAGCACTGCCCAGTTCAGGAGTATGAGGTTTAGCAGGAAGAGCTCCTGTTCGAAGTTGAGGGCCCTCACCCTCTACAGGAACCGACACACAAGTTGGTGCCAGAGCAGGTGCTCCTTGCTGTAGAGGAGTTGCTGAAGGACTTGCAGGTGGGAGGCGGCCACCTTGCTCATCAGGTCCACCAGGCTCTGGCTCCACTCAGTGATAGGTAGGTAAAGGATGGCTTTTGGAAGCCAGTGGTGCCCATCCCAGAAGAAATCTACCAGAAGGCACTGGAGTCTGTTGAGTAGGTCCAGTGGCCAGTTGAGTATGGTGCACCGATGCCACAGGGTCATCGCCACCAGGTTGTTGGTGATGAGGACCCATCTATGGTAGGAGAGGCTGGGTAGGTGCCAGTGCCACTGTTGCAGGCAGGCCTCCATCCCCTCCTCAAGGCCATCCCAGTTGCATGCCATGAAGGTCAGTGGCATCAAGAACATGCTCAGGACCTTGAGGCCCTTGCGGTGCCAGTTGAGGCTCCCTGGTAAATCTGAGGGGGGGGGGGGGGGGGGGGGGGCGGCGGGAAGCAGGGTATCACTCTTGGCCCAATTGATACGGGCCAAGAAGGCACGCTCATAGGCTTGCTGGAAGTCTGTCAAGGCCCGCATGTTTTCCTGGGTGTTGAGGAAGATAGTCATGTCATCCGCATATGCTGACAGATGGAGCAGAGGGCCAATGGCCTGGCCACACCACTTAGGCCATGCTGCAGTGTGCAGCAACAGCTTGATAGCCAGGGAGTAGAGCATGCCTGACAGGGGGCAGCCCTGATGGATGACCCTGCATGTGGGGAGCAGGATGTAGAGCATGCCATTCACTGTGAGCAGGCTGGAGGTGTCTTGGTACAAGACCCCAAGTGCCCTGGTGAAGAGAGGCACAAAGCCAAAGGCCTCCACGGTCTGGAAGAGGTAGCCATGGCTCACCCAGTCAAAGGCTTTGTCCAGAGAGATCAGGACAAAGAGTTCACTGGCTGTGAATAGGTCATGCAGTAGGAACAGGTTGTCTTGGATGGTCCTGCCTGGCATGTAGTAGTTCTGCTCAGGCCCAGTGACAGAGGCTAGGACACTACAAAGGCAGGTCACCAGCTCTTTGGTCAGAATATTGTAGTTCACGCACACCAGGGAGATTGACTGCCAGTTCTTAATGCAGCCAAGGTCTCCCTTCTTGGGCAGCAGCATGAGCACCATTTGGTGGCATCTGATCACTAGGACCTTGTCAGTGAGGCTCTCCTGGAAAATGTGCAGGAGGCAGGGGATGAGGAGAGGCCAGAAGGTCTTGGCAGACATGAACCTCAGCAGGTAATACATCAAGGCCTGGGACTTGCTGGAGGTGAGGCCAGCCACAGCAACTGCCAGTTCCTATAGAGACAGTTCTTGCTCAAGCTTACTGGCCTGCAGGGTGCAGAGATGTGTCAGGCCCTCATGGAATTCATGCATGACCTCGGGTCAGGATGGCTCAGCCACAAATAATTCATTATAGAAAGCGATGGAGTGCTCACGCACTTCACCTGGGTCTTCGATTACCCGGCCCTCGAGGGTCTTGAGGTGATCTAAGACTTTGCTCACTGCCCACCACCATGCCAGGCTGAAGAAGTGGGTTGGGGCATCAGTTTCTGCCAGCCCTTAGCAGTGGGTATGGATCCTCGCTCCATGGGCCACATTCACTGCCAAGTTATACATGCATTTCCTGTGGAACTGGAGGCTCTTGCACAGTGCTGCAACACTGCCAGCAGCCAACAGGATGGGTTCAAACTCTACCACATCTTCCTCCAGCTCTCAGATATGGTGGCACAGTTCATTCATGGCCAGATCTTCTGGCAAAAAGACCGAATCTGTACCTTGTGCACCATAGCTTCCAGGAGGAGCGGCTCAGTCCTGCAGCCTCACAGCCCTGCCAAAAGTGGGTGAAGCAGTCCTGGAAGTAGGAGTCTTGGAGCAGGCTGATGCTGAAGCAGCAATAAGACACCTCTGTGCAGGCTCTGCCGGGCAAGCTCAGTTCACAGCAGGCCAGGACATGATCTGACAGGTCCAAGGGAATGATGCGACTGCCACGCAGGAGTGTATACATTAGGCACAGGTAGATTAAATGCCAGAAGGCAAGTTGTGGTAGACTTATGAATACAGCTTATGATTAATGAACAGAATTTTTCCAATCTGCTTCAGCTCAGAGACCAAGAACTACTCAGAAGTTTAATTTCCACTTATGGCTGAAATAGGTTGAAAACCATAAAACTTCTTGCCTAAAAACCACTCCACTGATGTCAATGACTAAATTCCCAATGGCTTCAGTAGTACCAGGATTTCACTCCTGATTACTGGTGAACATTTTTTTTGCTTACATGGTAACTATGATATTTGGATACATAGATCATCAATTCTTTTCTTCAGGAGACTGTTGTCTTTTAGCCAAGGTTCTATATGCCGTAGCTGGCCAATTAAAAAAATGAAAATATTGGCAAATTTGAAAATATTTTTCATTCCTTTTTTTTTTCAAAATGGTGTTATTTCAAGTTGTTTATTATATTATTACATTTCAAAGGACATTTTCCATTTTCAAATCAGATGTTTTCAAACACAAAATGCTTCATGCTTGAATTAATGGGATTATAGGATTTACAGTTAGGCACCTGTTGTGTTTCCACACCTGGGTCCATTTTTATACTTTTCAGCATTTGCACATTATATTAGTGGCTTTCTTTTATGCTTTCCTTTAAATAGGTGGAATCATTTACCAGTACAAAGGCATGGACCTTAATTTACTCTTTGCTATATAAGCTTCATGGATACTATAGCTCCACAAAATTGTCTCCATCCTTTCCAGTCTCTCCCAGCCTTCACTTTTGGAAGCAGGAGGCCTAAAGTCTGAGTAGCCTGAGACTGTGCATTGGACTACCATTTCTCACCATAGCTCCCAGTAGCATCGCAATGCAGCCAGGCACCTGCGGTTCAGGGACAGTGGCAATTTCCAGTTGCTCTGTGATCATGATTGTGCAGCTATTAGTAGCAGTTGTTATTTTTATCCCCCTTTCCCAGTTGGCACCTAGATTGGTTGACCCATTTGCCCTACCCTGGTTATGCCATTGATGGTTTCTTTAGTGAGTTCCAAAGAATCTGGATTCCTGTTGGTGACTTTTCCAGTTTGGACAGTATGAAAATGAGAGACGTTTGTTGGTAAACACAGGGCAGGCTTCACAAAGCAAGTAAATAGTGTGTGCTTCTACATGTGCCTGTTAGGGTAACACTATGTAGATTTCTAGGGACCACTGCATTTGCAGATGAATAAAGGCATGACCTGTGGCCTAGCAGAGCTGCTAACCACAAGGCAGAATGATAGCTAAGCCAGCCATTTGCTTATGCTAAGTAACCATCTTAACTGTGTCAACCATTTTTAAGTGAGTTTGTGTGAGTCTGCGTGCTGTGAATGAGGTGAAGCTTCAGGAATGCGGAATATGGTACAATCTGAGACATAAAAACAGACTGGAATGTGAAAAACAACACGTAATTGGTAACAGAATCTGAGATGAACATATGTGAAAAGGTGAATGGTGATTGGTGAAGAAGCCTCCAAAAGCTTCCAGGTTTTGATCAAAGTTTGCCCATTGACCAAAGAAGAGGAGTCAAGGTCTTAGACATGTGCTCATAGCAAAAATACATGTAAATGAGTAAAATGCATAGGCAATTCCATGCTAATGAAGCAAACAGTAAACAGAGGCAGAGTTTGAGATGGAAGGAGAAATGGGTGGAACATAGAGGGGGCAAGGGTAGACTCAATGGTAATGAGCATAAACCAAAGTGTATAAATGTGGGAAAAAAACTATTGTCCATTGCTGCTCCCCTGGTTTCACGGGCTGTGTCTGTAAGGGAACTTGCCCAAAGCAGTCTCCATTCTGAATAAAGCTGTTGCGAGCAATATGTGCTGGTGTTTGCTCCCTGCTTGCTCTGGCTAATGAGTACCAGGATCCATGAGCAATTGGACCATCATCTCCCTAGGCACTGGTGCCGCATGGAGTCGGGGTCTAAGAGTGCCATTGAGATGATGTGATAAATTCTGGCAAAGTTCATGCCAGAGAACTGCTCTAGGGCACAGCATTTACACATGAACCTGTGACCACAGCACTTTGAGCCAGGGCAGAGCAGCCCTGGCTGGCAGGGAGACCAGGTGGTGGAGGGGCTAGCAGGGGCACAAGAGTGCTGAAATTCAGGACTAAGTGGCAGGTAGCCCCTGCACTTTAGCATCCTCATGTCCCAGCCAGCCCCTGTCACCATCTACATATTACATCTACATTTTAGTGGAGTAAATTACTCTTCCATATGATAGTACTGTCCCCAACAGTACTATCCTACAGTAGAGTTGATTTACTAAGCCCTAATTTACTGAGCATGTGTACTAAGGAGCTAATTAGTCAACTCACAGTAAAGCACATGTGTAGATGCACCCAGTTAGTCATTAACTGAAGCATGGTGTTTATGGTCCTTGGGTTAAAAAGGAAAAAAGATAGATGTACATGTCCATGCCAGCAGAATATTCTACCTCTTTACCCCAAAATATTCAAGTTCCCTTTTATCAACTGTGAAATGTGCAATTAAAACCCTTTCCCCAGGGTACTGACACATTAGTCTTTCATTTCAAGCTGTACTCACGCTGTATACAAATATTCTGCCTCCCTTGGCTAGCAGTTGTTTAAAACTAATGTCTTGTCATTGATCTCCCATTGCATCACTGAGATACCTCCATACATATACTGTCAGTTCTTGATAATTCATACATACCAACAAAACATACTTGTCTATTTTACAGATTCCTTCTTATTATTCCCGTCCCTGTAAATAAATTAACCTGAATTGTCCCCTTCAATTCTGGTGTGCAACACAAAAGTTAGTGAAAACCAAGTGACATTTTTTTTGTTGGTAAAAATAATAGATATTTTCTCTTCTCCATAATGTTGTAAAAACAGAATAAAGTTATTGTTGAAGACAACAACAGTGCTGTATGTATGATGCATGAATTCTACCAATATTATATACAAGGTTCATATACAGGGTAACACAAAGAGTAGAATAAACAGCTTAGCATTCTAATTTCCTTCCCATTTTCACTATTCATAAAGAAAACAATTTTGAACACTGCTATTTTGACAGTTCTGTGACTCGATATCATAATATGCTGGAGTTAGACATCTCTGTATCTAATATGCTATGGCAGAATATCAGATTCCTATCATACAGCAAACAAATTCTAGGCAGCCTTTTGAGTTATAATTATGTTAAACAGCAAATTAATGTAGAGAATTCTATCACTGGGCAATTCAGACTGGAGGAAGAACCATATTTTCACTTCCTTATCTGTGTTTTCCCTGCCCTGCAAGTGTTATACATATTGTGGTTTTTGTGCCTCAAAATTCAGGGTGAGTTAACTTACTGATTCCTACACTCTCACCTTGACTGTAGGTCAGAAACTGTAACAGCTTTGCAATCTTGATAGACCCTACTGATCTTGCAAACCCTGTGGTGACATTATACTTAAACAGTTATCAGTATTTTCAATACCAATCACTATTTTCAAGGGTTTTACAACTTAGCCATAAAAATAATCATGTCAAACTGAAAACTGACATATGAGCACTCACTTGTACAGCTATTATTACTGGGTTATAGATTGTAAAAAAGAAGTTGATAAAATGTTTTTTAAATTGGAAGTGTATGGCAAAGAATAAATGAATGTGGAAGCTGTTGTGGTGCATTATACCCTGTTATTGCCTTGACTGTTTCCAGGGAAGACATCTGACACGGTGGAATAGGGGACCTTTAGATATTATAGCAATAGAAATGCCTGTTCATCATGTGTGTGAATAGCTACTATCAAAATGGAGCCCTGATTGGAGCCTCTAGGTGGTATTACAATACAAACTATAAGTTTTAGAAATACCTATAAATAGTTACTGTTTTAAAAGAATACAAAATATTACATACAATTATCTGGCCTGTATCTCTAGCAACAGATACCCAAATGGTGTTCAAGAACTGAAATGCTTTGGCACTATGCTAAATAGAAGGTTAATAGTATTATGGTGATAAAAGTACATGATCAAGAAAATACCTTCCTGTATTGAAACATTAAAATGGTGTCATAATTCTACTGAGTAGCTTACAGTTGACATAGAGAAAGCTTTAAAGAAAATTACAAAAACTGTAAATTAGTTCCTTATTTTGTTGGTCAAAACCACCTAGATGGAAATAGATCTCATACAGGTATACAAGGGTTAACACATGTCAGTTATATTCTTGGTATGTTCAAGAATATACATTCTGAAGGCTGAAAGTTTCAGTGTAACACTGCAGCTATCCACTGCAGCATATATATATATAGTATGTGAAAGCTTATCCCATAGCCTGAATAGCTTCTAGTATATATTCATACTGAAAGCTGAGGGCTCCTATACATGTGCATGGATGCACTGTAATTAAAGCATGTTGGAGCAGACTTGATTAATCAAATCTGGTGGAGCGTGAAGGCAGGGTGCTGAGTCTGCTGAAAAATGGTGGTGGGTGCTTTAAACCAAAGCTCGTTCAATGAGCTTTAGTTCAAAATGCCCTGCAAACATTTTTCAGCGTGAACATGCTGATACACGTGACACGCTGGGTGCTTTTAATTAGCACAGCTCTCGGTGATATTTTAAATGCTCCCCTCCCTTTCCCTCCCTCCCCCATCACCTCCCAGAGCACATCTATAAACTCTCTGAATGCCTGGATTCTTCTTTTATAAACAACCAGTGTTACAAGTAGCTAGTTGTATGAATCAGTAACAGAATATAATCCAATATGTGTTAAATCATTAGACATGTACTACCACACAAACTCTAACTACATTGTGACACAGTAAAAGGCTTAACACTGGTATTGTTTGCTATATGTTTAGTTGGAATTTTAATGTTATTCATTTGTGATCTAACTGTAAGAGAAAGTGTTTCCAACTATGAAAAAGGAAACAAGAAATGAAAAACTTCATACAAGTTGCACGATATTATTCCCTTCTTCCCTGTATAATTAATGTTTTTTTCCTTGTAAATATCCAGCCTAGTTCATTAAGCTTTCTTCTTTTCAGTTATAAACAGTCATGCTGAGAAAGTTCCCAAGAATGTAGGCTGATAGATGAAAAAAAACACTAAAATTTCTTCTAAAGAGGGGACAGTGATTGTGAGAGGGCCTGCGATTGCAGAAGTTCATACCTTACTTGAATGCTATCTCTTCGACGTAACATATGCTCAGACGTTGTAAATAAACAATTCTGGCTGACTACAGTTTTCACTGTTAAGCATTAATGGTACAGATAGCTAAAGGCTAAATGTTAAAAAATATCATCCAAAAAACCAGGGTTCCAAGTGAAAACATTTTGCTGATGGTGACAATTTTTAAAATCTGTAGAAGTTTATACTTTCTTACATCACACTTTTCAGGAATACAATGTTACATATATAATGGCATTTAAAATATTGCTTGATAAAATTTTATTGAAAATCATTTCAGTATTTTTATAAAGAATCTTGAAAGGACAGGAAGGTGTTAGGGTAACAATAATTTGGATTATTGAGGAGCATTGGATTTGCAGCTAAATACAAAGGCTTTAACCTGTGGCCTAGCAGAGCTGCTGACCACAAGGCAAAATAATTTCTAACCCAGCCATTTCCTTATGTTCAGTAACCATTTTAACTGTGTTAACCATTTTCTGAGGACAAATCGGCAAGTGAATCTGTGTGAGTCTGTGTGCTGTGAACCAGCTACAGCGAGGTACAAGATAAGATACAGAGACCCCAAAAAGGGTGGAAGATGGTACAACATGAGACAGAAAAACAGACTGGATAGTGAAAAACAACACACAATTGGTACCAGAATCCAAGATGAACATATGCAAAAAAGTGAATGGTGATTGGTGAAGAAGCCTCCAGAAGCTTCCAGGTTTTAGACAAAGTCTACCTATTGACTGAAGAAAAGAAGTCAAGGTCTTAGACATGCACTCATAGCAAGAAGTCACGTAAATGAATGAAATGCATAGGCAATTTCATGCTAATGAAGCAAACAATAAACAGAGGCGGAGCTTGAGATGGGAGGGGAAATGAGTAGAACAGGAGGAGGGACAGAGGTAAAATGAATGTTAATGAGTATAAATCAAAGTGTATAAATATGGGAAAAACTATTGTTCAGGGCTGCTCCTCGTCTCGTATGGCTAGAGAGCTCACCTGAAGCTGTCTCCATTCTGAATAAAGCTGTTGCGAGCAATGCGTGCTGGTGTTTGCCCCCTGCTCTGCTCTGGCTAATGAGTAACAGGATCCACGGGTAACTGAACCGTCATCTCCCTAGTTGTTGGGTGCCACATGGAGTTGGGGTCTAACAGAAGGGATCTTAGGAGGTCATGTACATCAACCCCCTTGTCAGGGGAGAAGCATTCCTATCTAATCATCCCAGAATGAGAAAAACAATATTATACTTACATTCCTTGACAGGATGTAGGTGTAGTAACCTGAGCCCTATTACCATTGGAAACAAATGTCACATAGAGAAACCTTACACTACATTTCACTAAGTGATCTTTTTATGTGTACATGTGTATATGAAGTGTAGAATGAGTTAGGACAGAAACCTCAAAACTAGAACCTCCCAGGCTTCTGAAGGCTGAAAGCTTTAGGAGGAGTGTGACAGGAGATAGATCATTTTGGATAAGACCTACTTAAATACTTTTTTTCCTTAGCATCCCCTTTCTGGCACTGAGAAAGACATAATACTGGGGCAGATAGATCTGTGGTCTGATCCTATCTTATCCCCATTTTTTATTTTCTGGCCTACTGCATAGATATCAAAAGCACATTGTAAAAATAGTTGACCTTATTACAGGGGTGTAGATTATAACCATGTTGGTCTAAGAACATAGGCAGACAAGATTCTTTGGGTGAATTTGATATTTTTTATTAGACCAACTTAAATAGTTGGAAAAAATATTATTAAGTAAGCTTTCAAGTTCAAAAACCCTTCATCAAACTAAGGAAGTTTCAGCAGTTGATATGTGCTCTTCCAGGATGGAATGAAAAGTAAAGAAGCCATGCTGGGCTGGTATGTATACAAAACTGGCAAGACTGGTATGCATACAAGACCTTATTACACACTCACTGAATACCACAGAAAAAAACCTCACATTGGCAGAGGAAGATGGGATAGACAACACGATGTGACAAATGCAAGAAATGGGAAATTGGAACTATTTATAAAAGTAAGTCCCTTAAACCTGCCAAGGTCAGTGACTCCAAAGTATATTTACAGTGCTTCCTGTTGTGCATGTTTCTACAATTAAGTTCTCATTTTCTGAAACTGTGCAGTGAGTCTGTATTTTCCAACCTATTTAGAATTTCACACCCTCTTATATGTAACACATGTGGACCTTGTCTGCTTCTAACAGAGCACAAAAATATGTTTCACAGTATAAAATAAACATTCATTTCTTAAAAAGCCCATTGTAAATAATAAGTACATTTTCATTTTACTTTAGATCACCTTCCCTTCTACATTTTAGGTCATTGTTACACCATGAATATTCAGCAGACCAGCAGTATTTTTACAGGCACTTCAAAGTGAATAAGGTTGCTCTCCACCAAAAGATAAGTGTAATTTTTTTATAACCAATCTCTTTCAGGCATGGCCCAGTCATGGTGAAAATTTTTCAGATCAGATTCTTAAAGTGATATAAAATGTCATAGTTAATTTTTGATTTATTGAAACTAGAGACAGTTTAGTGAATTATCTATGAGAGTGGACTGCTTTGGGATAGTTTTAATGCAATGCTGTATAACACTATCTGAAAGAGTAGAGTACCTACATTATTTACTCTCTTTGATACAGTATCTGCTAACTACTTAATACTATACTATTGAAATTTCACTACAGACACCTTGAACATTACTAGAACCATGAAAATAAATGTTGAGATATTCATGCCTATTAACCACCATAAAAGCTGATATTCTTGGGTAAACATCTCAAGTGCTAGATTGCAAGGAGACCTCCTCCTTTCCTTTCCTTTTTTTTTAGAATGTTTGTTCTCTCTAATTATTTGGAGGAGTAATGGCAACCTGGATAGGTTGCAGGGGTGGGCTAACAAAAACAGGATGCGTTTCAATACTGACAAGTGCAGGGTGTTGCACTTGGGCAGTAGTAACCAGCAGCACACTTATAAGATGGGAAACTCCCTTGAGAGCACAGAAGCAGAAAGGGATCTTGGAGTTATTATTGACTCCAAGATGAACATGGGCCGACAATGCAAGGTCATGGTCGGAAGGGCTAACCGGACCCTATCGTGTATCCACAGGTGCATTTCAAGTAGGTCCAAGGAGGTGATGCTCCCCCTCTACGTGACACTGGTCAGGCCACAGCTGGAGTACTGTGTCCAGTTCTGGGCACCCCACTTCAAGAGGGACGTGGACAACACTGAGAGGGTCCAGAGGAGGGCCACCCACATGATCCAGGGACAGCAGGGCAGACCCTTCAATGAAAGGCTAGGGGATCTGAACCTGTTCAGTCTTCACAAGAGAAGGCTGAGGGGGGACCTGGTGACCATCTATAAACTCACTAGGGGGGACCAGAAGGATTTGGGGGAGACCTTGTTTCCCCTAGTGCCCCCCAGGATAACAAGGAACAAAGTCCACAAGTTGTTGGAGAGTAGTTTCAGATTAGACATCTGTAAGAACTACTTCACAGTTAGGGCGGCTTGGATCTGGAACCAACTTCCTAGGGAAGTGGTGCTGGCTCCTACCCTGGGGGTCTTTAAGAAGCAGCTTGATGCCTACCTGACCGGGGTCATTTGAGCCCAGTTTTCCTCCTGCCCAGGCAGGGGGTCGGACTTGAAGATCTACAAGGTCCCTTCTGACCCTACTTCTATGATTCTATGAACCAGACACTAGTTTGAATTACAAAGCTCCCCTGACCTCCTTGTAAGAAGGAAGCAGAAGTGCCTAAATTAAGGAAGAGAACTCTTTGAAAAAAACAGAATGGACAAACATGAATAAGAGATGAGACCAACAGATGATTACAATACATGAACTTTAAAGAGAACAATGCCATAAACCATCTCCTGTTTATTTAAAAACAGTAGAGAGGGAAGGACACGCATGGATTGCCACCTAAGCTAATGCACAAAGCTCGGCTCTCAGGTAAGTAAGTGCAACCCCGTAATCAATGAAGTCTCACTTGTTTATATTAGGGCTCAATACATTATCCTCCTGGCTGCAGCATATAGTGTGAAACTGCTAGATCCCTGTTACACTAAGCATTTGTTTCTAAACACTTGGTTGAAACAGAACTTTTGCAGGTCTGGCATCCCTTTGCCTTATCCAGCTTCTTTAGTGGCAATATTATTTTTGCTTAAATCAATCATGTGACTAATGACAAATAAATATTTACATCAAAAACCAACAAACAACCTCCATTAAAATCCCCTGGGTGAATTTTTTTTTACATTTTTTCCTGAGTTTCTGCATTGAAATTTTTTACAATACATTTAAAAAAAATCATCAACCTACAGGAATTAATTCTCCCACTATAATGACTAAGATGCATGTGAATTTTATATCCATCAAATACAAACCAGACATATCTGAAACTCTCTCCCAATGTAGCAAATCTTCATAGCAATCCCTGCTTCTGAGTTTATTAAGCAATATCTCGGTATCCTAAGGCCATACACTAATGATATTTCTACTTTGCTTTTTACTGAGACATTTTTTCTCAGTTGCCTTAGTGGTAACTATAGTGACAATGATGTCAATGAATTACTTCTCAACGAACAGATGAAATATGTCAAATAAAACAGCTTTGAGACCTGAAGTGCTGGATGAATCTTGGTATATTAAATAATCATTTAATATACAGGAATGCAAAACCATTGGTACTGAACTGTCAGCTAGCAGCTTCCTAGATTCTTGAAAATGAATCCACTACTACAATACCTTAAGAAATAAAGCATCAGTCATGTAAGACACCCATCTGGAAATTAAATGTCAAAGATAAATGCAAAACAGAGGGAAAAAAATCACATCAGAAAGTCACCAAGTCTGCAGGAAGACACAGAATGTTCTGAACAAAATTATTTTTAAAAAATTCAATGTTTGCCCAGTACTAATCACTTGCTTTGATTTGCCACAAAACAGATTGGTATCTTATCTTTATCTTAGTACCATATTATACGAAACTAAGATAAACATAAGATATTATATTACTGGACAGACCCCAAAGTTTACACCAGGTATTGTACCTATAAATATCTTAAAGGCTGTAACCTGCTTAGATACTATGTTAATGGAAGCTGTGTAAAAAAAAAAAAGGCAACTTGGTAGGTTATAAAGACACTAACAGCTAGGGAAAGTCTACTGAGTAATTCATATGCTTTTGCACGTCTCAGCTCTGGAAGCACTCAAAGTGTCAGGAGAATCAAAAGGCTCAAGCCTGGGGCCAGTTTACACAATACCCAAACATCACTAAAACCCACGCAGTCAGAACTCTTGGTGATATCTTTTATTAGACCAACTAGATAGTTGGAAAAAAATTCTTTATTTGCAAGCTTTTGGGCTCACGTGCCCTTCCTCAGGTGAAGGAGAACGTAATGATTGTAAAATTTCTCCCAGGTAGAAGTGAAACTTCATATTGCACAGGACAATTAAAGGATGTTATAAATTCCCCTGTGTAGAAAAGTTCATTTTATGTAAATTAGGCTCAAATAAAAGTTAGAGCAGTCTGTTTACCTAAAAGGTGTCTGATGTCAAGGAGGATGTTGAATTTTGTTTCTTTCTTGGTAAGATGCTTTATAGTGCACAGGAGAGTTGGTCAATGGAATGTTTCCTCTGGCTCAGGCAGTTCAGTTGTGTAGAGGTATGCAGGTATGCAAATTCAACTCAAACTAAATGCTGGATCAGGGTGGTAGCCCGAGGAAGGGTGTGTGAACCTAAAAGCTTGCAAATAAAGAAATGTTGATCTAATAAAAGATATCTCCTCTACCAAGAGTTCTGACTGCTTTTACCTATAGACCAACATAGCTAAAACCTGTATCCCTAAAACCCCTGCAGGCATCCCTGATACTCAGGGGCAATCAGCATGGATTTATTAGGGGGAGATCATGTCAGACCAACCTGATTGCCTTTTATGATCAGGTCACAAAGGCCATGGATGCAGGTGTCGCGGTGGATGTAGTCTTTCTGGACTTCAGCAAGGCCTTTGACACCGTCTCTCACCCCATCCTAATTAATAAACTAGGCGTCCCTAAAACCCCTGCAGGCATCCCTGATATTCTCCTTTTCACTGAGCTAAAGCCATTTCTGCTACGTTAACAAGTTTTTAATCACTTTCCCAGGACACAAATTACAAAAAGGAAGATCATTTTACTTTTCTTTAGAAATAAAGACAAGCCATACACTTTGGATTGAATTTACTAGATGTTAGCAGCATTTAAGTGTGTTTTGATCTGCCCCAATACTGAGTTAAGACATTCTGAAAAATTCAGATCCAGATTCTTTTTTCAAACATTGCACATATGTACATGTGGATATTTGATTAAGGTCTATATTTCTACTATAATTATTGTAAATAATAACATATCAGAATCGGGGATATTCAAAACAGTAGATATAAGTAGTTCTAAAAGAATGAATCTACCTCATTCTATGACTTACACTGTATTCTAGTGTTCTTCATTTGAGCCCATACTTGCTTCTTAGGACAATTGGTTCTGTATATCTAGGTATTAAAATAGGTAGCTAGCTTTGACATCACTTTCTTTAGTCTATATAGTACAAACAAAGTGGAAATGTCATTGACTCTTGTTACACATAGGCATGAAAGAATGAAACACAATGACTAGCACTTTAAGAACACTCTCTCTAAGGAATCAAATACTCATTAATGAGAGATTCAAACATTATCTGTCAGATCTGAACTTTTGGAAAATAATCCTTTAATCAGATGTCTGCAAAAAGTTTCATTATCCTATACAAACTCAACCACTTCACATCTCTATCGATCTGCCCCTCTGCATGGTGATGAATAATCTCCTTTTTGTGCAGAGAAATTTCTTATTCTACTTGCAAGAATAAGAACAAAAAAAAATCTGCAATACTGACTGTGGTAATTTTACATTTTTAAAGCAGATATAAATCAAATAAAATATATGCTAGTGAATAAGTCATGATTCAAACTGGCCCATTTGCCCTAGAGCAAGATGACACCTTTATAAAAAATATATACTGTACATTGAAAACTAGATTCTAGTAATTCAACTAGCTAATTCCTCAAATACATAAAACTGTCTGGATTCTTTTGGTTTGTAGGAAATACATAGGTCAATAGATGTATTGCTGCTTTTCCTTTTTTACAACATCTCAAACCAATGTGACTGTATTCTTGAGATATATAAAAGAGAAATGGTCTCTGCTCACTATTTTAAAGAGCAGATAAAGTAACAAGCCTTACAAAACCTTATATATAGCATCAGTTTCAATGCAAAGTCACAAGTATTTCTTTGCATTCCATACAGTGAAATTTATTTAAAATCTAAGTTTAAAAACATTTTGAATCTTCCAAATGCAACTTCCTACTGGCCATAAACGTATTAATTTTATCACCTCAGGCTTTGTGGCTTTTTGAATATACTTTAGAAGTACTATAAAGTAGGAATGTTTCTGTCAATGAAGAACAGCAGAAATGTTATATAGTGTATTTAGTTTTGAAATACTTTGAACATGAGGTCAGATTGCTAGAAAGCTAGGTTAAAATCCTGAGAAACTTGAAGAAAATGTACCAGAAACCAACACTTGGACAAGAAGTACTAAAAACAACATATTCGGAAGGAACATACAACTTCAGTCAAAATTTCACGAAATAAAATATTCAAAAGTTGTAGTATAAAGGTGAAGGAATAAACAGGTCAGATTATCACTAAAACTGAAAACAATGTAGGAATGAAAAGGGGATTTTCTAATTAATTAGTTTAAAAAATAGTCTTGAGACAGCCAGTGGGGAGTATTTCTGTGCAAGTAGTGCTATAATTAATTAGTGGGATCGTGTTTCTTAATTAAAGCTTAAAAGAAACAGAATGGTTCATGTTGCAGTGCTGATACTGAATTAATAATAATTTGTAAATAAGACTTCTAGATAGAAATTAATTGCAAAATATAGTACAATCGCAAATCTTAAAAAAGAGCAGTTAAATAGTATGACACCCTGAAATATATAAAATAAAAAAGAATGATTTTAAAAAAAATATTTATATTCCAGTGTTTAATGTTGAATTGAAACAATCCATATCATCACTAGCTTTAGAAAATCTTGGCCTAAGTGACTAAGCCAGGGTCACCTATGAGCTGCCAACAGGACAAAAGACTCTCAAGCCTCCCTGTTTAACAGGTATCTTGCAGTTTCAAATATCCATCAATGCAAGTTTCCTTTCTTGTAGATAGTCAAGTGTTTGACAGTCAGTCCAGAACTGAGCAGTATTCCTTTCTGGAATGAACTAAGGTAGCCAAAGATACATGCAAATATGAAAGACTAAAAACAAATGCAATTCCTTTTGTTGCTATAGGCATAAAGGGACTTATTTCATGATAACCATGACTATATGCTAGTATGAGATAATAAAATAGATACATCTATCATGACTACTCTTAGAATAAAAAAATCCTGAATTCATAGAGTTCATGTAACTTGCCTATATGCACTCAAAATATGCACACTAATAAATATGCTGCAAATAAGAATTGCTTAGGATAACACACTTGAATTCTATTTAAGATGACCTTGCAGCTAACAAGGTTAACCTCCTGGTCAACACTTTGGGCAAGTCAGAGTTGTAAAGTTGTTTAGCTCTTTCTATTTTATACTAAATACATTTTAAATCTTCATTACCTCTGACATAAACATCCTTATGTACATTCTATATTAATGCACTATCTCCAGCTCTCAAATACAACCTGTCATCTAAGGTCTGAATATTAGTCTCATGTACTGCTAGAGTAAATTCACTTTGTCACAGGGAACTGCCACAGGGACACTGTGGACAGAATCAGGTGCCCTCTCCATTCACAGAAAGGAGGTAGCGGCACTATTGTAGCCGTACTTACAATGTGCCGAATGCAGCTACAGGATAGACATGCACCTCAATAGTTTTGCCCTCATCACACTCTTAATCATATCTACCCAAAACAAAGATGATTTCAAATGTAAGACAACCCCCCCGCAATAATTAGATTCCATACATGAAAAATGATAAACTTGGTATAACTTCCTATGCTTAGAATCTAGTTACTGGGGAGGGGGTCATCTTAAATTCGTCCCCTGCGCTGCTGTGGTGGGAAAAGCAAAGGTGAGGAGGCTAGATCCCCACTTTCTGTTCCCCTGCTTACCTTCCCACCCATCCCCTTTGCCACTTGCCCCCCACCTACCTCCCCAGCCACTTACCTGCTCTGTTGCCTGCCTGTCCCAACCACTTGTTCCTCCCTCACTGTTTGCCTTCCCCAGCCACTTACCCCCACCTACCCACTTCTGTGGCATCTTCAGCTTCAAGGCAGTCAGCAGCTCTGGGTGGGGTGGGGTGTGGGCCAGAGCTGGAGCACAAGCTAAGTGGTAGGGGGAGGGGCACAGAAAGGGGGCAAGATGTGCGGTGTTCTCTATTCTCCCCTCCCCCCTTCCCAAGCTGCATATTGCAGGTCACCTCCAGTCTTCCTCCCTACCTCTTCAGTTTCCCCCATGTGCCCTCCTCATGGGTCTCTCCCATGCCCCCAACCACTACCATGGGGTCTCCTCTGCACTCCCCCTACCAAGCACCCCTTACATCTCATGCCCTGGGCATGATCCACCCTGGAAGCATCTCCAGCTTTGGCCCCAGTCCAAGAGCTGAGGCCACTGCAGCCACCTTTCCCAGATGGTACTCAAATCCAAGATGACAGTTTTTTTTCTCCATGATGATTAAGGAAAAACAACCTCATCTTGAATTCAAGTAAACATAGTACTTCCTACTATTTATGTTTCCCAGGCTGACAGGTTCAATAAGGATACGTGCAGGGTTCTGCACTTAGAAAGGAACAATCCCATGCACCAGTACAGGCTGGGGACTGACTGGTGAAACAGCAGCTCTGCAGAAAATGATCTAGTGGTTACATGGACAATAATGAATATGAGCCAGCAGTGTGCCCTTGTTGCCAAGCGGGCTAATGGCATACGGGGCTGCACTGGTAGGTGGGTTGCCAGTAGGTCAAGGGAAGTGATCTTTCCTCTCTATTCAGCACTGGTGAGGCCACACCTGGAGTACTGTGTGTAGCTTTGGGGCCTGCGCTACAGAAAAGACGTGAAGAAATTGAAGAGAGTCCAGTGGAGGGCAACAAAAATGGTGAAGGGGCTGGGGGACATGACTTACGAGGAAAGACTGAGGGAACTGGGCTTATTTAGTCTAGAGAAGAGGAGACTAAGAGGGGACTTAATAACAGCCTTCAACTTCCTGAAGGGGGTTCAAAAGAGGATGGAGCTAGACTGTTCTCAGTGGTGGCAGATGACAGAACAAGGAACAAGGGTCTCAAGGTGCAGCAAGGGAAGTTTAGGTTAGATATGAGGAAGAATTTTCTCACTTGGAGCGTAGTAAAACACTAGAACAGGTTACCCAAAGAGGTGGTGGAAGTTCCATCCTTGGGGGCTTTCAAAACCAACCAGATAAAGCTTTGGCTGGGATGGTCTAGTTGGGGATGGTCCTGGTTTGAGCAGGGGGTTGGACTAGATGAGGTCCCTTCCAACCCTAACTTTCTATGATTTTATGATTTTAAGATGGCCTTCCCCATGGCCTACGGTGCTACAGAGTCTCTCTGAAGGGTCAGGGGAAAAGTTCTTTTAGTGTATATGGCACTATCCATGTTGTTGAAATTAGGGCCATGATCTTCAGTGTCCTATACACATAAAGATCAAGGAGAAAAGAATCACATGTGGCTACTATATTGCTATATTTTCTCCAGGTTTTCAACTCCAAAGCTAATGTTGAACAAGTCTTTTAAAAACTCTTGTTCACCAAAATATGATAGCAATTATCAGTATCTAACTATTATTCTGCACATCTGCAGAAATTTAAGGAAATAGAAAACTGGTTTTGTTGAGATTAGATGACTTTTGTCAAAGTTACAGAAGTCTTTTGTGAAGTGACAATATATGAAAGCATTAGTGTTACTTTACAGTATGGGATTTGTTTATAAAAATAAAAATAGAACTCCACTGAAGTGCTGGAAAATACAGCATGTCAGTTAAAACTAGTATGCAGTGGTGTGAGAATAAAACCACTGGAAATGTACAGTTTAACAGGGTGTTAATTGGTTAGTGAGTAAGCATAAATAAGCACAGCGTGAATCTGCTAGGGTTCACTGAGCAGTTTAAGTGCTAATTCCTATAATCTTGAAAGAAAAGGTAAAGTAAAATCCATATTATCAAGTTGCAGGCATTGTCAGATAACCAATCATAAAAATGGACATAACATTTAGTTATTGCATTGCTGGTACTCAGTGAAGCCAACAGAAATTTAGAAACATCAAAATATTGTAAGAGGTACATAGCACATTGTCAGACTGGGTCTAATGACTAAGCAGATCTGCTTTCTGATGGCTGGTAACAGGAAAGCCAAATAACTTGACTGGGTATGATTCACTCCAGTTGTTTTTATTCAAGTACATTGATACTTAACTGCCTTAATTTACACTGAATCAGGGCATACTTACTCTGAAAGAAAACTGTATTCACAGGCTTGCACTAGCACTGTGGTGCCACAAGTTAAGTCTCAACCTTCCCCTAGTTTCTATTTCCCAAAGATGTCCTGATAGAGACTGCATCCTCAAGTGCTGGCATGGGGCAGTCAGGCCCCAGAACAGAGAAGCAGCAAAATGCTGTTGCAAGAAAAGTGTCACCACCAACTCTAAATTCTTCCCTGATTTGGCAGCCATCACAGTTTCATATGGCAAAAGAGGATATGGCAAAGCCCTAAATTTCACAGCAGCTACACGGCCAAGGAAGGCTTAACCTGGTTCTTGGTGGTGGCACCTGATATTTCCTTTTGCAGCTGCATCCTGCCCTGGCTCTACTCTCCCTGCCTTCCTTCTGGTGCCTTCTCTAACTAAGCACCTAGGGCTCACGTGCCATACATAGCAGCTGCCCATGCCAATTGTGGCACATGCAAGTTGGCCATCCCTGCACTAGAGTAACTATAGCAAGCATTTTGGTCAGGTACAGACATTATATTTTTACTGGTATAAGTGATCAAAAACCAGTCAATAACCCTAACAGAACACAAAGCCAGTCTATACCAATAATAGAACAGAAGTTTGTCACATAGACTGTTAAAAATGTCAGAACCCAGTCTAAGATTTGCACCCCCCACCAAAGGACAAATGTGTCTTCTGTTGGCTGCAGAACTACACCACTTACAGAAAAACACATAACTTAAATCAATTCCACCTGGGGCTTTTTGAACATCTGTGCCTAGCCGTTAGGTCCAATTCTGTGAGCAAATTATGGCCAAGGTAAAAAATAACTACAAAAGCAAGAGTTTGCTTTATCAGGGACTATGCTAAGAAAATATGCTTTAATTTTCTGTGGAAACGTATATTTAAAGGACCTTATTCACATTTTAAAAAAATCAACAGGGTGCCTAAGTATTGCTAGATTAACAGCAGTGCAGACCAGAGTCTTGTATCTGATTTGTGAACACAAACAGTAACAGCATTCATATAATTGAAGGGTAAGGAGGAAGGAAAGAAGAAAGATATTAATTGCAATTATCTTGAACTCTTGCCTAGCACTAGAGTTTACCAACTAAAATATGTAATATCATAATAGTGCCAACTATAGTGGTATTTTTGTGAGAGAGCTCCTTGTTGGAATTAGATTGTGATAATACATTTCTTTCTCCAAACAGCTGAAAAGCAATCAATAATAACACACTATTGAGTGCACAAATACAGACACCAAACAGTCCTTTCTTACTGGGCATTTACATTTATCTAAATACTGTTTCTTTCCCTGCTGTAGTTGTAAGGTGAAAGTTTAGCAATTTAAGAGGTTTGGGACCTAATTTGAACATAGCCTGCAACTGTCTTTTCATTTGTCTGTGTGTATTTGCCTTATATCTAATCAACTAAGGAATGTAATGACTTACCACGTGAGACCAGGGAAGGTGAAGATTGTGGGACCAAATTCAGTCTTGGATCCATATCCTGTTTAATCCACTCAACAATTCTACACAGAGGCACAAAATTAATATTGGCCCTGAAGACATATATGAAGAAAAATTAACCATAAAGTCTTTTAATTATTTAATTTTGAAGAGAATTGTCACATATAATACTGAAGAACATGTCATCGAGCAAGCACATCTATCCTTAGATTATTCCTTGTTAAGCTTCCAGGAAATGGATTCCAAAGGTATTACCATACATGAAACATCTTGCAACTGAGTCATCTTTTGAAAATGCCTTTGATTCAACTGCATTTCTATGGCAGGTATGCAAGAGTGCATTCTGAATGCACTTTCAAAGTGACCCTGTCAAACTCTTTGTGACTGTATCTTCTTCCTCTGAACTTTAGATAAAATGCTCATGATTACATGCTGATATTGTCAGAAATGCTATTCAGGCATGAACATTGTATCTGCTTGCAGCAAGGTCACGATGTAGCAAGTTTCCTTCCAACACAGTATTATATTACTAAGATCTCATTTTTACCTATTTAGTACCAAACCTGTGTGAAATATACAGAAATATAACTGCTTTCTTTCATATTTGGGATAACAGCTGCTCCAGTAACCTTAAAAAAGGGGGAAAATGTAAAATGCTGTAATGGATATTATTTCCACACTTCATCTATAATAAACAGGACCTAGGCTCCACATATGCAAGCTGAAATGAGAGAAAACAAAAGAAAACAAAACAAAAACAAAAAGAATGGGAGCAGATGGAAGTAGTTTTTTTGGTCACCATTAAAATCTGTAAAAATGTCCCATTTCAAATAAATAATATTTGATACAGAAAATAGGCTGCAAAATTATTTATAAAAAAAATTTATGACAATCTGGTACTACCAAATTCAAAATGTTTTCACAACATAGAGTACCATAATTCCACTTTCCAGTGTGTACTTTGACCATGCATACAGCCTCCCTCCTATTTATGAAAAATGAAACAAAAACAACCCGTCTTTTACCATCATGGTACACATGCATTTACAGATTTTTAAAGTTCTGTCAGGATGAAAGATAAAGGTTTTTTGTTATATCCTGACTTTATCTTGGACAGTATCTAAGCTCATTATTGGTCCTGAATGTTCTGTGCTCCTTTTACTATATACATGACAGACAGGAAGGAATCCTCTCAAAAACATCACAGTAGTATTCCCCATGAAGCTGATTTGAAGTAGTCAGCTCCTTTACTTTTTCTTTCTTTCTTTTTTCTTGTTTCCCCCTAGAGCATTTTTGAGGTTCCTAAGGTTAGCAATAATTATATGACAGTCGCAGAAAAATTATGGCTTTGTTAGGGTAGTTTTAAGTATTTTCATTAGGCAGTAGATTTAAAATAGATTTACTGAAAAATACATGTTACATAAAAAGGATTTGGAGCCAATCCTCATATGGATCCATCCTCAGCTATCCTCAGGTGGATCCAGTGTTGTAGTTTCATTTCACTTACCAAAGCTATAAACTAGCTAAGCAATTTCTGTGTGTAAAAACACAAACTCCGTGTTGTATATTGAGCTTCAGTTCAGGATTTATTTATTTATTTATTTATTTTTACTTCTGAGACCTTTTATGCAAAGCAGCAGCCTACAGCTATTTTTTTTTTACATTTGTAAAACATATTAAATTGGAATCACTTATAGACCCTTGCCTATGGTATAGTACTTCTACTGAAGAATGCTGTTTTGCTTTTATTCTCATTCAAAAGAAGGAAAAGTATGAATACATTAAATGGGTAAACATGCTGATCAAAAAAGAGATACTGTTTTAATTACAGTGTGTCTGCCAAAAAAAAAGAACATTTTCTTGTGACAAAATGTGCTATAGGGGCATCTGGGATGGCCCCTAGTAGCTGCCTTAATCCTACCCAGTTTCCACTCCAGCCTCTCAGGCTAGGGACAGACATTCAAAAATCCTGAGTCTGAATTGATTCAGTCTTTGCAGGTTAGTCTATCCTGACTAGGCTGAATCAGTTTGTAACTGCACAACCATCCCAGAAATGCAGGCACATGCATGCTAGAGGAACCCTCCCTTCCCTTTCACAGCGCTAAGCTGGGTGGGGGGGGTGGCCAAGCCCCAGCAGGATGCTCTGATTAGGGAGCACCCCCCACCACTTTCTAGCCAGCCAAGAAGGGTATTGATAACAGTATTCATCACCCCTAATTCAATGTTTATCATCCCATTAAGAAAACAATGGAGGGGCATTACCAGCTACCTGATGATTCTGCCTTTGTCCTGTCTGCCACAGCATGGACCGTAGCCCTCATGTGGTTTGTTAGCTAATGTTGTGAGGTCTCTGTGTAAGGAAGAGGGGACAGGAAAGCCCTGCTTAGCAAGGAGAGGGGAGCAGGGGGAATCCAGGCAGATACCTGTAGTCTCTGCTAAACTCCAGCCAGGGAGCAGAGAGGTGAGGGCAGCCCTGCTGTGGAGCAGACAGCCCCACCCAGCACAGAGAGCATGCCGTGATTCTGGGGAAATCTGGCTTAATTTAAACTAGCAACTGGTCTGGGGCAGACATTACATAAACCAGCTTGACCCAAATCAGTTAACTCTGTGTTGCAGGGCACCTCAGTGCTCTGCTTCTAGGGAGTAGAAACGGCCAGGGAGAGAGAGCCCTGGCAGAACATAACGAGCACAGCTGCAGGTTGCCGGGGCAACTAAGGAGAGCCAGCTGCCTGTAGGAGGCAGGGCCTGGCCCTGATAAAGCCCAGGGCTGAGGCCAGGCTGGCAGTTCCCTGCTAGCAGTCAGAGGGGCAGGAGCTCCTGGAGCTAGGAGATGAGCAATGCAGGAACTGCTCTAGCTGAGAGAAGAATGGTAGCTCTGAGAGGTTTGAGTACCATGGGTTAGCCAGGAGGCTTTATGTTTGAGTTATAGCCAGGAGCCTCGAGTTTATGTTCAGGCTTTGATATTACACCGGTGGTTTGGGCGAGGCTGTAGGGGTTGGAGGAGGCCTCATAGGGGGCTCATGATAAAGTGAGGACTCCGGTGCCAGTGAGGGCACACTAGGCCCTGAGAGTTGCAGGGCACAGTCGTGGGGTCAGTTAAGCTCAGAGAGGAGTGGCTGAACCTCATAAAGGGCCCTGCGGGTGTGGGGGGGCCCCAGCGCCTGAGGAGGGTGCAGTGTTCTCATAGGGACCTACAGGGGGTGGGACCCTAGCGCCAGGAGGGCGCAGTATTTGCAGGGGGAACCCCAGTGGTATGGGAACCCCGGCGCCAGTGAAGGCGCAGCGCCAGTGAAGGTGCAGCTTGCAGTGAGGAGCACAACCAGTGGGTTGCGGGCGGGGAATATAGACCCCGGGTTGTGTGCGGGGTACGTAGACACCAGCCCCAGAGAGGGGCAGCTTTGAGATGCCCCAGCGCGGGCATGACGAACCCCAGAGAGGGGGCCACATTATTAGGAAGCCCAGGACGGGCACAGCAAGCTCCAGAAAGGGGGCAGTGTTATTAGGAAGCCCCGTAGGGGCACGGCAAGCCCTAGAGAGGGGGCAATATTATTAGGAGGCCCAGTGCGGGCAC